>NW_027507685.1:119957403-120407403 GCF_037356315.1 Lithobates pipiens | reverse complement strand
AATTTGGCATGTGATTTGACATGTCAAATCGAATGGTAAATCCCATCAATGGGAACCAGGGCTTAATGTGATCTATAAACTGTAAAACTCAGTTGAACAACAAACGAAAATCTTTTAGGTGGAGAAATAAAACTAAAATATGGTTGCATAAGTGTGCACACCCTTAAACTAATACTTTGTTGAAGCACCTTTTGATTTCATTACAGCACTCAGTCTTTCTGGGTATGAGTCTATCAGCATGGCACATCTTGACGTGGCAACATTTGCCCATTCTTCTTTGCAAAAACACTCCAAATCAGTCAGATTGTGAGGGGATCTCCTGTGCACAGCCCTCTTCAGATCACCCCACAGATTTTCAGTCAGATTCATGTCTGGGCTCTGGCTGGGCCATTCCAAAACTATAATCTTCTTCTGGTGAAGCTTTTTCTTTGTCAATTTGAATGTATGCTTTGGGTAGTTGTCATGCTGAAAGATGAAGTTCCTCTTCATGTTTAGCTTTCTAGCAGAAGCCTTTGCCTGAAGGTTCTGTGCCAATATTAACTGGCATTTGGAACTGTTCCAAAATCCCTCTACTTTGACTAAGGCCCCTGTTCCAGCTAAGCCCCAAAGCACGATGCTGCCACCACCATGCTTCATGGTGGGTATGGTGTTCTTTTGGCGATGTGCAGTGTTTTGCGCCAGACATTTATTTTGGAATTATGGCCAAAAAAGTTCAACTTTGGTTTTATCGGACCATAACACATTTTCCCACATGCTTTTGGGAGACTTCAGGTGTGTTTTTTCAAAATTTAGCCAGGCTTGGATGTTTTTTCTCCGTAAGAAAAGGCTTCCATCCTGCCACTCTACCCCATAGCCCAGACATATGAAGAATACGGGAGATTGCTGTCACATGTACCACACAGCCAGTACTTGATAGATATTTCTGCAGCTCCTTTAAATGTTGCAGTAGACCTCTTGGCAGCCTTCCTGACCAGTTTTCTTCTAGTCTTTTTTTGGAGGGACATCCAGTTCTTGGTAATGTCACTGTTGTGCCAGATTTTCTCCACTTGATGACTGTCTTCACTTTGTTCCATGGTATATATAATGCCTTGGAAAATCTTTTGAACCTTTCTCCTGACTAATACCTTTTAACAATGAGATTTGTCTGATGCATTGGAATTTCTCTGTGGACCATAGCTTTTGCTGTAGAATGCAACTAAGAAAATGTTAGGAAAACCCAGGGATTAATCAGAGGCACTTTATATGATGGCAGGCGTGTACTGACTCCTATTTACATGAGTTTTGCTTTATTCTGAACACAGCTACATCCCCAGTTTTAAGAGTGTGTGCCCACCTATGCAACCACATTTTTTATTTTTACTTCTTCCCTTTAAAAGATTTTAGCTTGTTGATCAATTGAGTGGTACAGTTTATAGATCACATTATAGGTGGAAAAAGATCTGAAATTATTAATCTTTGTCTCTCTTTTTTTTTTTTTTTACATAACAGAAACCTGACATTTTAACAGGGTTGTGTAGATTTTTTTAGATCCACTATGTGTAATGTGTGTGTGTGTGTGTGTGTGTGTGTGTGTGTGTGTGCACACACTTTTTATATTTAGTTACCATGTGTTAAACTGAGTTAACCCAAATGACCACAATTGCAAAAGTGTGAAACTAGCCTTACCGCTACACTTAGTATGCTTTTCACAAAGTTTCCAGATCAACTTCAACTGCATATTGCATAATTCTATAATTCTGTGCTATGCAACCTTCTCTGATGCTTAGGAAGGAAGATTTAAAAACTTAATACATGTTAACACACAAAAAAAAACATAATAAAAAAGTCAGCTAGGTGATGCTCTGGTCCACATCCTCCCATAAAAACATACTTTCCTGTCCTTAATGGCTGTCAACAGGGAGGCTTGAGGTGCAGTCTAGAGCAAAACCATGCCACCTTAGGTTTTACATTAAAGCTTTCTGGAGCTTTCACAAAGTAAGCTTGACTGGGTTTACTTTGCCAGTAAGAGGACAGCACAGGTTTCTCTATTAAGAACCTACTTGGAAACCTTAAAGTGGTTGTAACGGCACAAACTTTACCTTCATGCATTCTATGGGGCGGGCGATGCCACAGCTGTGTGTGAATGAACTCAGAGCCACGGCTTGGGAGCGTACCTGCTGGGGTGTCCCCACCGCAAACTGCTCAGGATTCGGGCTACTCTCAGCAGTGTTTTTTTTTTTTTTTTTTTTTTTTTAATGTATAAGAAGGTAGGACAGCCTAGAGCAGGAAACAATGATGCAAACTACAGCCACTTATCAGGCAGACTGTGCCCACTTATGAAATTTAAATGAAAATCCATTATGTTCGACTAGCATGCACCTTTAAAGGCAGACTCCAACCCATTCTTGAACACGCTTTAAAAAAAAAAAAAAAAATCTAACATTTTAAAATCAATTAATGGTAAGAGACCATGTGTAAGCATTAGTGCCGTTTGATCAGGCCGTTATTTAACACAATGTTTTCAAGCATGCTTCTGAATTCTGAGAAAACTTAATCTATAATGCAGCTGTGAACTAGCAGCATGAAGCAGCACTGTACACTACCATAATCTCAGTTTAGAGACCATACAGTCTACGGTAGATGCAGCTCTCAGATCAACGATCAAACAATCAGCATGGTTCCTGATCATGTGATCATCACGACAGCCAATCAAGGTGATCTCAAGCAGGATGGAGGGTTTAATTACAAGCACCTCTCTTGTAGATTGTACTGTGCCACACTATTTGCACAGAGAAAAAAAATACCTTGCACAATTAAAGAGTTTTAAAAAATATTTAAAAATAAAAACTTTTTTAATCATACTTATTTAAAAAAACAAAATGCACGTTTAAATTTTTGTTAGGCTTTGACCAAAAAAAAAAAATCACATTCATTAAAAAGGGTACTAGATAAAAGCCTTATATTTTCTTAAAAAAAAAAAAAAAAGGTATACAGTACTGTTAAATTTGGTCTGGACATCTAGGCTTTAATGACCTCTGGTCACGAAAGGGTTAAGCAACAAAACCCACCGCGGCAAACCGCAGACACTGGCGCCAGCGACACTTCTGCCGCTTAAGGTTACGGCCACCGAATTTGGGCTTGTCCTGGCAGAAGTCACAATCGCCACAGTCCTGTTTCCTTTGGCAGGCCTCACACGTGCCACATTTTCGGTTCTTGCGACGACCTACCTTCTGCAGTAGAACATAGCAGGAGGGACAGTATTGATTAGGTGCTCTAAAGCTTTGTCAGGCAGTTATTAACATGGAACTTAATGCATAAAGCTAAATGCGCAAAAAAGAAGGATGCCATCAAATCTGCAAGGTGAAATGGGTTTGGGGAAAGGAACAAACATGTAAAGGGGATTCCTGCAAGCAAGCTCTGCAAATAGGATTATATGCATGGAAAGGTTTAGCAGAGTAAAGCATAAAATAGGATGTTAGAGATAGGGAAAGGGAAAAGGTGCAAGCAACCAAAATCAGCATCAGGACTATTTACCCAAAACGGATACATGAAGTTTTAGTTAGTTAAAGGATAAGTTCACCTTTGGGAAAAAGTTCCACTAGTTTTTAGGGTAGAACATGTAACATGTTCCCAATTCTGCAGCCACTGTGCAAACATTGATTCATCCTGTCAGATTGCATATGCTTGCCCGTACGTGATGTAGATCTGTAGGAGACCAGAACAGCATAGCACCAATGCTTTACAGGCTCCAAAAAATAAATACACTTTTTTTTACCCGAAAATGTACATTTGATATTTTTCTAAAAATTGAACTTATCCTTCAAGTGGTACCGAGTTTACGCCCAACTCCAGCCATTTGATATTGCATTTAGTCCTATACCTGGAGCTCTGCTTTAAATAATAGGGTAAAGAGCATCACTTTCAGCAAGCATTTAGAGAGCTATGTTTTTCTGAACAGCCTCAAACACAATCTGTTGCAGGATCACTTAAAAGCCTGCACTGCCCCACCACTCCAGTCGCTCACTGGAGACTAGGGAGTTCATGCATTCGTGCAGCGCAATTAAAAATAAATAAATAAATCGCTCAAGCATGATAGTCTGTCAGTTTGAGTAATTTTTCTTCTTTTTTGAACTTTGATTGTGTTGCACTCTCTTACGAATATTACCTTATCAGGGCACTTTCAACTTGCATACATCCCCTCCTTAGGATAAGGGTGTAAAGGCAACACGTGGGAGTCCTACGGCAGCCACCATGATCCTTGCAGTCTGCACGCTTACACTGAACTCGCTGTTAGATAGGTAGGAACTAGACAGATCATGAGAGCCTATATGCTGAGCAGAAGTATGCCTGCACAATAAAACTGCATCACAAGTGGCCACAGAGAAAAAAAAATATACTATGAAAAACTGGTAGTTAGGCATAGTCACACAAGTACTAGAAAAAGCTACCCGGGTGCTCACCATTCCATACCGCAGAATCTGCCTTTTAGTTTTTAGGCTGGGTTCACACTGCAGCGATGCGGGAACGCTGCGAATCTATAGCGGGTTCCCGCATCGCATGCCTCCCGGCGTCAGTTCACACTGCCCTATGCGAACTGCTGGGAGTGTCAGTGAAACGTTTGACATCCCCAGATCAGTTTGCATATCGTAGTGCGATCTGCAAACTCGGACAGGAATCGGATCGCATGGTGTGAACACCCATGCGATCCGAATCTGCTGCGGACCAAAAAAAGGGTCCTGTGCGAGTTTGGGCCGGATGCAATGCGAATTCAGCCATACTATCTGTATGGCTGAACTCGCATCGCACAGAGATCGGATGTGATTTGCACTGTAGTGCGAATGACATCCGATCTCATAACCGCAGCAGTGTGAACCTAGCCTGAAAGTGTTACTAAAGCCAGGACCCTGCATTCACTACATCTGGTCTCCCACAGTACACACAACATGGAAATGCAATTAATTTTAGTAAATGTAAACTGCTAAATAACTTTTCCCATCAGCAGTATATAGCAGTCTTGTGACTTCTATCAGTGCCTGGTTAAAGCTTGTAGAAGTTTTCACACTGCACTAGCTGTCGTATCGGGATCCAGGACTCCTGACCCTCTGTCTGGACAGTGCTCATTTGGCCCTGTGCTGATCACATACACTCTCCCAAGAAAAACTCTCTAGCAATACACACCAAAATGGGCATGTGCATCAGTCTTATCCGGACCGGTTTTAGAGTCAGTGGAAGAAGGGGAGGATCTGTGTATACAGGATCAAACAGCCTTTTTACAAAATGCAGAGGATTACCCCCTTAGGTTCCACAGATTTTACTGCTGTGGGTTTAGTAACACTAGGGATCCAACCTTCACCCATCACAGCGGGCAACTTCTCAGGGACTCCATCCCCCATTATTGGGTCCACTGCCTTGTGACCATCACCTAGGGGAAAGTAGGTACTTTCAGTATGAGAGGGGTTATATAGGGAAAGCCTTCCTCTTTTTTTTGCCAGTGCCCAATAAAACAAGTGAGGACTTAACAGAAGTGTGGGTTTTCAAAATAGCAACCATTTATATTCAACTAGGTGGACGCAGCATCAGTCCAATGCAGTAACCATCTTCTGCCACTCCCAAGACAGAGAACTGAGTGATCAAAGGCCACTGATCATTCGGTGCTTGGTCTTCATTGAGCAGTCACTGTTGTGTGCTCAGCGTTTACTGGAGCATCAAGCTGTGCAGGGAGCAGCTGGCTGACTCCCAGTAGCATGTCGATAGGCTGAGCCAGTTGCCAATTAGGCATGTGGGCAAATCCCAACATTGTCTGGATCCCTGCAGAGCTTTGGCCATACTTCTCGTATCACCACTTGCCGACCGGCTCATGCTGATACATGTCGGCAGAATGGCAAGGCTGCGCAAAACAAAGAAGGGCGGGGGTCCCGATTCACGTGGCTAATACACAAATTCTGTTCTGTCAGGGGAGGGGAGACAGCTTGTTCCTAGTAAGTAGGAACAGCAATATATGTCTCCTCCCCCAGTCAGTCCTATCCCCATACAGTTAGAAACACTAACTAGGGAACGCATTTAACTCCTTTTTCATCTCCTAGTATTAACCCCTTCCTACCAGTGACATTTACACAGTAATTTGTGCATTTTTATAGCACTAATTGCTGTATAAATGTGGTCAATGGTCCCAAAAATGTGTCCGATCTTTTTTGTTTCTCAAAATGGTTGCTTTTTTTGTTTATAGCGCAAAAAAAAAAACAAAAAAAAAAAAACAAAAAAAAAAAAAAAAAAAAAAAACGCAGAGGTGATCAAATACCCCCAAAAGAAAGCTCTATTTGTGGGGGTTAAAAAAAAAAAAAAAAAGAGATTTAGTTTGGGTACAACGTTGTACTACCGCGCAATTGTCAGTTAAAGTGACGCCGTGCCAAATTGTAAAAAGTGCTCTGGTGAGGAAGGGGGTAAAATCTTCCTGGGCTGAAGCAGTTAATAAGGCTGCACTGTGTCCCATGATGTAAGCTTCCTAAATGCTTGCTGTATAGGATTTTCTTTAGTCTACTGTTTATAAGCGAATGCATTTGGCCTCCTTCCAGAAAATGTGAGTATTGCTTGTCCATGAAAAGCATAGGATAGCACAAATGAGAATCGGAGGTGAACAAATAAAATGCAGACTTTAGAATGCTTGCAACCCAAAACTTAGCAAGTGCCTAAAAAATTAAGGCATTTAAAAAGGAAGTTTTAACAAGGGAAAACCCCATATAGCATGCAAGGGAGGACAGAAAACATGCAAGTCAAACACACAGAAAGGCTCTACAGGTGTAAATAGATTTTCTGAAAGCAAATGCATCTATGACAAAACAAAGGGCAAGATTCTGAAAACAGTTAACCAATGGAGTAAATATGGAAGCAGCAGAACATGGACAATATGGTAATAGGGTAAGCATACTGGAAGCTCAGAAACTACGAGCTGAATGGCATAACAGAGTAGGAAAGAGTAAAAGTTATTACACAGCCCTACAAAGAAAAGGATATCATTTTCTGTTACAGGATACAAACAACCCAAATACTACATCTAGAATAACAAGCCAATGACAACATCAACAGTGCAGGCCATAGAACAGCCAAGGTCTCCAACAAGAGTCTGTCAAACATCACGCAACTGACCTTCGGTTTCTTCTTTTCAGTTTTTCCCTTCACCTTTTTATGATAGGCCTTTTTCTAAGAGTAGGAAAAGAGAAAAGGCAAAGATTGCACAAGCCACAGTGAAAGAGACACTGTCACCTTGCCCATGTAGATCAGAAAGCCTTTGTAATGTCCCCCTGCCCCAGCTTACTCCTCTTGAAGAGCTCCCCCAGCGCACTGGCACTTGGTGAGAGATATTGTACCCTCACATAACCTGAAGAATTAAGTATTGTTGATGCCAAGTGAGAGTGCTAGTAGGGCAAAATATAAATGGTGCAGGTGGACCCTTTACAAAGGCGCAGTCTCTTAGCTCAAGATGACAGTACCTTTAAAGCATAACTCCACTTTTAATGAGAAAAAAAAATAAATTCCCCCTGGGTGATCTATGAACATCGCAAGGATTATAACAAACGGTGTTGCAGATTCCTACATTTTGTTACTCTGAAGAAATCTGTTTGTGTCCATGTGGGAAAGTGAATTTAATGGGAGTAGTTTCATAATTCTTAATTAGCTGCAGCACCTGCAGGGCACTAATGAGGAAAGGTGCTGAGCCTGCATCCCTTAGACGTGATTTCATATTGGGGGTATCTCACTAAAATCACATTTTTGTTCCAAGGGATGTCTGAAATCTGACTTGTGTCTTAGTGTAGACTTCTGGGAAAATAAGTGAGCCAATCACAGAAACAGTAAGTGATGTTTTTGGGGGGTGTTCTGTACACATTCTATGTGCAGAACGCCTCCAGATAGCCATATTGCATTTTCAGAAAATTACACAGCTGCAGATTGAAGATTGTATACGCTATATTATTTCTTTATTTACAATTTTTTCCCTCATGAAGGTGGAGTTACCCTTTAAGCTAGCTGGACATGGACCAAGAGATCCACAAATACACTACCCAAGCATGCAGTTTAGCAGAGAGACCGAGCCTGGCTATCCAACACCATCTTTGAGGGCCACCTTCCTTCCAACTGTAAAATGCACTTGTAAATCGATAGCAATGAAATTAATTGAGCTTTTTTACTTTCGTATATAAGTGACCCCCACCAATCAGCTATTTGCTAAATTCTCCAAACTTTATGGAGAATTTAGAGGAATAGTACTTTTTCCTTTTTACATTTCATATGTTAACATAAAAAATTATGTTTTTAAAGCTTAATAAACCCACTGAGTTAAAGCGGAACTTCGCCCAAAAGAACAAGTACTGCTTGTGTGCAACCCCCCCGCCACTTTTTTTGGAGGGAGGGGTTACTTGAATTTGAAAGGTACCCACGCCTAATTCCGGTCAGACGCGCCAAGGTGATCTAAACCGCAAGTTCGTACCCCCCACCCCCCTCTAATCTTCTGGGTCTCATCACAGGTCCTGGAAGTCTACAAGGTCATCGACAAGGCGCAGCATGGCCTGCACATGTGCAGTAGGAAACCAGCTGTGAAGCCGCATGGCTTCACTGCCCATTTCCCTTGAGATGCCAGGACCTGCACCCGAAGCCGATTGAAGAATCAGCTCCGGTGAGGACATAGTTGGATCCCTGGACAGGAAAGCGTCCTTGTATTAAAAATCAGCAGCTACAGTATATGTAGTGGCTGACTTAATTTTTTGGGGGGAGCCTAGAGCTCCTCTTTAATGGTTTCTCAAAAATGCCCATTTCAAGGCATGCCTCTGACAAGAACCGTTACAGTTGCTATTGTGCTTATGTTAGCTTTCAAATGAACTTTTAAGTCTTCAAATGGCTGGTGTCATAGCTGATCTTGTGTACAGGGAACTGCAGATATAACTGAAAGCAAATACAGGAGTTTACACAGCTATAAAGGATAAGCTGGTTTGGGCAAATTTTTAAGGTTTCATACTAGGATCAAACATTTCACAAGGCTTCTTCCACTACCTCCCACTGGTGACTGGAGGATGCTTTAAAAGAGAACTTGTTTTATCTTGCAGGGGCAAAAACAGGTTCACGTTAAAGTCAAGTATTTACAGTTATACTGCCACTGCCAAGGCTGCAACATCCCGAGGTGTAATGACTGGGTGAATCATCAATCCACAATAGTTCTGTTGGATGTAAACCCACTCATCCTTTTTAAACTACTGCCCTAGTGGTTATATACAAAGATACACATGCCTCCTGCATGTATCCTTACCTGTCAAATGTCTCCCCTCTGTTATGAGACCCGAAAAACTGCAGATTCTGTGGGTGGGTCTGTTGTCTGGAGCTCGGTGGGTGGAGTTGGGACGTCAGTAGACTCCCCGCCCACCTCTACACTCCCCTTGTCAATATGCATTTTCTCCTGTGTATTTTTTTACACTGAACTTCTGCTGATCTGGTGAATTATGCCCCATGATCACCAACATCCAGTCAAAACCCAGAAAAGTCACCACATGACTTCAGCATGCCCAATCATGCCGAGGTGTGGACCAGCCAATCCTGGGAGAGCTGGAAAAGAAAGAAGGAGGGGATCTAAAGTTCACAGAATGTCTCTCTCAGGCTTGTGCATGAGATATGCAAGTCACCTGTCACTCACAGCAAGGGGGAATAACTGACTCACATTTCCCTGTGTCTCAGTTTTTATCTCACTGAAAAGATAAGGAATGCTCAGAGCTAGATTAATTCTTCATGGCAAGATTGGGCACAAATGACATAAAATCCTATACTGTACAAGGTGCAAGCCTTAAATCGGGTTTATATCCACTTTAAGGAACAATGCTGAACGATAAAAATGCTGTCCAAAAATATGCACGTTCTAAAGTAAGCTGACAACTACACTATCCATAACAGTCATTTAAATTGTCTTGCTTCAACAGTTTATTTTACAAGTGACAAGTCTAATTGGATTAGATAAACAGCAGAATGGTCTTCATACTGTTTATTTTTTTCCTTTGCGAGATTGTTTCAGATGGTAAGTTGCCAACACATTAAGTTACATTTTTAAAACTGTATAATACATAAAACTATATAAATATACTTATGACAAAAAAAAATAAAAAAAAAATAAAGAAGAACATGGCAAAGCAACTGGATGGACGACTCCTCCGCAGAGACCAGCAAGACCACCCTCATGGGCCAGATAGACTCACTGGCCATTGAGTGTGCTCTCATCAGGCAAGAACTGGAGAAATTCAGGGGCCAGGTTTCTACTGCAGGGTCTTGCATCTCTGAGATTGACTACGCGGAAACGTTCTTTAAGGATATCCTTAAAACTGACGCAAGTGTCCTCAGCATATATAGTGGAGTGTGCCCAGAGTCCCGATGGGCCCCAGACCGCAGGGGTCACCATCTAGACCACTCTACACTTTCCTGTTCCCCCCCCCCCCCCCCCGAGCTCCAGAGACACCGTTATTCTTTTGTGGAGATGAGGAAGCAGTTACATGAGAAGGGCTTAGCTACGAAATGCTATATCCTGGAGCATCATGGATTTGTGAAATTCTTTGAATCTCCAGCGGATGCCTCAGGGTGGTTGAATACCCTAGTCTGACATTGCTGTGTCCCTGCTAAACCCAGGCCCTATACCTTCTTTGTTAGCTGGTTTGGGGGGGGGGGGGGGGTTACTGACTCCTTGAAAGGCACTGCAGGCTTGGCCTTTCTATACTCCACATTGGGATCAATTTTCCTCTTTGCCTTTTTTGTATGCCCTTTTTGTTACTGCTTACTTACTTATCCTGCCATAGACCATTATGTGGGGTCTGGGGTTTTTTGGGAGTTCTTTTGTGGAATGGAACTTTTAAACTTGGAATTCCTCCCCTTTCCCTCTGCAGAGTGCATGCAGTAACTTCTCAGTGGAGTAGTTTTGAAGTTTTTTAGGATTTAAGTCCTCCATGTTTTTCTGCTTTTTTTTTTATATATACACACTACACAACGGTAATGTATTTGTGCTTTTTGCATTATTAATGTTCTCCCTATGTACAAGGGAGAGGTTCTCTCAGGAATGCAGGTTTTTTTCAATGGTTACTGGTGTACGTTTATGTTTCAGCACTGTAAATGGAAACGCTATGTGGTGGGGATTATTGCAATTTATTCACATCGCTTAGCGCTGGTAAATATCTACACTCCTTCATTCTCCAGTGTCATTTTATATGAAATATTGGAAAATCTAGCACCTCATTCCCCATTTAGGTTATGGATCATGGGTGACTCTAATATCCTGCATTATCGTCTTGATGCCCATAACTCACAAGCACCCAATCATGACTTATTTCACTGGGCTGAGGCTGCTGGACTCACTGAAATTTGGGAGGTGGAAACGTTCTACAGAATGGTGTTACTCTTATTTGTCCTCAGTATTCACTTCCTCACCCAGAATAGATATGGCCTTTGCCAATGAGGCCATTACCTATGATGTCTGAAGCTACACATCTTCCTGGGGGTGCATCAGACCATACCTCATTGCAGATTACACTACAAGTTGGAGGCCACAGGTCTAAGGGGTCCTGGCGATTATCTCCTGGCTGGGTGGGGGAGTCCAAGGTGGATGAGCTTTTAAAACCAAACCTAGAATCATTCTGGCAAATGAAGGAAGGATCAGTTATGGGCAAGATAGAATGGGACGCTTTTAAGGCATAGTGCATATCGGCCATTAAAGCAAGGGCAGAAAATAATCACATGATAGCAACCCTGCAAGAACAGGAATGTGAGAAATGCACGCCGATACACCTTCCCTGGATACTTTGGCAAATTTACAAAATGCCTGGAGGGCAGTGCACCTCCAATATAAGGGCATTGCACATTGCGACAGAGTGCTGATCGATTTTTGAGCAAGGAGACAAAAACGGTAAGTTGCTTGCATGATTGACAGCTGAGGCTAAACCCCTGACAGTGATTCCATGCATTTTCGCCCAATCCAGAGAGCTGTTCACTAACAGATGATATCCTACAGACGTTTGTATCCTATTATAGGGACCTCTACTCACCCATAGCCCCTTACAATGTGGAGGATCTGATGGTTGTTTTAGACCCCTTTTAGAACCCTTAAAATGTGTTGTGTCAGAGAAACTTTGGATGACCCTTTGAGGAGGTGGTGACCATTGCTATAGGTTATTTTCCGAATTGACATGCACTAGGTCCGGATGGATTATCGATCAAGCGGTATAAACAATACGCCAAGGTTCTTTCACCAAAATTGCTTTGATTATAAAATGATTGTTTTAACCACTTCAGCTCCGGACCAATAAATACCTTAAGGACCAGAGGTCTTTTTGCAATTTCGCACTGCGCTGCTTTAACTGGTAATTGCGCGGTCATGCAATATTGCACCCAAACGAAATTTGCGTCCTTTTCTTCTCACAAATAGAGCTTTCTTTTGATGGTATTTGATTGCCTCTGCGATTTTTTTTTTTTGCGATATAAATGGAAAAAGAGCGAAAATTTTGAAAAAAAAAGATATTTTCTTCTTTTTGTTATAAGAAAAATCGAATAAACTAAATTTTAGTCATACATTGAGGGCAAAATTTATTCAGCCACATGTCTTTAGTAAAAAAAATGTCAATAAGCGTATATTTTTTGGTTTGCGCAAAAGTTATAGCGTCTACAAACTAGAGTACATTTTCTGGAATTTACACAGCTTTTAATTTATGACTGCCGATCTCATTTCTTGAGGTGCTAAAATGGCAGGGCAGTACAAATCCCCCCCAAATGACCCCATTTTGGAAAGTAGACACCCCAAGGAAATTGCTGATGGGTATGTTGAGCCCATTGAATATTTATTTTTTTTGTCCTAAGGGATTGAATAATGACAAAAAAAAAAAAAAAAATTTTTTTTTACAAAAAGTTGTCACTAAATGATATATTGCTCACACATGCCATGGTTATATGTGGAATTGCACCCCAAAATATATTCCGCTACTTCTCCCGAGTATGGGGATACCACATGTGTGGGACTTTTTGGGAGTCTAGTCGCGCACGGCACCCCGAAAACCAATCACCACCTTCAGGATTTCTAAGGGTGCAAATTTTTGATTTAACTCCTCACTACCTATCACAGTTTCGAAGGCCATAAAATGCCAAAATAGCACAAAACCCCCCAAAATGACCCCATTTTGGAAAGTAGACACCCCAAGCTATTTACTGAGAGGCATGTTGAGTCCATGGAATATTTTATATTTTGCCACAAGTTGCGGGAATATTACAAACTTTTTTTTTTTGCACCAAGTTGTCACTAAATTATATATTGCTCACACATGCTATGGGCATATGTGAAATGACACCCCAAAATACATTCTGCTGCTTCTCCTGAGTACGGGGATAGCACATGTGGGTGACTTTTTGGGAGCCTAGCCACGTACGGGACCCCGAAAACCAAGCACTGCCTTCCGGATTTGAATATAAAATGCTACCAAAAAACCTGTTAGCGATGGCAGGGATCAGGCCTGACTCTGCGATCGCTGCAGTTATGTGTTTAGTGTTTTGTAAGTGACAGTGATCGATCGATACTGCACTTGGGTGGGCTGGGCAGAGGGGCAAAACGCAGGTGCCAGCAGGTATTTGGGCTGATCCCGCTAACAATGCGTTTTTTTGGAACCCTAAACTGCTGGGGACGCTAGTATAGATCTGATCAGATCAGATATTGATCTGTTCAGATTCTATACCACTACGGGAGGTGTATGCTTTGTGTGTGGGTGTTAGCGGTACTGGCACTAACCTAGCGCTGCCTGGGGCGACGCAGACCCTGACCCTAAAACCTAATTGATATCACCCGCCGGGTGATCAGGGGGTTAAACCTTTATTGGGTAATAAATGGTGGGTGCCCTGATGCTATAAAAAACAAACTAACCAGAGTCACCCGTAACACTTATACGGTGATCAGTGGTAAAAGGGTTAACTAGGAGCAATCAGGGGGTTGAAATTTTTAGTAGGTAGTATATGGGGGTCCCTGGCGCTATATAAAAACCTGACGGGGAACCTAAATAACTAACTGGCTAACCAGCGTCACCAGTGACACTTATACTGTGATCGCTGGTGAAAGGGTTAACTAGCAGAAATCAGGGGGTTAAAACCATTATTGGGTAGTATATCGGGGTACCTAGCGCTATAAAAACCTGGCGGTGAACCTAAAAAAATAACTAGCTACCTAGCGACTGTAGCGACACTAATGCAGCGATCAGAAAAACGATCGCTTAGTGACACTGGCAAAAGGGGGTGAAAGGGTTAACTAGCAGAAATCAGGGGGTTAAAACCATTATTGGGTAGTATATCGGGGTACCTAGCGCTATAAAAACCTGGCGGTGAACCTAAAAAAATAACTAGCTACCTAGCGACACATGCAGCGATCAGAAAAATGATCGCTTAGTGACACTGGCAAAAGGGGGTGAAAGGGTTAACTCTAGGGGCAATCAGGGGGTTAAATCTTTATTGGGGGGTGATAGGGGGCTACCCTGGACCTAACACTAACTGTCCTGACAGTTTTTACTGTCACAACTGACACTGAATGCATTGATCAGTAAAGAAATGATCAATGCAATCAGTGACACTGTGACTGGGGGGGGAGGGGGGGCGGGGGGGATCGGGGGGCGATCGGGGGGGGGGGGGTTTGTGTGCCTGTGTGTACCTACATGTCAGTGTAGTGTTGGTGCACACTTACTTTCTGTCTTCTCCTCGTAGTCCGGTCAAAAAGACCGCCCCGAGGAGAATGACATCACTTCCTCCTTCCTGTGTAAACAATACACAGGGGAGGAAGCTTCTCATTGGCCAGGAGCGATCCAGAGGGGGTGGCCGAAAACCAACGGCCATCCCCTCATCACGGAGCGCTCCTGGACCGAATCGGACCGCCGTAACCAGCGGGAGGGGGTCCGATCGGACCCCCCACCCGCTGGAAGGCAATCACGTAGATGTACGTGATTGTGCCTGCCTGTGCCATTGTGCTGACGTACATTGGCAATACGGCGGTCCTCAAGTGGTTAAGAATGGTTTCCTTCCTTTTACGAAGCACATATAGTCTTGCTGACCAAACCCGATAAAGACCCCCTTCAGTGTTCATCCTACAGACCTATAGCCCTACTTAATAGGACTTTCAAAATACATACTAAATTGTTAGCCAATAGACTCCTATTCCTGTCCTAGAGCACTTGAACTCCCCTGACCAGATGGGCTTCATGTAAAAAAAAAAAAAAAAAAAAAGCCACTGACATTAACCTGCGCAGGACCGGATATTTCCAGTAGAGGTGTTCTAGTCTTTTTGGACTTTGATAAGGCTCAATTTGATAGACTGGCAGTACATGGCTTCAGTGTTGGAAGCGTATAGGTTTGGCACTCAAACAGCGATCCTTCAGACAGTGGATCAGTATTTTATACCACAACCCAACCGTGGTCATTAACCACTTAACAACCGGCCCATAGCCGAATGACGGCTACAGGGTGGTTGTTTAACTCTGGGAGGACGTCATATGACGTCCTCCCAGAATACCGCTCTCGCGCGCCCCCTGGGGCGCGCACTCTAGAGCATCCGTGACCGCCGGGTCCAACGCCCGCTCATCGCGGCCGTTTACCACGTGATCGCTCCGTCAAATGATGGAGTGATCACTTGTAAACAAACCGGCATCATGTTAGGACGCCGGTTCCTCCCTCCCCCTCTCTGTACCGATCGGTACAGCGGAAGGGGAAGAGATCGGTGTCAGCAGCGCTGTGGGCTGCATCTGCAGTGCCCACATCGCTGCTCACCGAAATTTAACCCCGCAATACTGTGCAACACCCTGCAATGCTCTGCAACACCCGCCAATACCCTGCAATGCTCTGCAACGCCATACTCTGAGATACCCAGCCATACTCGGAGATACCCTGCAATACCCAGCCATAGACATCCCCCCCCCCCTCCCGCCGCCCTCCGGTGCTTCTACCAACTCGCCAATACGATCAAATCCAGAATCTTTTTTTTTTTTTTCAGGCTTACCAGCTTAGGAGGTGAGATGCGGGGTCTTATTGACCCCATATCTCACTGTAAAGAGGACCTGTCATGCCATATTCCTATTACAAGGGATGTTTACATTCCTTGTAATAGGAATAAAAGTGATCAAAAAAATTATTTTTGGGGGGGAAAAAAAAATGTCAAACTAAAATAAAGTAAAATGAACAATAAAAAAAAAATTTTTTTTAAAGCGCCCATGTCCCCATGTGCTCGCATGCAGAAGCGAACGCATACGTAAGTCCCGCCCACATATGAAAACTGTGTACAAACCACACATGTGAGGTATCGCTGTGAATGTTAGAGCGAGAGCAATAATTCTAGCCCTAGACCTCCTCTGTAACTCAAAACATATAACCAGTAAAAAATAATTAAATCGTCGCCTTTGGGGATTTTTAAGTAGCGACGTTTGGCGCCATTCCACGAGCGTGTGCAATTTTGAAGAGCGACATGTTAGGTATCTATTTACTCAGCGTAACTTCATCTTTCACATTATGCAAAACTTTACTGTGTTTTTTTTTTTTTTTTTTTTTAAGCACAAAAAAAAGCATTCGAAAAATTTCTGCGCAAATACTGTGCGAGATAAAAAGTTGCAACGACCACCATTGTATTCTCCAGGGTGTTTGCTAAAAAAACATATATAATGTTTTGGGATTCTATGTAATTTTCTAGCAAATAAATGAGGATTTTTACATGTAGGAGAGAAATGTCAGAATTGTCCTGGGTGCTCCAGAGCGCCTGATGGCGTTCCCTGCATGTTAGGCCTCTGTATGTGGCCACACTGTGTAAAAGTCTCACACATGTGGTATCGCCGTACTCGGGAGTAATAGCAGAATGTGTTTTGGGGTGTAATTTGTGGTATGCATATGCTGTGTGTGAGAAATAAACTGATAATATGACAATTATGACAAATATGACAATTTTGTGAAAAAAAAAAAAAGTAAAAAAAAAAAATCTTGATTTTGCAAAGAATTGTGGGAAAAAAATTACAACTTCAAAAAACTCATCATGCCCCTTACTAAATACCTTGGAATGTCTTCTTTCCAAAAAGGGGTCATTTGGGGGGTATTTGTACTTTTCTGGCATGTTAGGGTCTCAAGAATTGAAATAGGCAGTCAGTACTTCAGGTGTGATCAATTTTCAGATATTGGCACCATAGCTTGTGGACTCTATAACTTTCACAAAGACCAAATAATATCCACCAATTTGTACTTATTTTTACCAAATATATGTAGTAGTATAAATTTTGGCCAAAATTTATGAAGAAAAAATTACTAATCTGCTAAATTTTATAACAGAAACAAAGAAAAATTCATTTTTTTACAAAATTTTCTGTATTTTTTTCTTTTATAGCACAAAAAATAAAAAAAACGAGCGGTGATTAAATACCACCAAAAGAAAGCTCTATTTGTGTGAAAAAAAGGACAAAAATGTCATATAGGTCCAGTGTTGTATGACTGAGTAATTGTCATTCAAAATGTGAGAGCACCAAAAGCTGAAAATTGGCCTGGTTATTAAGGGTGTTTAAGTGCCCAGTGGTCAAGTGGTTAAACTAAACAGCTTGCTCTCTGAATTATTTTTGGTGGGTAGGGGTACCCAGCAAGGTTGCCCAATATCTCCTGAGCTCTTTGCCCTGTTAATTGAACTCCTGACTGTGGCTCTGCGAGCCTGTCCAGAAGTACAGGGTATCCAGGTCAGCAGTCTGATATAAAAGAGGACGGTGTTATTTTTGCGTGACTGATGCATCCCCATCCATTTTGAATACCTTTGCTTCTTACACTTAAGACTCCTCCTTGCAGGTTTCCAGCCAACTGCCCCTTACAGCAAGTAGGTAGGGTTAAATACACGGGCATCTATATCTCCCCCGATTGCTCATTGCGAAAGTTAATCTGCTAAAGAAGAAATTTCTACCCCTCTTGCTGTATATATTTCGTTATTCACCTGTGTGGATAACTAAATACATCTTTAGGACCATAGATAGTTTTGTGTCTGCATTCTTGCATTTTTTTTCATTACTTCCTGGCTGGGCAATTCGTTTTCGCCCAAAGGTGTTTAACCCTCCCAGGCGATGATGCAGCAGTCAGTTTGGAAGCTGCTCTAGTAGGCTCATATGGGGCTCTGATGCATCTTTTGCTCAGGGGCAGTAGTGACCCATACCTTATCTATGCGGGCAACTGTTAGAGCATAGGTACTGGCTGGTAAAGCCGGATCAATGGACTGTTCGGTAATTTCTCCCCACACCTCATTATGGAAAAATCCTCAGCTTTCGCACTTCTATAAGTACCCTGACCCTGTTATATGGACCACATTAGGTATTAAAAAGGTGAGGGATATTGTTAGGAATGGTAAACTTTTGCAATTTGAGTTGAAATCTAAATTTAACCTAATTTTCACCTGTCTCGTTATCTATAACTGCGTCATGCATAAAAAAAAAAAAACTCTCAATTTAGTACTGCACCAATCACACTGAAAGAAAGCGATATGGAATCTATGCTTAGGGACGATCAGTTAGATAGTTAGGCTTTGTCCAATATTTATAAGCAGCTGTTTGTGGTTTTTAGCAGGATCCTTACACAGTGGCTTGGGAGGGGGTGTTCCCTCAGAAGGACAGGGGTGACTGGTATGATCTTTGGGAAATTCGGGACGGACAAATAGTGTTTCTACGGTCTCTGACAGAGTTGATATATTCTAAATTTCTTCTAATAGTGTCAATACTGTATAGGCATGAAGTTTGATATTGACATTTTGAGTCTTTGTATAGTGCTCTCTTTAATCTAGGCATTACCGCATTTATCGGCGTATAATACACACCAAGTTTAGGAGGGAATTTAAAAGAAAAAAAAAAAAACTTTTAGGGGGAAAAAAAACCCTTGTCATTTGCAGCCTTGTCAGTGTGATTTGCAGCCTTGCATTGATTGCAGCCTTGTCAGTCATCTGCAGCCTTCTATTGCAGCCTTGTCAGTCATTTGCAGCCTTGCATTGCAGCCTTGTCAGTCATTTGCAGCCTTGCATTGCAGCCTTGTCAGTCATTTGCAGCCTTGCATTGCAGCCTTGTCAGTCATTTGCAGCCTTGCATTGCAGCCTTGTCAGTCATTTGCAGCCTTGCATTGCAGCCTTGTCAGTGTCTTTGCTGTTTAAAAATGGCGCCGCCGAGATACAGAGCGGGTGTCCTGTGTATCTCGGCGGCGCTCGTTAGTTCTTGGCGACTTACGGGTATTTTCAGCCGCACTCGGCTATTTTCGGCTTTCCAAAAGCCGTCGAGAATGGCCGAGTGTGATCGAAAATAGCGGAGTGTGGCCGAAAATACCCAAAAGCCGCCGAGAGCAGCAGAGGTGGTTAGGAACGGCGGGGGATCGGCGTATAACACGCACCCACGATTTTCCCCCCGATTTTAAGGGGGGGAAAAAAGTGTGTGTTATACGCCGATAAATACAGTATATCTAGAGTCTGTTTATTCCAATAGACCAGTAAATGGTTATAAGAACTGGGAGTCCGTAAAGACTTGTTATAACACATTAAGCTTGTTTGTAAGATGTAATGGACTTACTGTTCTTACAATTGTATATTTGCCTTTGAGCTATACTATTGGCCTAGTGCTAAGGTTATGTTAGTAATGCGTTGCCTGGCAGTAAAGCTTTTTTTTTTTTTTAAATGTATATGTGTTTTCTGTATTATTACGAAAACTTTAAGAATCTCTCCCCCCCCCCCACCAAAAAGTCCAAAAATCTTGATCAGTGGCCTTCAAAGATTAGAGTTGAACAGCAGACAAACAAGTTATATATACAGACACACATATACATAGACACACCCAAGCTATACAGCTGGTCTATATGATCACAATTTCACTAGTAAAAGGATATTCACTGGAGAAATCAGACAATATACAGACGTTTTACTAACCTTCTGCTTAGCCGGAAGACTGCTCCCATCTCGTTCTGACATCAACCTCCATTTCTAAAACAGAGATAAGAATGTTGCATGTGGGATGTTAGTCAAATTACACAACTAAAGATAGGATTTTTACAAAAGCACCAAAACAGACACATTCCCAAAGAATCAAAATCTTATTCAATATCTCAGTACTGAAAGTAACTGTAAGAAATGTATATCTATGTTATAGGCTTTTAGCCGTGAATAGAATGGGCAAAGTTTAGGTCCTCTGTCAGATTTTAGCGCTATCCAGGGCTGCGTTTAGAGGTTTCCCCTCGCTTCCTGGGGACCACCCTTTTACCAGACAGGAAAAAAAGGAAACGCTCCATGGCTAAAATGGCATATGATCACTTCTGATGCTTTGCAACAGCACCTTTAAAGAGGAAATTCCCTCCCCTCCTTTTTGAACACAATTTTTTTGTGGGGGAGTGGGCACATAGCTTTGACAAGTAACGGTTTCCTACTTCCGCTGGAATCACCCAAGCGATTTCACTGAAAGTTCGCTCCCCTCCCTGCCGCAACCTTCTGTGATATGTCAAAGGTCCCAGGGGGCTGCAGGACCATTCATACAGTGCAGCTTCACAGCCAGCTTCCCACACTTACCATGGCGGTGCCAGGAACCCAAAGACTGGTGAAGAATGGGCCCAGGTTAGTACAGCGCTGGATCCCTGGACAGGAAAATGTTTTATTATTAAAAGTCAACAGTTACAATATTTGTAGCTGCTGACTTAAATTTTTTTTTAAACGTGAATGGAGAAGAGTAGAATTCCAGGATAGACCCAACTAATATGATTGTGATATTAAAGTATTTTTTTTTTTTAAAACATTTTATACTTACTTACTCTGTGAAATGGTTTTGCGAGGAGCAGGCCAAACCCTCCTCTTCTGGGGTCCCCCCGCCTTCAAATATCTCCCCTAGAAAGCTGCTTGCTGGGGGGCGTACTCATGCGGGCTTGCTGCCAAGCTGCACTGTGTGCATCTATTGGCACACACACACTGATCCCTTGTCACTGGATTTGACTGACAGTAGTGGGAGCCAATGGAAAGTTAGGAGGGGGGTGGGGGAGCTCTTGGGCAATCGCTGGACCGAGATCAGGCCCAGGTAAGTATTTTAGGGGGCTGCACCTCAAAGATTTTTTTTTTACCTTAAAACAAAAAATCATAATGACAACATGAAAGAAGTTTATTTGAAATCTTTAAAAATGTATTAAAAAAAATAAATAAAAAAATAAATCACACGTACAATTATTCACAGCATTTGCCATGACACTCAAAATTGAGCTTAGGTGCATCATGTTTCCACTGATCATCCTTGAGAAGTTTCTAAAACTTGACTGTTCAGTTGATTGGACAAGGCACACACACCTGTCTATTTAAGGTCCCACAGTTAACAGTGCATGCCAGAGAAAAAAAAAACAAGCCATGAAGTCCAAGGAATTGGCTGTAGACATCCGAGACAGGATTGTATCAAGGCACAGATTTGGGGTAGTGTACCAAAAAATGTCTGCATTATTTAAAGTCCCAATGAGCACAGTGGCCTCCATCTGTAAATGAAAAAGTTTGGAACCACCAGGACTCTTGCTAGAGCGGACGTACCCGGCCAAACTGAGCTGTCGGGTAGAGGGGCCTTAGGGAGGTGACCAAGAACCAATAGTTACTCTGACAGAGCTCCAGCATTTCTCTGTGGAGAGAGGAGAAACTTCCAGAAGAACAATCATCTCTGCAGCACTCCACCAATCAGGCCTGTATTGTAGAATAACCAGACGGAAGCCACTCCTCAGTAAAAGGCACATGACAGCCCGCCCTAGTTTTCCAAAAGGCACCCGAAGGACTCTCGGACCATGAGAAACAAAATTCTCTGGTCTGATGAAAAAAGATTGAACACTTTGGCCTGAATGACATACGTCATGTCTGGAGGAAACCTGGCATCGCTCATCTGGCCAATACCATCCCTACAGTGAAGCATGGTGGTGGAAGTATCATGCTGCGGGGATGTTTTTTAGTGGCAGAAAGTGGGAGACTAGTCAAGATCGAGGGAAGATGAATGTAGAAATGTACAGAGGCATCCTTGATGAAAACCTGCTCCAGAGTGATCTGGACATCAGACTGGGGCGCAGGTTCATCTTCCAACAGGACAAAAACCCAAAGCACACAGCCAAGATACAAAGAAGTGGCAATGGGACAACTCTGTGAATGTTCTTAAATGGCCCAGCCAGAGTCCAGAATTGAACCAGAGTGAACATCTCTGGGAAGATCTGAAAATGACTGTGCACCGACACTTCCCATCCAACCTGATGGCGTTTGAGAGGTCCTGCAAACAAGAAAGGGAGAAACTGCCCAAAAATAGGTGTGTCAAGCTTGTAGCATCATACTCAAAGACTTGAGGCTGTAATTGGTGCCAAAGGTGCTTCAACAAGGAATTGAGCAAAGGCTGTGAATACTTATGCACATGGTATTTTTTCGTTTTCTATTTTTAATACATTTTCAAAGATTTCAAACACGTCATTATGGGGTATGGTTTGTAGTATTTTTAGGAAAATAATTTAATCCATATTGGAATAAGGCACACAACAAAATGTGGAAAAAGTAAAGCACTGTGAAAGCTTTCCAGATGCACTGTACTTTAAATAAGTCCCCCCCCCCCCCCTCCTAACACCTATGCTGAGTAACCTGTGTAAGAAAGAACTATATACAGTGGGGACGGAAAGTATTCAGACCCCCTTAAATTGTTCACTCTTTGCTATATTGCAGCCATTTGCTAAGTTCATTTTTTCTCCTCATTAATGTACACACAGCACAGTGTGACAGAAAAACACAGAATTGTTGACATTTTTTTCAGGTTAAAAAAGAAAAACTGAAAGATCACATGGTCCTAGGTATTCAGATCCTTTGCTCAGTATTTAGTAGAAGCACCCTTTCGATCTAATACAGCCATGAGTCTTTTTGGGAAAGAGGCATCAAGTTTTTCACACCTGGATTTGGGGATCCTCTGCCATTCCTTCTTGCAGATCCTCTCCAGTTCAGTCAGGTTGGATGGTAAACGTTGGTGGACAGCCTTTTTTAGGAGAGATGCTCAATTGGGTTTAAGTCAGGGCTCTGGCTGGGCCATTCAAGAACAGTCTTGGAGTTGTTGTGAAGCCACTCCTTCGTCATTTTAGCTGTGTGCTTAGGGTCATTGTCTTGATGGAAGGTAAACCTTCGGCCCAGTCTGAGGTCCTGAGCACTCTGCAGAAGGTTTTCGTCCAGGATATCCCTGTACTTGACCGCATTCATCTTTCCCTTGATTGCAACCAGTCGTCCTGTCCCTGCAGCTGAAAAACACCCCCACAGCATGATGCTGCCACCATCAAGCTTCACTCTTGGGACCGTATTGGACAGGTGATGAGCAGTGCCTGGTTTTCTCCACACATACCGCTTAGAATTAAGGCCAAAAAGTTCCATCTTGGTCTCATCAGACCAGAGAATCTTCTTTCTCATCTTGGAGTCCTTCAGGTGTATTTTTAGCAAACTCTATGCAGGCTTTTAATGCGTCTTGCACTGAGGAGAGGCTTCCATTGGGCCACTCTGCCATAAAGCCCCGACTGGTGGAGGGCTGCAGTGATGGTTGACTTTCTACAACTTTCTCCCATCTCCATCTCTGGAGCTCAGCCACAGTGATCTTTGGGTTCTTCTTTACCTCTCTCACCAAGGCTTTTCTCCCCCGATAGCTCAGTTTGGCCAGACGGCCAGGTCTAGGAAGGGTTCTGGTCATCCCAAACATCTTCCATTTAAGGATTATGGAGGCCACTGCTCTTAGGAACCTTAAGTGAAGCAGAAATGTTTCTGTAACCTTGGCCAGTTCTGTGCCTTGCCACAATTCTGCCTCTGAGCTCTTCAGGCAGTTCCTTGGACCTCATGATTCCCATTTGCTCTGACATGCACTGTGAGTTGTAAGGTCTTATATAGACAGGTGTGTGGCTTTCCTAATCAAGTCCAATCAGTATAATTAAACACAGCTGGACTCAAATGAAGGTGTAAAACCATCTCAAGGATAATCAGAAGAAATGGACAGCACCTGGGTTAAATATATGAGTGTCTCAGCAAAGAGTCTGATTACTTAGGACCATGTGATATTTCAGTTTTTCTTTTTTAATAAATCTGAAAAAATGTCAACAATTCTGTGTTTTTCTGTCACTATGGGGTGCTGTGTGTACATTAATGAGGAAAAAAATGAACTTAAATGGTTTCATCAAATGACTGCAATATAAGTGAAAAATTTAAGGGTATCTGAATACTTTCTGTCCCCACTGTACATACCCATTTTCAGGACGGTCATGTAATTTGGCTACCCTCTGTTAACTAGCAACAGCTACAGGGGAGAGGAGGGAGCGCACACACCCTTGTCTTGGGGAGAGGGGGGGGGGGCGATATTTCTGAGTAAGCTGGAAATCATGCCAGTATAAACACAGCTCCCTATTTTAACAATCTTAAGTGGCCTTAATAGGCGGATGGGAAGTTGCAAAAAAAAAAAACACTTATTTTGAAGGTCTTCATGAAAGAGCCCCATCAGCTCACAAGTATCTATCTGCAATTTGTTAAAATTTGAAGACTGGAAGGCTGCTAAGTCCTTGCCGTCAGAAAAAAAAAACTGAGATGAGCTGTGATCTCAGTGTCCCTGATGTGAAGAAACATTTCCTTACAATTCATACAGCTACAGAGGTGAATGGGAGCTTTTAACATGCTTTCAGAGCTTGTCCGGAATATGTAAATACTTTAATATGCATAGCCTGTGCACGGGTTTACTTTGTGTATTCTTTAAAATGTGTGCTTAAATTATTGTCCATTTTTAAAAACTACTGTCTTTAAATAATAATTACCCCTAAGAATTTTTTTTTTATTTTGGGTGATGCTTATACCCTTTAAAGGCCAAGTCCACCTTTAAAAATAAATAATGTGCACATATTTTTGCAGGGAAAAAAAAAAAAGGGTATATTATTTGCATAGGAGTCGCCAAAGCATCGCACCTGCAATCAATAGATAGTAGTTAGGCTTTAAACCTCCTATGTCATTCAAAAACACTTAATTTCTTTATGGGATGTTAACAGTGCTAAAGATTCAATTGCATTTTTGCTAAATTTCTCATAAAATTTCATGTTGCTCTGCTTCTCCAGATTCCTATCACTCATTTTACACCAAAAGCGCAGCGCACACACACACACGTGTTGTATTTTTTTAAAACTCTGTAAAGACAGTCAACTAGTCTGCAACCCACGTGAATGCAAGTTAGAACATAGGAGTGCGAATAGCTGTGTGACTCACCACCATAGTGCTATTCCACGATCATTAAATTGTCACGTATACACGCTCACAATTCCTACTTGATATCCTTGTATCTTCCGTTTATCCTTCATTCAATGACATTACATTGCTGTTTTAGATATGTTACTATATTTTGCTAATGCAAGGCTTAATTGGTTTATTGCAGTCCTAATTAACCCCTTCATGACCAGGGGTAAAACGAGCCTTAACTGGACTTTCATAGGGTAGTAAATGGTAAGGGATATATTCTGTTTTTTTTTTGTTTTTTGTTTTTATTTAAATTAAAGGAAAGTTGGCCCAAAATCATAAAAGAATTTAGTTTTTATAATTTAGCTGTATAGTTCTTGCCAATACCATAACTTACCAGTAAAGAACTGAAAATAAATTCTCCTGCAGCGATATCACATAGGTAGATGTAATTTGTTGTTTGTACCCAAAGTAGGGCCAAGAACCAATGCACCAGTGTCCATTTTGCTTTTTTTAGCCTACCTAAAACACAGACACTAACTGATACCGATACAAATTTTAAAAATGCATTTTTTTTTTAAATCCTAAAGTACTGGTCCAGACCCTCGAGCCTTACCTTGACTCCAACACTAACCTAGATCAAACCTTGATCTAAATATTTTTTTTCTCTTTATCTCCATTCAGAGAAGAAAAAACCCAGTATTGGCTAAACAGTGAGTGATCACTATGACAGCCAATTAGTGGCTATCACAGTGATAAATCAGGTTATTGGGAAACCGGGACTCCTGGTTCCCAATCATTAGCAGGAGACCCACATCTCTCGTCTCCCAGCACAAAACACAACACATATGTGGTGCCCAGGTTTAAAGTCTACCTCCTGGACGCTGCATATACGTTACTATGTCCATGACCTAAAACACAATGGATTTAAAAAAAAAAAAAAAAGGACTGTGAATTAGAGGTCGACCGATATATCGGCCGGCCGATATATCGGCCGATATTTGCCGTTTTTTAAATAATCGGCATCGGCCGATTTGTGCTGATAAAAAGCCGATTTAGAACTACAGCAGGACTTTGAAATGACTTCTGTATAGAATGGTCTAAGTTGACTGAGTCGTCATAGCAACCCTTTCCTCCACTCTGGGCAGGCTGCCAAGAAAAGAACAGAAAGATACAATGTTTACACTTGAATGAGTGAAGTCATCTCTGTGTGTAGAAGTTCTCAGTTTAACCATTTAAAGACTAAATCTTTTCTGACACTTGTTGCTTACAAGTAAAAAATCCTGTATTTTCTGCCAGAAAATCACTTAGACCCCCCCAAAAAGGATATATATTTTTTTAGCAGAGATCCTAGGTAATAAAATAGCGGTTGTTGCAATATTTTATGTCACACGGCATTTGCACAGAGGTCTTTCAAATGCATTTTTTTGGGAAAAAAATACACCATTTAAAAAATAAAATAAAAACAGTAAAGTTAGCCCATTTTTTTTTTTTGTCCAAAATTTTTGACTACCTGTTTTTATTTAATATATATATATATATATATATATATATATATATATATATATATATATATATATATATATATTTTTTTTTTTTTTTTTTTTTTTATTTAACCACTTTCAGACCGGACCATTTTGCTGGTAAATGACCAGAGGTCTTTTTACACTTTGGCACTGCGCTGCTTTAACTGGTAATTACGCGGTCATGCAATGTTGTACCCAAACAAAATTTGCGTCCTTTTCTTCCCACAAATAGAGCTTTCTTTTGATGGTATTTGATTGCCTCTGCGATTTTTATTTTTTGCGATATAAACGTAAAAAGACCGCAAATTTTGAAAAAAAATGATATTTTCTACTTTTTGTTATTAGAAAAATCCAATAAACTCAATTTTAGTCATACATTTAGGCCAAAATGTATTCAGCCACATGTCTTTGGTAAAAAAAAAGTCAATAATTGTATATTTATTGGTTTGCGCAAAAGTTGTCACATCTACAAGCTAAGGTACGTTTTCTGGAATTTACGCAGCTTTTAGTTTACGACTGCCTATCTCATTTCTTGAGGTGCTAAAATGGCAGGGCAGTACAAAACCCCCCCAAATGACCCCATTTTGGAAAGTAGACCCCCTAAGGAAATTGATAAGAGGCATGTTGAGCCCATTGAATATTTTATTTTTTTGCCTCAAGCGATTGAATAATGACAAAAAAAAAAATTTTTTTTTTTTTTTTACACAAAGTTGTCACTAAATGATATATTGCTCACACATGCTATGGGCGTATGTGAAATGACACCCCAAAATAAATTCTGCTGCTTCTCCTGAGTACGGGGATACCACATATGTGGGACTTTTTGGGAGCCTAGCCGCGTACGGGGCCCCGAAAACCAAGCACCGCCTTCAGGCTTTCTAAGGGCGTAAATTTTTGAGTTCACTTCTCACTACCTATTACAGTTTTGAAGGCCATAAAATGCCAAGATGGCACAAAACCCCCACAAATGACCCCATTTTAGAAAGTAGACACCCCAAGCTATTTGCTGAGAGGCATGTTGAGTTCATGGAATATTTTATATTTTGCCACAAGTTGCGGGAAAATTACAAACTTTTTTTTTTTTTTTTTTTTTTAACAAAGTTGTCACTAAATGATATATTGCTCATGCATGCCATGGGCATATGTGAAATGACACCCCAAAATAAATTCTGCTGCTTCTCCTGAGTACGAGGATACCACATATGTGGGACTTTTTGGGAGCCTAGCCGCGTACGGGGCCCCGAAAACCAAGCACCGCCTTCAGGCTTTCTAAGGGCGTAAATTTTTGAGTTCACTTCTCACTACCTATTACAGTTTTGAAGGCCATAAAATGCCAAGATGGCACAAAACCCCCACAAATGACCCCATTTTAGAAAGTAGACACCCCAAGCTATTTGCTGAGAGGCATGTTGAGTCCATGGAATATTTTATATTTTGCCACAAGTTGCGGGAAAATTACAAACTTTTTTTTTTTTTTTTTTTTTCACAAAGTTGTCACTAAATGATATATTGCTCACGCATGCCATGGGCATATGTGAAATGACACCCCAAAATAAATTCTGCTGCTTCTCCTGAGTATGGGGATACCACATATGTGGGACTTTTTGGGAGCCTAGCCGCGTACGGGGCCCCGAAAACCAAGCACCGCCTTCAGGCTTTCTAAGGGCGTTACAGTTTTGAAGGCCATAAAATGCCAAGATGGCACAAACCCCCCCCAAATGACCCCATTTTGGAAAGTAGACACCCCTAAATTTAGGGGTACACTAGTGAGACTAGGTAATAAATGGCGGGTGCCCTGAAACTATAAAAAAATAACTAACCAACCAGCGTCACCTGTAACAGTTATATGGTGATCACTGGTGAAAGGGTTAACTAGGGGGCAATCGGGGGGCTTTATGCGGTAGTATATGGGGGTCCCTGGCGCTATAAAAAGCTGCAGCGAACCTAAATACCTACCTGCCTAACTAGCGTCACCTGTGACACTAATACAGCGATCAGAAAAACGATCGCTTATTAGGCTGGGTTCACACTGGAGCGATGCGGGAACGCCACGAATGCGCGGCGGGTTCCCGCATCGCATGCCTCCCGGCGGCAGTTCACACTGCCCTATGCGAACTGCTGGGAGTGTCAGTGAAATGTTACTGACACCCCCAGATCAGTTCGCATATCGCAGTGCGATCTGCAAACTCGGATCGCATGGTGTGAACACCCATGCGATCCGATTCTGCTGCGGGCCAAAAAAAGGGTCCCGTGCGAATTTGCGGCGGGTGCGGCGAATGGCTGAACTCGAATCGCACAGAGATCGGATGTGATTTGCACTGCAGTGCGGTGCGAATCACATCCGTTCTCATAAACCGCTGCAATGTGAACCCAGCCTTAGTGACACTGGCGACGGGGGGTGATCACGGGGTTAAACCTTTATTGGGGGGGTTAGGGGGGTACCTTAGAACTAAAGGGGGCTAACCCTAACTGCCCTAACAGTTATTAGTCACAAATGACACCCGCCGGGTGATCAGGGGGTTAAACCTTTATTAGGTAATAAATGGCGGGTGCCCTGAAACTATAAAAAAATAACTAACCAACCAGCGTCGCCTGTAACAGTTATATGGTGATCACTGGTGAAAGGGTTAACTAGGGGGCAATCAGGGGGCTTTATGCGGTAGTATATGGGGGTCCCTGGCGCTATAAAAAGCTGCGGCGAACCTAAATACCTACCTGCCTAACTAGCGTCACCTGTGACACTAATACAGCGATCAGAAAAATGATCGCTTATTAGGCTGGGTTCACACTGGAGCGATGCGGAAACGCCGCGAATCCGCGGCGGGTTTCCGCATCGCATGCCTCCCGGCGGCAGTTCACACTGCCCTATGCGAACTGCTGGGAGTGTCAGTGAAATGTTACTGACACCCCCAGATCAGTTCGCATATCGCAGTGCGATCTGCAAACTCGGATCGCATGGTGTGAACACCCATGCGATCCGATTCTGCTGCGGGCCAAAAAAAGGGTCCCGTGCGAATTTGCGGCGGGTGTGGCGGGTGCGGCGAATGGCTGAACTCGAATCGCACAGAGATCGGATGTGATTTGCACTGCAGTGCGGTGCGAATCACATTCGTTCTCATAAACCGCTGCAATGTGAACCCAGCCTTAGTGACACTGGCGACGGGGGGTGATCACGGGGTTAAACCTTTATTGGGGGGGTTAGGGGGGTACATTAGAACTAAAGGGGGCTAACTCTAACTGCCCTAACAGTTATTACAGTCACAAATGACACCAATGCAAAAAAAAAAAAAAAAAAAATGACATTGGTGTCACTGTGACTGGGGGGCAGGGGTAATTGGGGGGGTGATCGGGGGGTAAAGGGGGGGTGTGAGTGTGCCTGGCATGTTCTACTGTGTGTGTAGAGTGTTGGTGCAACTTACTGATCCGCTCTCCTCCGTGTCGGAACGAAAAATACCGACACGGAGGAGAGAATACATCACTTCCTCTCCTGTGTTTACATTACAGGAGAGGAAGTGATGTCACCGGGGATTTCTATTCGTCGGGAGCGATCGCGAGGGGGTGGCCATGAATGAATGGCCGTCCCCTCGTCCGGGATCGCTCCCGTACGAAAACCGACCGCCGCAGGCACCGGGCGGGGGCCCGATCGGGCCCCCGACCCGCGGGAGGCAAGGGACGTACATGTATGTCCTTATGCCTGCCCGTGCCATTGTAACGACGTACATCGGCGTGCGGCGGTCGGCAACTGGTTAAATCATACATACAAGTAAACTGATTGGAGGTTTGTTTTGTTTAATAAATGTTTAAGTGTAAGAAATTTTCTGTATCACGTATGAAGACTGCTTTCACACTGGAGCGGACAGGCGTTGATGGTAAAACGCAAGTTTTAGCGGCTCTTTACCATCATTTTAGCGGTGCTATTTGGCTGCTAGTGGGGCACATATAACCCAGCTAGCGGCCAAGGAAGAGGTTAAATGCGCCCATGAAGCACCGCTGCCAAATCGCATTGCATGCGCTTCGGCAGTGGTGCCCATTCTTATCAATGGGCAGGAGTGGTGGAGGAGCGGTATACACCACTCCAAACGTGCTGCTTGCAGGACTTTTTTTTTTAAGATCCTGCCAGCGCATTGCCTCAGTGTGAAAGCACTCTGTCTTTCACACAGACTGCAGGGGAGCCATTTTACAGGCACTTTACAGGCGCTATTTTTAGCCCAAAAGCGCCTTAAAACGCCCCAGTGGGAAAGGTGTGTTAGATCAAGGGGGATTAAAAATAAAATAAAATCGGCCTAACATATCGGCCCAAAAAAAAATCGGCATCATATATCGGCTATCGGCCGCCATGATTTCTAAATATCGGCATCGGCATCGGCCAGAGAAAAACCCATATCGGTCGACCTCTACTGTGAATGGTATATAATGACTCCTGGACTTGTCTCGTCCCCTCCTTTCTGTATTTTGATCCAAGGGACCAACAAAGCTTTAACTGACTTTCTGTCATGGTAAAGGAAATCTCCCTCTATACAAACAAAAAACACAGACACGCAAGGATCTAAGCCTTCCTCACTGTACCAAACGTATTTAAATAAATTACTGTCATACCTGTTGGATCATCCAAACCATTGCAAGTCCTAAGAAACTTACTGTTTTTAATTTCTTTGTAGCAAAATCTTTAATTACTTCTGTTTTGGTCCCTGATTTCTACAAAGACAAAACAATAAGAAAAGTCAACAGCAATATTTTCTAGAGAAGTTATGTGTAAGGAAAGCTTAAAAAGGTATGAAATAAAAAAATATGAAAAAAACAAAAAGGCATGAGCACATAAGAAAGCATTTGTCATTTTACTTTCAGTGCTAATTTACAGCACTAACGATAGACTTCAGTTGAATGTATATAATCTGTTTACAGCTTTTAAATATTTTTGTATATTCTCTTTCTTAACCACTTCAATACAGGGCACTTTCGCCCTCTTCCTTCCCAGCCCAATTTTCAGCTTTCATTGCTCTAGCGCTTTCAGTGACAATTGCGCGGTCATGCTACACTGTACCCAAATGAAATTTTTATCATTTTGTTCACACAAATAGAGCTTTAGTTTGGTGGTATTTATTCACGACTCAGTTTTTTTTTTTTTGTGCAAAAAAAGCGGAAATTTGGAAAAACAACAATATTTTCTTTTTTCTATTTTAAAAGAAATCCAATAAAATCTAATTTTGTCATAAATTTAAGCCAAAATGTATTCTGCTACATGTTTTTGGTAAAAAAAAAATTCCGTTAAGTGTATAATAATTGGTTTGTGTGATCACGGACATATGTACGCAAATGATCATGTACATATGTGTGCAGATAATCATTGGGACATGTGATTTTAGTGGGACATATGTGGGGGACATGTTTTTATTATTAGGGACATGTGTTTTTATTATTTGGAGACATGTATGTTTTGGGGACATATGTGGGGACTGTGTTTACACTGTGTGGTGTGTCGTGTGTTTACACTAGACTTGTGATCAGTGAGTAAAAAGCTGTAAAAAACAGCTCATACTCACTGATCATCAGCCGGCTGCAGCGATCTGCTCTCCTCTCTTCAGCAATGACTTCTGTGTGAGGAGAGGAGAAGCCGATTGCCTAGCAACCGGCTGTTTGTTTACATCACATGACGGCTGTGATTGGACACGGCCGTCATGTGATCAGGAGGGCCAATCACAGAGCCCTCCTGCCGATCTGAGATGCGCTGTGTCCGGGTGACACGAGCACATCGGGATCGCGCCGCTGCGCGGGCACGCGCGCGATCCCGCTCCTTCTGAAGGACGTTCCTGAACGTCCTATCAGAAGTAGACGGCTCCCACCTGGCCGTATATGTGCATTGGCCGGGTGGGAAGTGGTTAAATAAACTTATAAAAATAGCTTACTGTATTTTAGTTTATACTGGTGCCTCTAAAGTCCTCAAGTCCCATTTAGCTCTTTAAGTTTTAGACTTCAGGTGAACAGACAACGGTACACGCAGAGCGAAATTCGGCTGATTTTCGGTCCCGTGTATACCAGCCTTAAAACAAGAATGTATACTATTTTCTCCTTAGGTGTTTTTTTCTTTAATTTCTGTAATGCAGCATTTTGACAGAACTTGGGGAGGTGGGGGTAGACGGTTTTAAAATTTTAATTTTTCAGCACTTCTAGTTCAGTAAAATCTACTAAAGAACAAAAAAATAAAAAATTGCTGTTACTTCCTGCCCTACCTTCAGCCAGTTTCAAACAGAACATATATGTGTCAAATTGTGAACACTGTAGGCATTGGCCAGAAAAAAACAGCAATGAAAGGCTGATGTATGTATTACTAGCATGTAATCTCACTTTCAATGATTACATGCAAGTGAACAGCCCTGGACACAGGCAATCTGCATCCATGGCCGATAAGTGATTACATATGAGCAAACCCCACTGTGGTTCTTGCATTCTAATAGCAGGTGTGAATGCATCCTTACTGAAATAAATAAATAAATAAATAATATATATACACACACATACATATATATATACACACACACATACACACACACGTATGCTCTCAGTTTTACACTAACCTTTTTGTAGCATCTTCGTTTCACACACTTCCTGCTGATGTCCAGATCTGGGTTTTGTTGCCTCTTTAAACACACAGAACAAGCCTCACAGTCCTCTGTTGCAGTACAGCCCTGACAAACTCCACAGTCACCTGGCTGTGCAAGAAGAAAATAATGAAAACAGTTACTGTTTGCAACATACGAATTACAATAAAGCTGTAAAGAAATGCTGTTAAACAGAAAGATAGTGGAGTTACTCTATTCAAATAACTGCTGAAATTCTTGTGCTAAAACAACAGCAATGAAAGATACAAAATTAATGTTGCACAAGAAAAAGAAAAACAGGAAATGAGGAGATCTGCATTGTTAACCATGAAGGCTTTTGTCAAGAGTCAACTAATACCTATTTCAAGAGATAACCTAGATAAAATATAAATCTTCAGCAGGGTGGGAAACTTTGTTCATTTTCTGGGAATGCTCAGCACCAAAGTGGTGCAGGAACAGGTTGCTCTTAAGCTGGTCACACAAAAGTTGCTGCGATGGTACCTTGTGGATAGCCTTCAGACAGCGCCTTTTCACGCACTTCCAGGAGCTTCCGAATTCAGGGTTGTGGGTACGGAGGAGACATATCGAACAATAACCACAGTTCTCAGTCAAACTGCATGCAGCACAATTACCACAGCCGATGCTCTGAAGTTAGGAAGGAGATATTAACAGGATTTCCCACCTGTATAATTCACCAATTTCACACACTACAAAACATTCTATGATAGAGAAACTCCTGTTTAACTAAGAAATTATACCAAAAAAATAAAAATAAAGTTTGTGTTCTCCTGAAGGGAGAAGTGGGCTGCATGGGGGCGCTGTCCTTACTGGGAGAACACAGTCATTACTACTAGCTGCTAGAGCTGCTGGCAATAATCACATGTAAAAATCTGACATGATGGTTGAACCCAAATCGATCGATGAATCGACTTGAGTACAATCAGCCTGCCCAGGGATGGTGCAAATATTAGCTGGTCCCTGCTGAACTGGCCAAGATTCTAACCATCTAAGGCTGGCTTAAGTAGGAGGCTTCATTATCAGCTGAGCAATGTATGCTTCTTGTGTGCAGCGACTGATGTGAAGGTAAAGTATGTAAATTGCTGAGTTGGCCTGTGATAAATAAAGCTTAGACTGGTAGTAGGAAAAATCATGGCATCCATTTTGGGGTGAAAAAGTCTTATAAAAAGTGTTTAAAAAAATAAATAAAAAAATCTACTATAGTAGAGGGTACATCTAATTTCACTTCAAGTTCTATACAACACCTTTGGAAAAAGTAACAAGAATCCAAACAAGTGAATAATTAGATTTTCTGACACCAGACAAAAGTTGTTCAAGGTACCAACAAGAAGGCTGTAAGGGGACAGAGGCATAAAGACCAAAAACAAATATGTGAGGAGATTACAGGCTGCAGAATGTCTAGTGCATAGAAGGCACAGTAGACCTATGTAGGAAATAAAACTCAGTCCTAGCACAAGGCTCTGGGTAGCCGGTGGCAGTAGCAATCCCTATATTGTTATCCTCAGAAGTTAAAGTATCAGCACAAGGTGCCGGCCATTTGAGAGCAGGGTTTATGATGGCTTTATAAAAGCCAAGTCAGTCTCTTAGCACTGAAATCGTAAAAAAAAAGACTCTGGCAGCAGCTAGAAATTACAAAAAATCCTTTTGAATTGTTAAACAAAAATATTAAAATGTTCAGTGATCATTTTATATTAAATTATATATTTTTCTTTTTTAAAAGACAATAATACGGGTCAGCACCATTGAACCACTGTGAAAACGTATTGCTACACTGCTTTTAATTAAGAAACTCAATAGCCTATAGAATAGAACTATTGATTCATCCTCAAAACTGGTTGTAAAACCAAAAGTTTGGACAAAGTCAACGTTACATGCATAGCCGATTTCCAATTTGAAGTTATGTGTTTTTACAACCTTAAAAGAGAAGTTCAGGAACCTAAAAAAAAAAATGAATAAAAAATAAATAAAAAAAACACAAAATCTAGATCCCAGCAGCAGTTGTCCCCCGCTGCCTTTCTAGGCCGAGAACTGAGCGATCAAACGTCGCTGACTGCCAAGTCTTCAGCCTGCAGAGAGCTGATGATTCACAAGTTTTCTGCCCCTCCAGCGCTTACTGGAGTGCTGAGCTGTGGAGGGGCAGAAGCACCACATTGCAAGGCTAAGCCAGCTGCCGGTCAAGGCATCTGGGAGAATCCCAGCCATATGGTCCAGGTCTGTGATGTCAGTCGAAAGCGGGTCACAAGAGTGCAGAACTAAATGCACTCCTGTGACCCACAGAAGTATAGCCAAAAAAAGCTTTGGCTCTACTTCTCCTTTAACAAACATCAAAGCAATGGATTGGACAGGTTCAGTGATCCTTTGCGTCCAGAGTAAAGGGTGCCCATTTAGGATCAAGGCTTATTCACATCTGAGGTGCCCAGAAGGAAGAGGCCAACCCTACTGGAAACAGAGTAAGGTGCAAGCCAAGAGGTCCCAGAGGAGGGTTCAACTATAGTTTTAAAAAGGAGTTCCAGCCAAAATTGTTATTCAACTATTTACCAAGTCAAGGATATTGTGTAGATAAACCATTTTGGATCTTTTAGATAGTCTAATCAATTGCAATAGCAGTAAAAATTGAAAAGATCCTCTGTGAATCTACTACAAAACATGTCAAAACCACCCGAATGAATGATCAGACTAAGCTAGGGATCCCCAAACTACAGCCCTCCAGCTGTTGTGGAACTACATATCCCATGAGGCATTCACAGACATAACTAGGCATGATGGGAATTGTAGTTCCTGAACAACTGGAGGACCATAGTTTCGAGACCCCTGGACTAAGCGAACTACACAAGGAATGGCTTTGCAGTTAAGCTGGTTGACTGTCAACACCACAGTGGGACCAGAGATGGACTTGGGGCACCAAATAACGTTAACGCATTTATTTCAATAAAAAGAGGCTCACCTTTAGCAGCTTCTGTTCCCTGTTAAATGCTCTTCGATTAGCTAAAAATAAAGATAGAAAAACAGTTATCTCACAGGATTACAATGCAATTGTAAGGATGTCATGTGACTGCCTAGACTTGATCTGGAAAGCCATTTAGCTCTCCATAGGTTCAGGATTAATATCAAAATAAATTTAGTTGTTGGTACATGGTTAACAAAGTGCTCCACAAATATCAATCAAGGGGGTTCCCATCCCAATAAGAGGATTGCAAACCTCATCAATTTACTTATTTTAATCTTCATCCTGTCCTTTATTTCTATAGCTGCAGTAAAAAAATGTTTTGGCTGGACCTTTAAAAGATACATAGGGAGAACAATGGGATAACTGCAAAATATATTATAGTCTCAGAGACAGAGACAAAGAGAAGAAAGCAGATTGTGAAAGCGCTGAAGAGAAATGAGGTTACATGTAACCTGTTCAGTTTGTGCCCATTTCGATTTCAGCTAGGGGGAAAAAAAGGGGGGGGGGGGAACAAAACAAACACTGTAAAATGTACTTTTGTAAACAAACTCGAAAAAAGTTTTTGGACTCTTGTTCTCTGCAACCATCTCCCTGACCATTTCTCTGGAGAGAGAATAGTGAAAAGCTACGGCCGACATTAAACCAACAGAGGGCATATGGTTTAAAATAAAATAAAAATATCCCAGAAGCGTGTGCACAGTGGTGATCACCCAAATAAACTGTATTATAGCCTCTTTAGATAAAAGAATCTATTCTAAATCATATTCTACAGCTTTAATATATACAATACACAATAAATACCATAATATAAATACTATCGATAGAGATATTAAAAATTGATTCCAAATGCAATAATCGGTGTAATACAGCAACAACATTATTCTGATATAGATATATAAAATGATTACATAAACGGTTTTATTACTAGTTAGAATACAACATACCAATTCATTTAAATAATGTACACCATGAGATTATACCACTGCATGAACTGGTTTCTTCAAGTCCTGAAGAAGTGGACGAGACCAGAGAAAAACCCATTGACGTAGGAGACTCCCGTAAATGTAAAATATATCAAACTGTAACATGCATTTGTAATTCGTATATAAAAACAAGGGATGATAGGTTTATGTAGAATACTCTGTTTTTGTGTATGAGGAAGTATGGTGGACTTTGAAATAAATTATACATGATATGGTGTTTATTGTTGCATTTTGTATTTACTGAAGTCTTAATATATAAATTGTAACACATGTTGAGCTGAATTTAACAGAACCGTTATCTAATACAAATACTACAAATATAAAAAATAAAAAAATTTAATAAAAAAGGAGCCCCTGGACCTTCATGTGTTTATATGAATATATAAAGTTATAAGTGCCTAAATCTCTTCACCGAATTAGGAAGTGCCAATAACTGACAATTCCATGACACCACAATCTGCAGCTGTTCCCCCGAGGTAGCACTGGTGAAAATTTTCAGATGTTCTTTTAGAAAAACTTTGCAGAGGTAGACCACAGTAGTAACCCTTTATGATTGGTTAAAGTTGAGCTGTTGTGATTTTCCACACTTCAATGCAATGCAGACTGCTGACACCTGCCATTCTACTGAAATAATCTGAATAATCCACTGCAGCCTATTACCTAATCAGTGCACTAAAGAAAGGATGGCTGATGAGAGTAGGAAGAAGTTATCAGGAAAGAGAAATTCAGGACCTTGCACCTGTAATAAGGACCTAGTCTTCTAGAAGGAGAAGTTTAAACCATTATGACTGATAATGGAAATACAACCCTTTTCTTTGTGTGGAGGCTTTCCATATACTTCCTAGCAGATAAAGGCATATTAAAGAGGAACTGAAGTTCCGCTAAAAGAAACAGCAAGCAGGCAGGCTTTTATTGCAGAAGAAACATGCAAGAGACTTCTGCAAATAATATGCCCCTAACTGCCTGCTCGCGGTCTTCCCCAGCTCTGTAAACTTGTGCAGCTCAGCTTATAGCGCCCAGCCAGTTTCTGAATGTAAGGATGACGTCTTCCTGCACAAGAGGGATCGCTTCACCCAGCAGCCAATAGAGTCCCGGAGGCCAGAGCAGGACCGTTAGACAGGCGAGTATTCAAGTAGTAGCAAACACTGGATGGTCACTTGTACCTACAGGTAGGCTTACAAAAAAAGCTTTCCTGTAGGTACAATCAATACCGTCACCAGCCCATGTGCACTACACTATGACTGAATGTGATGTCAATCCAGAGCACTGTGCCCTGGCCATGACTCCCAAGCACATGGGTGGGAGTGACGTCATAGCATCTTGGTCAAGCGGTCAGAGCACGCAAACCCATAAGAAATATTGGATAAAAATGCAAGACCTGTCAACGGTGACCGTGTGCTGCTGGAAGGGTCTCTTTTACAGGTAAGTCTGTTATAATGTGCTAGTATGTGGTGCAAACTTGCATATTATGTCATTAATTTGCAGGGGAACTTATTTTTTTTAAAGACTTTACTACTACTTGAAGCTTTCAGTCCTGCTTAAAGTTTGGGTATTCAGTTTGTCACAAGAAATAAAAAAAAAATAAAAAAATAAAAACTGAGTAGTGTGCAGTTTATGTTCCATAAAAATGGATGAAAGGAAAACTGAAGGCATCACGCATACAAAAACTTGATTTTTTTTTTTCCTTATACTGCTCTTATTCTGTTTAAAATTACTTCTTACCACGACAGTTACCACAGTACCAAATGTTACGCTTCGACCGACCGAACTCGACCCCAGTAAACCAAACCTTACAACCGCTGCAGCACCTAGAAGAGAAGTGTGTTTAAGAATTCTTTCTTACACTTGTCAATTCATGCGATTTGACAGCAACATTATGCAAGTGAAATGCTGATGGCCATTCAACGTAAATCAGAGTTTATGCTATTTACCTTGGAGTGGAAGTAGAAAACGTAAAATGACTAGCCATAATCTTTCATAAAATCTAGCAGCTTTCTGCTCTTGTCCCTCAGACCTGGATCCATTGTTAAAAAAAAGGAGTTCATTTTTAGAGTAATGGAGGGTTGAAAGTTTTTTGTTGACATCTGTGTTTCATTGCAGAAATTTTCCTTCGCTTCCTGTCCTAAGTGAGGACATCCTGGGGTGTCACCAGAACTAATGCCCCCCCATTAGAAGGGATTTCCCCCTCAATTCCTGTTCTGATGCCAACCCAAAATGTGCGATTTCTCTTTCTTTCCCTTTCAATTATAATGGTAAACAGGACAAATAGAGAGGGCGCCTCTCCCTAAAAGACATAAAAAAAAAAAAAAAGGTTTTGCCTTCAGTGACACTTTGGGGTTAATTTACTAAAACTGGAGAGGGCAACATCTGGTGCAGCTCTGCGTAGAAACCAATCAGCTTCCATTTTTTTTTGTCAAAGCTTAATTGAGGAAGCTGAAGTTAGAAGTGTATTGGCCAAGATACACAGCTGTACCAGATTTTGCACACTCCAGTTTTAGTAAATCAACCCTTTTAAAAGCAGAGTTCCACCCAAAAGTGGACCCTGTGCTTATCAAAAGCGGGTATCTTTTCAATAGGTACCCTGTCCTCACTTCCAGGAGACTGGGCCGCAGCAAATTAAGTCAGCAGCTCGGCCCCCTCTTCTGGTGGGCCAGTGAGAGACTGGTAGGACAGAACGCTTGGTGCATGCGCAGTAGGGACCCGGCCATGAAGCCAAAAAGGGAACCCGGCAGTGTAGCCGAACTGCAATGGCGGCAGCGGCAGCACCCGACCAGTCGATGTAAACATCGGCTGCGGTGCTGTCATTGCTGGACTCCGGACATGTAAGTGTCCTAATGTTAAAAGTCAGCAACTACAGTATGTGTATAATTTTTAAAGGGGTGGACAGAACTCTGCTTTAAGTCTTACTGAAAGCTTAGTTGATTTTGTGTGCATCAAGCTCTGTGGTAAATGGGGCCTGGAGGGTAGATTTGATCAAACTTCACCCCCACAATATTTCCTCCCAAATTTTTGATAGCAAAGTTACACTGAACTGTGCTGCACATTCACAAATCAAAAGAGACAAAAAAATAGAGCTGGAGGAGCTTTATACTCTACCATTACACATGTTACAGTGTATTTATTATTTCTACCTATATTGTGATACATTTTTCTTCTTAATGCAGCCAATCTTACAGACCCCCAATACACTTCTAAAAGAGAATACCGCCTTAGTGTACAAACTTCCTCTCCTCTATGTATATGAAAATACAGGGCACTTAACTGCAAGTGTTGCTGGAACTACACAACACGCTGTTCTGCCTTTTCACAGCTTTTTATTTTATTTTCTTTAAAGAGGATGTAAACCCTCACATATATCCAGTGAAGTGAATAGCCTCAGATGATACAAAGATTAAACAAATCCTCCTCCTCCAAGTTCTACTTATTTATTTGCAGTCTTCTCTTTTGTACACCCCTTCAAAAGTGCTGATTTTAGGTAAAAATCCTTTGGCATTTTTCAGCATCACAGAGGAGGGGTGGAGAGCTGCAGTTAGAGGTCAGAGACACTGTGTGAGAGCTGAGTGGAGGAGAGGAACACACCTCCTTCACATGCACAGCAGAACTGTGTTCTGAATAGACAAGCTGTGTGCTGAGCTCTCTCCCCGACACATTTTTTTCTCATGTGTCTGAACACTTCTCAGAAGTGACTCATGCTAACAGAGGAAGGAAGCATCAGAGAGAAAAAACACTTAGCCCCTGTTCACATCGACTGCAGCTTTGAAATTGCGCAATTTAAAAAGCCGCATCTCTGTGCACATCTATTCAAGTCGTACCCAAAATTGCCAATGCATGTTCGGGCACGTTCCACTTTTTCAAAATGATGTGGCACACCAGTTTGAACACAGCGATTGCTGGCAATAGACTGCAACTTGTCAAGCAATTTGAAGTGTCAATGTGAACATTGGATAGAGACAAGTAAACACTACAGATATATGCGCTTTCCTCAGATTTGATGACTGAGGTTTACAACCACTTTAAATCTCAAAAAGCTTTAATGAGCATAAACAACTCATTACCAGGAATACTCTACAGTAAAAGCAATATTCCAGAGCGAGAACAGCAATCTAAGACACTGAACACAAGGACTGTGACCAATAAACAGCCATCGGTATTTCAGTACAGGGTTAAGACATCCTGATACATAGATCAAGTGCCCATGGCTAGTTCCAGAGTATAGCTGGAAAAAAACCCCACTGGGATTACAAAATTCTGTCAACAATAAGATCTATAGGTCAAAGACCCGGTACAGCCTGTCAAGTTTATTACAGCCGCTCCAATTTCCTGGGACACCCTCTATGCTTTTGACAGTTCTTCATTATAATAAGGCCAATTAAAGGATGAAGATGTGGGCAAGTACAAGAATTTAGCCAGCAGAGTAGTCATTGGTACAACACGCTGTTTAGGTTTCACTGCACTCTAGCTTCGCAGACCTTAAAATGCAATAAATTTAACCATCTGCTGTGGCGTTATGAGAGTTTGCACTATCCCTGCTGTTTTTTTTTATTTATTTTCTATTGTAGAAAACATAACATGAGGAGATGGGATGCACAAAGTTGACTTGGAACACCCCCAAATTACCACCCAAGACACACGAAGCAGAGTAAAACCAATAAAGCATTACTACAATTTTTTACACTATGTCTCATTTCACAGTAATACAGTGACACTTTTGCTGTATGACGCTGCCTCTACCTTGGTCATGCAACAGACAAACTTGAAGAGTTTCTTCCTACTCAAGCAAGCAACTTACGCGGTCACTGACTTTACTTCCTTCCCATTTTGCTGGTGTTCTTTAGAAGATGGAAAAGGAAAGGACAAACGTTTCTCAGACTGGACTGGAGATGTTGGGGTCACCGGAGAGGTTGATAGCACTGGGGATGTTGGCGTTGCCTTCTTCTTCTTTTTCTTAATCTTCTTTCTCTAAATAATAGAAATGTCATTAGCGGACTGACTAATAGTAACCCCTTCTACTCCCCAGAAGACACATCACCTACCTTCTCCAGTGGGATCAGGGTTCCTTGCTTGAAATTAAAGCATGACAGGTCCACAGATTCTCCTAAGAACTTGGACAGCTCAGGCTTGCTGCGAAAGCGCTGACCAGTGGGACTACCGAACAAGAAGCGCAAGATAAGTAATGTCAGAAATTTTACATAACGGAAACAGAAAATATTAAACAACTCACAAGCACTATCTACTGCAGCCGTCATTAAATTGCGGTCCGAGTCCGGACCGAACGGAGCTTCTGCCCGGACCGCCGTGCCGCCAGCATACTAAATTGAAGCAATCACTGGTTTGCTGGGACCGCGGGTTTCCCCAGCAACCAGTGACGCTGCGCGCATGCGCCCGCCCTTCTCCTGGCCGCGTCTCTCGAAGCTGAAGAGACACACACGCTCACGGGCAGTAGGGGTGTGACGTCACATGCGCGCCCCGCCCAGCCCCCCTGCTGCCTGCAGTTCCCTATTCCCGGGTCCTGGCTCTCCTTGCCAGGCAGTTTCAGTTGTACCCTCGCTCCTGCAGTTAAGGTATGTGGGCACATTAGTGATGTGTTCATTCATGAGACTGTTTTTAAGGGGCACACTGATAGGTATTATTAATATGCACAATGCTGGGCTTTTTTTGTAAGGAGCACATGGGTATATTTTTTATGTGCACACTGATGGGCATGTTTTGTTAAGGGGCACCTTAACAAAATATGCCCATCGGTGTGCACAATAAAAATATACCCATCAGCGTGCCCCTTAACATAAAATAAGGGTCACGCTGATGGGCACCTTTTATGTTAAGGGGTACTCCGATGGACAAATTTTATTTTGCGGGGCACGCTGATGGGTATATTTTTAACCACTTGCTTACTGGGCACTTAAACCCCCCTCAGTCCCAGACCAATTTTCAGCTTTCAGCGCTGATGCACTTTGAATGATAATTACGCGGGCATACAACACTGTACCCAAATGAAATTTTTATCATTTTTTTCCCACAAATAGAGCTTTCTTTTGGTGGTATTTAGTTACAGCTCTGAGTTTTATTTTTTGCTAAACAAACAAAAAAAGATGCAAAAAAAATCATGTTTTAATAGTTTGTTATACAATTTTGCAAACGGGTCATTTTTCTCCTTCATTGAAGTGCGCTGATTAGGCGGCACTGATAGGCTGCACTGGTGGGCACTGATGGGCTGCACTGGTGGGCACTGATGGGCATAGTTAAGGCGGCACTAATAGGCACAGATAAGGCAGCACCGATGGGCACAGATAAGGCAGCACTGATGGGCAAAGATGGGCACAGATAAGATGGAACGGATGGGCACCACTGATAGATAGGACAGATGGGCACTGATAGGTGGCACTGATAGGTGGCACTGCTGGGCACTGATGGGCGACACTGGGGTGCAGCACCTTTGAGGCAGATTGTGGGCACTGCTGGGTGGCACTGTGGGCACTGCTGGGTGGCACTTACTTTTATTAAGTGGGGCACTGCAGGGGGCAGGTGGGCACTGTCAGGGGGCAGATGGTCGCTAGCAGGGCTGGGCGTGATCGGGACTGATGTCCCGATCATGGCCGCCGGTGATCGGCTTTTTTTTTTCTCCTCGCGCTGTCAGCGCGAGGAGGAATAATAGCCGTTTACCGGCTTCGTTATATCGCATGATCAGCCGTCATTGGCTGACGGGTACATACTATATTCGGGAAAGGGGAAAGAAAGAGAGGGAAAAAATGTAGCAGGGGATTTTTGTGCGGTACAATTTACAAAAAAACAAAATATTTATAAAAATTCATTAAATTTTATTTCAGATATATTAAAAATATTATGTCAAGACATTAATCACGACTACACAAATGGTACAAAAATAACAAATTCATAACTACAAAGTGTGAGGGATCCTAAAAATATTAGTTGATTGCACTTCTTCCCGACATGTTTCGCTGTATGCTTCTTCAGGGGAGTGTGCAGCTAGCAATAACATAAGAAAGAGATTTTTTTATATGTGCATATAAAATATACAAATACATGAGTCAATTTCTACTGATGGGTACATGTTATATTAAAAGGGGCACTTTGATGGGCAAATTTTAAGTTAAGGGGCACGTTTTGTTGTGTCCATCAGAGTGCCCCTTAATATAAAATGTGCCCATCAGCATGACACTTATTTTATGTTAAGGGGCACTGTGATGGGGACACCTGATGTAAAGGGGCACTGTGATGGGGACACCTGATGTAAAGGGGCACTGTGATGGGGACACCTGATGTAAAGGGGCACTGTGATGGGGACACCTGATGTAAAGGGGCACTGTGATGGGGACACCTGATGTAAAGGGGCACTGTGATGGGGACACCTGATGTAAAGGGGCACTGTGATGGGGACACCTGATGTAAAGGGGCACTGTGATGGGGACACCTGATGTAAAGGGGCACTGTGATGGGGACACCTGATGTAAAGGGGCACTGTGATGGGGACACCTGATGTAAAGGGGCACTGTGATGGGGACACCTGATGTAAAGGGGCACTGTGATGGGGACACCTGATGTAAAGGGGCACTGTGATGGGGACACCTGATGTAAAGGGGCACTGTGATGGGGACACCTGATGTAAAGGGGCACTGTGATGGGGACACCTGATGTAAAGGGGCACTGTGATGGGGACACCTGATGTAAAGGGGCACTGTGATGGGGACACCTGATGTAAAGGGGCACTGTGATGGGGACACCTGATGTAACTTTACAATAAATATTGTTGAAATGCTAAGGAAATTGTAAATTTCTCATGTTTTTGATAGATATACAGTTACTACAATATTTCTGAGTCATAGGACAGACTTGAGATTCGGACCTCCGCCCAAAGAAAATTTTGGAGATCGGATCTCCTTGAATTTGAATTCATTACCCCTGATCTACTGTATATAAAGTCAGTCTAATGCTGGTCACATGTAGAACAAAACTACTCGATGGCTTTTTCCACTATAAAAATAATGTATCTTTCAGAATATAGACTGTGCTACATGAATTGTTCAACCAATCAAGTTGTTTGTCTTCTATGATTACTAGCTTCTCCTGTGTACCTCTAAGAAGTCCACAAAAAAAAAAATTATATATATATATATATATATATATATATATATATATATATATATATATATATATATATATATATATATATATATATATATATATATAAAAATTTGACTTGCATCTAAATCCCATATCTTGGAGTACAGTACAGGACGCTTTCTTACACATATAGTTACATAGTCTGATTGAAAAAAAAAACACAAGTCCATCCAGTTCAACCAATAGAAAGGGGTAAAAAAAAAAAAAATAAATAAAAAAAAAAAAAATTAAAAATATATATATATATATATATATATATATATATATATATATATATAACAATAAAATTCTACAATCCTATACCCACAGTTGATCCAGAGGAAGGCTAAGACCCCCAATAAAGCATGATCCAATTTTCTCCAGCACAAGGAAAAAAAATCCTTCCTGATCCCCCAAGGGGCAATTGGATGTTCCCTGGATCAACTTGGCCTATAAATGTTAGTACCCAGTTATATTATGGGTATCTAGGAAAGAATCCAAGCCTTTCTCAAAACAATCTTCACCTTTGGTTTTAGGTGCCATGGCGTATGTGTCCTGTACATTTTTTTTATTACAGGTACTTATATAGCATCAATTTATGCAGCGCTTTACATATTATATATTACACATTCACATCAGTCCCAGCCTTCAAGGAGCTTACCAATCTAACGTCACTAATTCACATACACACATACACATACTATGGCCAATTTAGACAGTAGCCAATTAACCTTCCAGCATGTCTTTGGAGTGTGGGAAGAAACCCAGGCAGGCCCAACATGCAAACGCCGTACAGGTAGTCATTTAGGATAGTTATTTTCTTTGTTGTCTATTGAGAACCACAGGAGGTAGCAATCATAGACAACAGGACAACTGCGTATAAATCAGTTGTCCATGATTACTACCTCTCAAACCCGTTCTTTAGCCTTTTTTTCCCCCTCATTTAAAAGTCAGCAGCTGCAAATACAAAAAAAAATAAAAAAAAATAAAAGAACACTTACCTGTCCAGGGGTCCAGTGCTGTGTTCACCCAAATTGCGTCTTCATCAATCAAGTCTCAACGTCTGCATGTTTACTGTGGGCAGCTGGCTGTGACTCCTTGCGGCTTCATAGATGTCTGCCCACTGCACATGTGCGAGATGCACTGTACTTTGTGAATGGTCTCACAGCCTTCTGGGACCTGTGATGTGTCCCAGAAGGTTGCAGTGAAGAGGGAGGCTGTAAACTTTTGGTGGATTGCCGAGGCGGTCTGACTGCAAGTGGAAGCAGGTATCGGTCACAATCAGGTACCTGCACGCCCCCCCCCTCCAAAAGGTGGCAACAACAATACAGAAAGGGGATAGGAGGGTATAAGGCGACACTACCCCTTTAGGATGAAGTTCTGCTTTATGTCCCTCAACAGACAAAGAAATTATAATTTGTTGGGCTCAAGCTTTTAAAATGGTTAGACACACACACACACACACACACACGTTTAGAAGAAACCTATTATGAGAATTACATGGAACCGAACCTCATGAAAATGTCAGTAGCCTGGCTACCTCAAATGGTGATCCATAAAATAGGGGGTAATAACCACCACTCAAGGTGATAATTGTGGCATTTGAAAACACACTTATAGTAAGTTCAGTTAGCAGGAACTGTTCAAAAACAATCATTGAACAATAAAGTACATGCATGGGGGCAGCCATATTTGCCCATTAAATATGCAGGACTGTCTTTGTAGGAGAGGAGCACAGTGATTGAAAACAATGCACACTCTAGGGCTCTTCTAAAAGATGCATTAGGAACGCTAAACACAGCATCTCACATCCACAGTGATGCTGGAGAAAGTAGAAAAAAAAATCTGTGTACTACACACAATTGTGAATTTATGAAGCAGCTTGTATATAAATCAAAGTCACATAAAAAGTATAAACTTTTGTAAGTTCAAAAATTATACAAAAAATATTATGCCACAGTTCTCCTATTTGAACTGTAATGTCGATTTAGTTGAAATAAACTGGGCATCAGCAAATGTAACATAACACTAAATAATCAATAGCTGGTTCAGCCAGGCATAAACCAAGCGGATTATCTAACATCTTAGAACATCTCAGGGCTGTTGCCTTTAGTTCACCTCTTCACCTACCTTTGATAATAAGTGTCTGAGTGTCCGCAGGACTGTCCAGATTTACGGACGGCCGTCCTCCGTTTCCAGCCCGGGCCCAGCAGTGGCCAGTCCTCCCAGCCCTCAGACATGGTGAGCGGGGCTCCGTGGAACTGCAATAACAAGGGGACAAGATGATAAATGGGCCTCGGAGCCTGCGGCAGCTGCAGCCATAGGGGAGACACTCACATTGGAGACACACATGGATGCTCACAGCTTCAACCCAGGGCCAGAGTCTGACTCACTGAATTCCAGCCCACAGTAAAGGCTGTGGGAGGAAGTGAAGCAGACAGGAACACCCTGCAATGCGCTGGAAGCCAGGAACAAATTCTAATGACATCCTATGCACAAGAAGGCCATCGGTTAACTGCCTCCTTCCTCCATCCCCCCCACCCCACAAGTCCATGCAGCCTGGACCAGTGCACTTCATTATACAATCCGCTTCACTAGGATAAGCCTTTTTATAGGGTCAGTGCATCCAAGCTGATATTTCTGGTTCTGGGTGAAGCTGGAGATTTTAAAGTGAACCTGACATTACAATATACAGTCTATTAACATTACGATACAACAGAAAAAAAAAAAACACAAAAAGCGAGTTAAAACATTTCTTTGAAACCGCATTTGCATTACACAATATGCCAAAAGAATGACATTAAAATGTTGAAATGCACAATTCAGGCAGAAAAGTCTGATCAACATACACAAATATCAAATAAAAGCCCAAAGCCGTTTTCAGAGTGGGCGGCATCTGCTCATTCGTTTTCCAGCATATTCGTGCTTTGCAATGTTCATATACACTTTAATTACCATTCAGGGGTCTTATTTTTAAATTGTACAGTATGTCAATGCAGTTTTGCTCCATTTGGGGGGAAAAAAAAAATAGAAAAAAGGAGCACATAGGACATTACTTACAATGAACACAATGGGGGTTATTTGCAAAAGGCAAATCCACTTTGCACTACAAGTGCAAACCACAAGTACAAAGTGCACTTGAAATTGCACTGAAAGTGAAGTCACTGTAAATCTGAGGGGGGAAGCTCTGCTGATTTTATCATCCAATCATGTGCAAGCTAAAATGCTGTTTTTTATTCTCCTTGCATGTCCCCCTCGGATCTACAGTAACACTACAGATGACACTACATACAGATTATACTAGGGATGCACGGATATAACAACCATCAAAAATTATCAGCCAAATAAATTTTAGCATTTTGCCTTAAAAAAAAATCAAATAAAAATAAAATTAAAATTAACGTCATTGGTGTTTTTTGCATTGAAGTCAGTGGAACGTGATTTTGCATTGAAGTCCATGGGATGCAGCCTGTCATTATCAGCACCTTCTCATTTTAAATTTTTTTTTAAGCAAAAATGAGAAGGTGCTTATAACGGCAGGCTGCATCCCATGGACTTGAATGTAAAATCGCAACCCACTGACCTCAACGCAAAAAAATGCTGGCGACATTAAATTTTATTTATTTTATCTGTCCATTTCAGTTTTCAGCACTGGAATTTTAATTTCGGTGCATCACTAGATAGAGTTATAGAGTGCAGAGAGCCATGTAATAGAGAAGTAAAAAGTTAATTTGAAACAGCTTGCTTTAAAGTTAAAGGTTAACTCCACTTTCATGGGGGAAGAAAAAAAAATAGCAAATAAAAAAATAATAATATAACATATACAATTGTGAAACAAGTCATATTGTAATTGATCGATATTAAAGGGGTTCTAAACTAGTGTTTTTTTGCCTGCATTACGGTGAAAAAACTGACACCGACTGGAGCCCCAGCCCCCCGTTTTACTTACCTAAGCCCGTTTGTTCCCTCTGCGGAGAAGCGCTCTTCCTCTTTGCCCGTTGTCTCGGCTCTTGATTGGATAGATTGATAGCAGCACAGCCATTGGCGCCCGCTGCTGTCAATCAAATTCAGTGACGCAGGTCCCGGGGGACGGGGTAGAGTCTTGCATTCTGCGTGAATGTACACAGATGCAGGACCCGGGAGCGCGCCTGCACGGGTGTCCACCTTAGGAGAGCCTTCCAACGTGGACACTCGATGTAGGGGAGGACTTACTAGTGCCGCCGGGGGACCCCAGACATGTTTGTTATGACAAGTATGACGTTTGTTATTTTTATTTTTAAAAAGGAGGGTTTACAACACATTTAAAAATTACCTTTCCTTTTAAAAGCTGCACCTCAGTTTTTTTCTGAAAATGCAAGGCAACATGGCTACCTAGAGGTGTTCTGTACACTGAAAGTGTACTGTCCACCCCCCAGAAACATTACTACCTGCTTGTGTGATTGGCTCACTGATTTTCCCAGAAGTCTACACTAAGATACAAGTCAGATTTATGGCATCCCCTGCAACAAAAATGTCATTTTTGGTAATGTACTCCCAATAGGAAATCACATCTAAAGGAATGCAGGCCCTGAAATTTTCTTGATTAGAGCCCTGCATGTGCTGCAACTGGTTTATAATTATGAAACCACTTCCATTAGACTAACTCAGCACAAACACACAGGGGTTTCTTTAGAATAACAAAAGGTAAGAATCTGCAACAAAAGTTTGATAAAATCCTTGTAGCGTACATAGATTATTACCCAGAGGGGAATGTCTCTCCTCCCTCCCCCCCCCCCCCAACAAAAGTGGAGTTGCGCGTTAAATGAAACCTGGAGATCAGCTTTAAAAAGAATGGACAAAACTTTTTTGGCCATACTTCACCTCTGGGTCACAGAAATGTGTTTACTTTTGCTCTCCTATGAACCAGAGACAGCTAATAGCAGGCTAAAGCCTATTGTTAGTTGACAGAAAAACAACAACAGCAACTCCAGGCGCTAGAAGGATCACAACCATACTGTTAAGATCTACCCAGCTGCATGATTGACAGCTGAGAGCCAATTGTGCCCAACCCCCTTACCAGCCCAGTGAGCACTATAGGGGCAGTCAACGTTCTCTGCTCAGAGCTGAATGCTCTGAATGAGCTGAAACCAAGAGATCAGCGGTCTTCTGAACTCTCAGTTCCCAGGCTTAGAGCCAGCTGGAAAAAGCTAGAACATCAGACTGATGCTGCAACATGAATGCATGTAGATTTTATTAAAGTTCAAACTTTTACTTTAACTTTGTGTAAAGCTTTGGAAATTGTGCCTTTCTCTGTATTTTGTGCATTGCACTTTTAAAACAAGTGATTGTAAAGTCATGTTTGTTATTTAAAAAAAAAAAAAAAAAAAAAAAAAAAAAAGCTAGTTATACTTACCTCTTATGTGCAGTTGGATTTGCACAGGGCAGCCCAGATCCTCCTCTTCTCTGGTCCCTCTTCGCTGCTCCTGGCCCCTCCCTCCTGTCAAGTGCCCCCACAGCGAGCAGCTTGCTATGTGGGCACCCGCCAAACTGCAGCTCCGAGTATTCAGAAATGGAGTAGCGTTTTGGCCCGGTCCCCTCTCTCCTGATTGGTTAACTGACTATGATTGGGAGCCAATGGCGCCACTGCTGTATCTCAAATCAGGACAGAGTCTCGGACGGCCGAGGGAATCGTAGACATCGTTAGCCAGAGATGGGGCTCAGACCAAAAAGGGATAGCTCCGCTTATTTGTCTCCTTCCCCCTCCGCTGCCACATTTAGCACCCCTTTTTACCTGCTCCCACTTCCAGGTGACTTCAGTGCAGCAAAGCCATCCAGAAGTGCTGCCCCCTCCTCCTTCCCCCCCGCCGCTGGGCTATTCACAAAGCACAGCACACTTCACACATGCGCAGTAGGGCAACGGCTGTGCCCATTTCCCTTAGCTAAAACGGTGGCAGCAGCACCCGAAAGATGATTGAAAAATCGTGAAGACACCACTGGATTTGTGGACAGATAAGTGTCCTAATATTAAAAAAGTCAGCCGCTACAGCATTTTTAACAGAGCCTGGAGCTCCTCTTTAATGAATGCTATTGGAAAGTAATTCAAATTCAATTTTGCTTTTTAACATTTGATTTTAGAAGTAATGGAATCTCCTGAACCAAACCCAAAACTATGCTCACTCTAAAGCTTCGTACACAAGATCGGATTTTCCGAAGACAAAGCATCAGACTTTTGTCCGAAGGGCGTTTGCTGTGAACTTGTCTTGCATACAAAAATGGTATACAATTGTCTGCCAAAACAAAGGTGGTGACGTACTACGAGCCAATAAAGAGGAAGTTCAATTGTCAGGTGCCACCCTTTGGGCTCCTGCTAATTTCATGTTAGAAGTTTGGTGAGTGTTGATTCACGCTTTTCAGTTGGTTTCTGAACAGCCGTTTGTTGCGGAATCGGAGGAGATAACGTTTTTATTATTGGCCTTGGAGTTATTGCTTTGACCCAAGTCCAGTCCAGGAACAGGAGGAGTTTTTGGACCAAAAATTGGTTGCTTTAACCACTTGCCGACCGCCGCACGACGATATACGTCGACAGAATGGCACGGGCAGGAATATGGGCGTACCTGTACGCCCCTGCCTTCCCGTGGGTGGGGGGCCTGATCGGGCCCCCCCCCCCCCGGTGCCAGCGGCGGTCGGTATCCATTCAGGAGCGATCCGGGATGAGGGGGCGGCCATTCGTTCATGGCCACCCCCTGGCGATCGCTCCTGACGAATGGAAGTGAGGCGCGACATCACTTCCTCTCCTGTAATGTAAACACAGGCAGAGGAAGTGATGTAATCTCTCCTCCGTGTCGGTATTTTTCGTTCCGGCACCGAGGAGAGAGGATCGGTGAGTTGCACCAACACGACACTACACAGTAGAACATGCCAGGCACACTCTCACCCCCCCTTCACCCCCCGATCACCCCCCCCCCCAATCACAGTGACACCAATTGCATTTTTATTTTTTTTTGCATTGGTGTCATTTGTGACTGTAATAACTGTTAGGGCAGTTAGGGTTAGCCCCCTTTAGTTCTAAGGTACCCCCCTAACCCCCCCAATAAAGGTTTAACCCCGTGATCACCCCCCGTCGCCAGTGTCACTAAGGCTGGGTTCACATTGCAGCGGTTTATGAGAACAGATGTGATTCGCACCGCACTGCAAATCACATCCGATCTCTGTGCGATTCGAGTTCAGCCATACAGATAGTATGGCTGAATTTGCGTCGCACCCGCCGCAAATTCGCACGGGACTCTTTTTTTGGTCCGCAGCAGAATCGGATCGCATGGGTGTTCACACCATGCGATCCGAGTTTGCAGATCGCACTGTGATATGCGAACTGATCTGGGGGTGTCATTAACATTTCACTGACACTCCCAGCAGTTCGCATAGGGCAGTGTGAACTGCCGCCGGGAGCCATACGATGCGGGAACCCGCCACGGATTCGTGGCGTTCCTGCATCGCTCCACTGTGAACCCAGCCTAATAAGCGATCATTTTTCTGATCGCTGTATTAGTGTCACAGGTGACGCTAGTTAGGCAGGTAGGTATTTAGGTTCACCGCAGCTTTTTATAGCGCCAGGGACCCCCATATACTACCGCATAAAGCCCCCTGATTGCCCCCTAGTTAACCCTTTCACCAGTGATCACCATATAACTGTTACAGGTGACGCTGGTTGGTTAGTTATTTTTTTATAGTTTCAGGGCACCCGCCATTTATTACCTAATAAAGGTTTAACCCCCTGATCACCCGGCGGGTGATATAAGTTTGAGGGTCAGATAAGATCTGCGTCGCCCCAGGCAGCGTCAGGTTAGTGCCAGTACCGCTAACACCCACGCACGCAGCATACACCTCCCTTAGTAATATAGTATCTGATCAGATCTATATTAGCGTCGCCAGCAGTTTAGGTTTCCCAAAACGCATTGTTAGCGGGATCAGCCCAGATACCTGCTAGCACCTGCGTTTAGCCCCTCCGCCAAGCCCAGACCAGCCCACCCAAGTGCAGTATCGATCGATCACTGTCACTTACAAAACACAACACACATAACTGCAGCGTTTGCAGAGTCAGGCCTGATCCCTGCGATCGCTAACAGTTTTTCTTGTAGCGTTTTGATACAGTCGCTGACAGCCTAGGTGCTTTTTTACCTGTGAGTCTCACTAGTGTACCCCTAAATTTAGGGGTGTCTACTTTCCAAAATGTGGTCATTTGGGGGGGGGGGGGGGTTTGTGCCATCTTGGCATTTTATGGCCTTCAAAACTGTAACGCCCTTAGAAAGCCTGAAGGCGGTGCTTGGTTTTCGGGGCCCTGTACGCGGCTAGGCTCCCAAAAAGTCCCACATATGTGGTATCCCCATACTCAGGAGAAGCAGCAGAACTTATTTTGGGGTGTCATTTCACATATGCCCATAGCATGTGTGAGCAATATATCATTTAGTGACAACTTTGTGAAAAAAAAATTTAAAAAAATTAAAGTTTGTAATTTTCCCGCAACTTGTGCCAAATATAAAATATTCCATGGACTCAACATGCCTCTCAGCAAATAGCTTGGGGTGTCTACTTTCTAAAATCGGGTCATTTGTGGGGGTTTTGTGCCATCTTGGCATTTTATGGCCTTCAAAACTGTGATAGGTAGTGAGGAGTGAAATTACAAATGTATGCCCTTAGAAATCCTGAAGGCGGTGCTTGGCTTTCGGGGCCCCGTACGCGGCTAGGCTTCCAAAAAGTCGACCACATGTGGTATCCCCATACTCAGGAGAAGCAGCAGAATGTATTTTGGGGTACAATTCCACATATAACCATGGCATGTGTGAGCAATATATCATTTAGTGACAACTTTGTGTAAAAAAAAAAAAAATATTTTTTTTTGTCATTATTCAATCGCTTGAGGCAAAAAAATTAAATATTCAATGGGCTCAACATGCCTCTTATCAATTTCCTTAGGGTGTCTACTTTCCAAAATGGGGTCATTTGGGGGGGGGGTTTTGTACTGCCCTGCCATTTTAGCACCTCAAGAAATGAGATAGGCAGTCATAAACTAAAAGCTGCGTAAATTCCAGAAAACGTACCTTAGTTTGTAGATGTGACAACTTTTGCGCAAACCAATAAATATACACTTATTGACTTTTTTTTTTTACCAAAGACATGTGGCTGAATACATTTTGGCCTAAATGTATGACTAAAATTGAGTTTATTGGATTTTTCTAATAACAAAAAGTAGAAAATATCATTTTTTTTCAAAATTTGCGGTCTTTTTACGTTTATATCGCAAAAAATAAAAATCGCAGAATCAGTCAAATACCTTTAAAAAAAAAGCTCTATTTGTGGGAAAAAAAGGACGCAAATTTTGTTTGGGTACAACATTGCATGACCGCGCAATTACCAGTTAAAGCAGCGCAGTGCCAAATTGTAAAAAGACCTCTGGTCATTGACCAGCAAAATGGTCCGGTCTGAAAGTGGTTAATAGTGACCAATTATGTCATATGCATTTGCTGTGGGAGCTCCAGGAGAATAAACCAGATGATTTTCGGAATTATCTCCGGATGACAGACACCTGCTTTCACCAACTCTTGGCATTGTTAACCCCCTATATTAAGAAGCAGGACACATGCATGAGGATTTTATTTTTTCGTTGAATAATAATGATTTGATATATTTTATATATTATTGGAAGCATAGAATGCACTTATTGGTTAAGTTCTATTGGCAGATAGCATGTCTAAATTTTATTTTTTTAATGCACAATAAAAAAAAAAATTGTGGAGAATAATAATACTTGGCTATGTGTTTTACTTTAAATGACAGTTTGGGAGTAGGCCGTTTCATTTAAAAAAATACTATGTAAAATTAACAAGGGACACTAACAGTTGTATCTTTAATCTTAAAAAATATGGGATAATGGAGTTGTGATAACTTGCCCAAAAAATAAAATAAAAAAACCAAGCAGCATAATATTCTTGATATCACTAGAAAATAAAAGCCTTTAAAAATACGTTTGCCATAACTCCATCAGTATCACCAGCAAAGCAGCTTCATTATTATCCCATTAACCACTTCAATACAGGGCATTTATACACCCTTCCTTACCAGGCTAATTTTTAGCTTTCAGCGCTCTCACACTTTGAATAGCAGTTACCCAGTCATGCAACACTGTACCCAAACAAAATTTTTATAATTTTTTTTCCTAAAAATAGAGCTTTTTGTGGTATTTAATCACCACTGGGTTTTTTATTTTTTTTGCGACAGAAGTAAAAAGAGCGCGAAATAAAAAAAATAAAAAATAAAAAAATAAAAAAAAACCCACACACACACTTTTTTTTTTTCTATGATAACATTTTGCAAATAAGTCATTTTTGTTCATAAATTTGGGCCAAAATTTATACTGCTATATCCATTTGGTAAAAATACCCCAAATTAGTGGATATTAGTCTCTTTGAAAGTTATAGAGTCTACAAGCTATGGTGCAAATTATTGAAAATTGATCACATCTGATGCACTGACGGCCTATCTCATTTCTTGAGGCTCTGAAATGTCAGGAAAGTACAAATACCCCCCCAAATGACCCCTTTTTGAAAAGTAGAGACAGTCCAAGGTATTTAGTAAGAGGCATGGTGAGTTTTTTGAAGTTGTCATTTTTTCCTACAATTCTTGGGGAAAAAGAAGAATGTTTTTTCTTTTTTTTTTACTAAATTGTCATAAGTTGTTTCTCATACACAGCATATGCATACTATCAATTACACCCCAAAATACATACCACATGTGTGGGACTTTTACACATCTGGCCACACAGAGAGGTCCAACATGCAGGGAGCACCGTCAGGGGTTCTAGGAGCATAAATGATACCTCTAATTTCCTAACGACCTATTACATTTGTGAAGGCCCTGGAGCACCAGGACAATGGAATTACCCACGAAATGACCCCATTTTGGAAAACAAACACCCCAAAGTATATTCTATGAAGCATTATGAGTCTTTTGAACGGTTAATTTTTTTACACAAGTCTTCAGAAAAAGTGGAAAGAAAATGAAATTATTTATTAATTTTTTTACACAAAGTTGTCCATTTATAAGATATTTCGAACATACAGCATGTATATAGCAAAAATTACACCCCAAACACATTGTGCTACTCGTCCTGAGTATGGCAATACCACATGTGCGAGACTTTTACACAGCCTGGCCATATACAGAGGTCCAACATGGAAATCGTACCTTCAGGCTTTCTAGGAGCATAAATTGCACATCTCATTTCGTTCCTACCCATCACACTTTTGAAGGTCCTGGAGCACCAGGACAATGGAATTACCCACAAAATGACCCCATTTTGGAAAGCAAACACCCCAACGTATATTCTATGAGGCATGGTCTGCAAATAGGTACTCAGGTGCTCAGATGGGCTGTGATGGGTGGTGACAGGTCCTCTTTAATGGGGGGGGGGAATCAGGGGGTAATCAGTGTGTGATTGCCGCCTAGTGTACACCAATCTCCTCCTCACACACGATCAGATTCTCACACCCGCAGGAGCGGCGAAATACCGAGGCCGTCATATGACGTCCACCCAGGATGGGAGATCCCATCTGTGGGTGTCATTTGACTATGGCCCGGTATTAAAGTATTTAAAGAACAAAAGAATGTGCGCTGCATTTCAAGATTTCATCATTTTCTGTGTTACGAATGTTAAGTCTCCATTACGAACCCTAGTTTACAAGACTGATTGCTTCTGGCTCGTCCTTGCTTCTGAGCATGCGTGTTTGAACTTTGGACTTTTTTCCAACAAACTTGTGTACACATGATCGGAACATCTGACAACAGACATTTGTCCGCGGAAAATTTATAAGCCTGCCATCCATCATTTGTCCGCAGAAAATCCGACAACAATTGTCCGATGGAGCGTGCAAATGGTCGGATTTTAGGCAGCCTGTCAACACACAATTCCCTTCGGAAAATCCGATCGTGTGTGCGAGGCTTTAGAGGCGCGTTTGAAAAAAAAAAAATCCATCTTGTGCTTTCAATTTTTTCATCACTACCAACATAAACGATCGCCAATTGCCCACATTAACTATTAGAAAATCAATGAATGTTCTAAAACTAAAATTTTCAAACAAAATTCTACCATGTATGGCCAGTTTTAGGCTAACAAACTGAAAAACTGGAGCCTTGTTCAGTATCATTTCTTAAACTACGCAAGGTCAGCGTATGGGTCAGGGGGCCCTTGAGGCCAATGAACTCCCACTCTGAGCTGGCCGATACAGATTACCATCCTGGTACAGACTAACCTTCACGGTATATCAAAGCACCATTTCCTCCCCCACCTCTTATCACTGTTAGGAGCTGAAGGGAATCAGGGGAGAGGTCATGATTAACAAAAGGCCTATATTTCCAAAGATGACTCCTTTTGTTCAATTTCCCTCCCAGAGACACCAGATGTGTTCTGTAAGGGTATAAGCTGCGGGATGATAGTGACGCGTTTTCTGAAGCACCAAGCTGTAATGCCTTTGTTGTTGTGTTTGAGCATGCGTGACGATTGTCCCATGGGTCACTTTTTACCTATTCTTACAAGAAAACCGTTAACCTTCCCATTATACAAGGAAACCTAATACAATGTATGGTTTCACTGGTATAGGGTCCACATCTGCTACATAATATAGACTCTAGTCTTATGCGAATATTTTGTATCATAAGGATATAATCAGAAAGGTTCTAAAATATGCCTTTGCTGGCGCATGGTTTTAAATATCCTATACCTGCTTACAGCGGGTGGAAAAAAATGCATCGTCTGAAATATTTATTAAGACTGAAAGGAGCCTACAGACTCCATGGAATGTCCAAGCATTTTGGCCATTTACCATCAGATCAAATAATTTTTGCAGGTGAACAGGACTTCTGAACAGCAGTGGATACCCCTATGCCAAGGCTTCTTAGGTAATTAGTTGATTGGTCATGGATGCTTTCCTGCTGATGACTACTGCTTCCTATCAAGAGGCCAATGATGTTCCATTGGAAAAAAGCATGCACATTCTTATGACGCAAACATACACACTTGTATTAAGATTAGCAGTCTAAGATTTTCATTGCAATAAGATGGTTACCTGGCCAATCACCAAGCCCAAACACTGTTACACGGGGCAAAGAGTAGGATATTAGCCCCTGCGCAAGCACGGGTCCAAAACCAACCAAGAATTTATGCACGGCTCTTTCTTGCAAGGCTTTGGAGTCAGAAAATGGTGGGAAATAAGAGAAATAGGTGGGAATATCCCCTGAACAGACAAATAAATGGCTCACTCGACATCCTTGATGACCAACCCGCAGCTCTTTGTGTGGACCTTGGGACCCCTGCAGACACCAATCTGTGTTTCCCTATTGCCCTGTAAGGCCCCTTTCACACAAGCAGACAGATTGGGTCCACCTGTCAGTTTTTCAGGCGGACCCAATCAGACCCTCCACGGAGTGAGAAAAATCCCTGTGTGTGAAGGTAACAGGAAATTGCCTGGTGGGCCAGATTTGGCCCACGGGCCTTGTGTTTGACACATGTGGCCTAGAGCAAAGAATTCATACAATAGCCATATATCTGGTGTATTGAAAAGAAGAAATAAAAAACGTAAACCATTCTCAAATAAAAGAAAAATGCACGACAGGGTTACACTCTTGCATGAAACACAAGTACACTGCAGAGCATGAAGGGACTGACATTCAGTACAACAGAGGCTCATAAGGAACACAAAACCAAAAGGATCTGAATAGGATTGTTCTTCAGTGGAGACTAATTCTCTTTAGCCATCACATGCATCAAAAATAATTCCGACAGGCTGGCACCACACCGTAAAGTGCTGCACAACAAACTACCCAGATTTTGGGAGGCAAAATGAAACTATTTCAGAACACATCGATTCAGCACGTGACTAGGACAAAGTGGCTTTTACTTACAGAAAAAGTGCCATTGTTCACCTCTCCGTTTGTAAATGCTAAATTCCCTGGCTTCAGTGCCAAGTCACTGACACAGAACAGGTCAGCAAATTCCCACTTCACTGGCTGCGTACTTACACTAGGTTTGAGTCAGAGTCAATTTTATATAAAAGGTGTATAGATGTCAATGTTTAGAAAATTCTGGTTATTTTTACCTTGTACATAAACAGTATATAAAACAGCATCAGCTCCTATACTGTAACAAGGAAGACAATGCAGTCCAGGGGTGTCTAAACTTTTTTCAAAGAGGGCCAGATTTGATGAAGTGAACATGCGTGAGGGCCGACCATTTTGCCTGACATTCTTTGAACCATTAAAATTCGGTCGCTCGAGTACTAATACACTGCCCAACAAGAATTCTCTTACCTTTGTCGTGCTCATTCCCGACACACAGACGAATGCTCTGCTCTTTAGGGGGTATCATTAATTCTTAATGGTACCCCACACATTGAAAAACGTGGGGCACTTTTGGTGCAGTGCAATTTAAAGAAAAAAAAGCTCGGAGACTTCTTTCCCTGCATTTTTGTGAGTAGGGAAACCCATTGAAATGTGTGGGCTGCCCTACATGCAGCCACACAGATGTGAACCAAGGGCTTGTTGGAGGGGCAGTAAAACCACATGGTTAAGCTGTTTTTACCACCCCCCAACTTCTCACCATTTAGCTGCAGAGGGAGCAGCTGGGGGTGTACACATGCCCTGGCTGCAGCTGGAGGTATAGCCAGGTTGAATGGGCCTCCACTGCAACTACCCCGCAACTGTGTGGATTGCACAGTTGTGGTATAGTGATGCTGCATTTACGGGCTTAAAACAGGTGGTGAGGAGGCAACATACTGCCCTTTACCACCAAAGAGTTCAAATGCCTCTGATAAGCGATCTGTGTATGGATTGCTTTTGTGAGGAGCAGCAGTCCTGGCCTGCTATCACACAAACAAGCCCCACAAAAGCAGTTCTGATGGTACAAGAATGGGGGGTGTCTGGATTAAAAGTAACACACAGACACATACACACATACATATACTTACATACATACAGACACAAGCATGCACACACAGACATATACACACACAGACAGACAGACATACATATGCGCACACACACACACACACACACGCACACACGCACACGCACACGCACACGCACACGCACAGACAGACACAAACACACATAAATAAAGCCCTTTTAAAACTAATCTAGCTTCTAGCACAGTACAGTACCTTTCCAGCTTCCTCATTCAGCCGGGTACTGAACTGTAGGGGGAAGCAGAGAGCACAGCACACACCTCTGCACTTAACTTTCACTTTTGAAGCCAACTGAGCTTTTCACAGTGCCAGGGATAGGGCTCATCTGACAGCCCTGATCCCGCAGCACACCAGGCGGGCAGTTCAAAACCGAACTGCGGGCCGGACTTTGGACATGCCTGATGTACTCTCACACACTCATTAGGCCGGCCATAGACATATAGCGATTTTCTTTCCTGCAACCAGCCATCCCTGCCAGGAGAACAAATGATTACTGCTAGTGGCTATAAAAGCTGTTAGAAATAACCGCATGTAAAAATCCAACAGGCTGGTTCTAGCCCATACATTGTTCGAATCTCAGCCAGTCTCTGCTTAACCGATCGAGATTTGGACTGCCTATGGCAAAAACCTCCTCTGTGCAGCAGCCCCCCTAATATTTATCTGAGCCGATCTTCCACCATCGATGTTCAAGAAAGCCTCAGCTCTCCATGGACTCTCTTCTCCTCAATGGCTGAGTCAGCAACAGGAGCCACTAGCTCCTGCTACTGTCAATCACAGCCAGTGAACCAATAAGGAGAGAGGGTGGGGTGTGTGTAAATATTCATGCAGAGCCATGGCCCGTGAACAAGCCTGCTTGGGTGCCCCCAGAGCAAGCCGCTTGCTCTGGGGGGCACTGGGCAAGAGGGAGGGACCAAGAGCACTGGCGAGGGACCCTAGGAGAGGAGGAAAACCATTGCACAGAGCAGGTAAGTATGACATGTTTGTTATTTAAAAGAGAGAGCCTTTAAAGAGGAAGTTAAACCCTGATGAGTTTACTTCCTCTTTCATTCCCTGCAAAGGTAAAGCATAATGGACCACTATGCATCGCATAGTAGTCCATTATGTGTCACTTACCTGACACAGGAGCCAGTGAAGTCACCGCTGTCCCCTGTAGTCCGGCGCATCCATCTTCTCGGTGGGTCTCGCTGCTCCGCCACTGTCATTCGGTGAAGCCGCAATGATGTCACACCCGCACATGCGCACGGGAGCCGCCACTCGCATCATCACATCGCCGTTGACCGCGGCGCGCTCCGCTGTCTACGGCGGTGCCTGTCTTTCGGCAAATATCTCCTAAACCATGTAGGTTTAGGAGATATTTCTTGGACCTACAGGTAAACCTTAATCTAGGCTTACCTGTAGGTCAAAGTTGGTTGTAAGGGTTTACAACCACTTTAAAGTTTTTTTTTTTTGGTTTTGTTTTTTAGGTTAATGTCGATTCTGGTCCCTTAAAGCAGATTACACAGCACAGCACTTGTGCTATTTAATCTGCCCCCCTCTAAACTGTAAAAAAAAAAAAATATATAATCCTACCACTTCCTGTATGCCCTCTCTAAACAGACCACGATAACCAGGGATCACCATTGTCAAAGTGCCTTCCTCTGTGACAGGCTCTCTGCTCTCCGCTCTCCTCTCTCCCCCCTAACCCCCTCCTTCCTCCCTGTCAGCGCCTTCTGTCTGTCTCTGACTTTGCCACTGTTATTTTAATATTAAAATATACATTTTGCCATTGCCAGCCTCTATTAGAGGCTGGCATAGCACACTGTATGTGTTTTATTTAAAAAACGAGCGCTGTAAATACTGAATATCAGCTGTCTTCAGGTCAGTCACGCAACTTGCGGCCCCTTTCAAGCTCCAATGGGTGTCTTCTGCGGAGGAGACGAGTGGCCACATGATCTCACTCTGACATCAGAGTGAGATCACAGCCTCTCCCACAGAAGACACTTATCAGAGCTGGAAAGTGGCTGCAAGTGATGAGACCGGCCTGAAGACAGCTGATATTCAGTATTTACACTGCTAGTTTTTAAATACAACATACAGTGTGCTATGCCAGCATCCAAAAGAGGGGCTGGCATAGACATATATATGCCTTAAACACTTTAACTTTCCCTATACTTTTAGTAGTACACACACAGCATATGACCCTGCACCAGCTGATATAAAAAAAAAAAAAAAAGCATATTATACATTTACATTATAAGACAAATAAAGTTCCTTGCCCTAGCTTTATGTACTGACCTGAATATAATTGATAACCAAGCACTTCACCAATCAGCTATACACTACAGTATGACACATAGCAATCTTTACTCACTTGTTGTACAATTTATGAATATATACACACACTCTTCGTCCATTGAGAGCACAAAACATGACAATCTTTCCCTAGACAATGTACAGTATTTATATGACAAACAGTATATGACATACCCACATTGTCGCCCATGTCATTATGACAACTATATCGTCACACATTGTGTGCACAGTCACAACCAGATGAACCAAAAATTGCCATTTGATCTCCAATATGTCTGGAGTCCCCAGTACTAAAAAAAATACACACTACCTGAAGGAAAACCTGGCCCGTGGACTACCATGGACTCAAAATTCACGAATTACCAAAGTAAACACAAAAAGTGATAATAAAGGAGGGGAGGAGAGAGATCAGAGAAGTCACGTGAACACTGGGAGCCACTCTGAAATACACTATAATCTGCATATTTTTTTATACAGCACAGGGGCAGATAGCGTTATATAACAGAGGGGATGGCATGCTTATACTATAGCTATGATAGCAGGAGAGGAGGATCGTGGAGTGGACAGGGCTGACAAGCAGGGAGGGGAGGGTGACAAAGGAGAACAGAGAGCTGGGCTGCGAATGACAAAGGCATGTAAACTGACCACGGTGTCAGGGCTCAGCAGACACAATATGCTGTGGTCAGTTTACGGGGGGAGGGTATAAGGCAGGATCAGCCAGGTATTTCTTGTGTTACAGGGGGCAAATTATACACCATGGGTACTGTGCTGTATAACATGCTTTAAAGGTACAGGATTTTTTTTTTCTCTCTCTTTTTTTTTTTTTTTTATTAGGTTAACAAACACTTTAAAGCTGGCAGCATCAATGGACAGTGTCTACCTAGTCCAAAATTATAGCCCATCCAATCCCTAGAGGGGAGCAATTTAGTATAGTAGGGATGCACCAATACCAGTTTTTGTAAGACCAAGTATGAGTACCAATACTTTTTCTCAGGTACTTACGGATACCAATCCCTGATACCTATTTTTAGTGACATGTGACAGTTTTTTTTAGTGCCTGTTCACGTCATACCTGCATGAAAACCTCATTACTTGCAGAGACATCAGTTTTCATAGCCTATTCACATATATGCAGGGCTGCCGCAGTGTGAGTTGAAAAAGAGTCCTGTGAGATTTCATTCAAGTTCAGGTGCAATTTCTGATCTCACACACTACAATTCCCTTTGTAATCGCACCAAAACTGCTGAACAAAATAACACTGGACTGGGCTTTGAAATCACATTGCATACCAGCCCACACATGTGAACTGATCACATATGTGATCGGTTCTATTATCGGAACATGTCTGTGACTACAAGTACTCGTGCAAATGCTTAGTATCAACGCAATGCTGGGGTATACTGATAAATACCTTTGGCTATTAAAAAACAAAACAAAACAAAAAAAAATCAGCACCAAAATATACAGCACAATAGTTCGAAATAGGGATCTGCCAAAATGTATCAGCCAAAAATCAGGGTATTGGCGTTATGGCATTAGAAAAAAAAAAAAAAAAAAGTGGCAATAATGGCATGGTGTATTGACTTCAAGGCACATTCGAGTTCCATTGACTTCAATGCAAAAATGCCAGCCACTAACTTATTAAAAATGTTTAAAAAAAAAATAAAAAATGCCCATTTCTGTTTCGGTTTTCAGCCAAGTGGATCCTGAATTTTCCGCTTCGGCACCGGAATTTATTTTGGCACACCACTAGTTGGGAATATAAAATATATAGATCTATATTGACTGTAAGCAACCATCAAATTTATACAACATAACAGATCAATAACTCAAATGTACAACTCAAAAATATGTGGACATATCCATGAACCAAAGATCCAATGCATGACACATCTAGACCTTCAGCTATTGAGAGTACAATGTATGCCCATTGGACGTACAGTATAGGACGCATCTAGACCTTCACGCATTGGACGTACAGTATAGGACGCATCTAGACCTTCACGCATTGGACGTACAGTATAGGACGCATCTAGACCTTCACGCATTGGACGTACAGTATAGGACGCATCTAGACCTTCACACATTGGACGTACAGTATAGGACGCATCTAGACCTTCACGCATTGGACGTACAGTATAGGACGCATCTAGACCTTCACGCATTGGACGTACAGTATAGGACGCATCTAGACCTTCACGCATTGGACGTACAGTATAGGACGCATCTAGACCTTCACGCATTGGACGTACAGTATAGGACGCATCTAGACCTTCACGCATTAGACGTACAGTATAGGACGCATCTAGACCTTCACGCATTGGACGTACAGTATAGGACGCATCTAGACCTTCACGCATTGGACGTACAGTATAGGACGCATCTAGACCTTCACGCATTGGACGTACAGTATAGGACGCATCTAGATCTTCACGCATTGGACGTACAGTATAGGATGCATCTAGACCTTCACGCATTGGAAGTACAATATGAGCCACATCAAGACCATCACCCATTAGGAGTACAGTATACAACACATCTAGACCTTCGCCCATTGGGAGTACAGTATAGAACACATCTAGACCTTCACCCATTAGGAGTATAGTATACAACACATCTAGACCTTTGCCATTGGAAGCACAGTATAGAACAAATCTAGACCTTTGCCATTTGGAGTACAGTACAGGACACATCTAGACCTTCGCCCATTGGGAAAACAGTATATATCAAATCCTCAGCACGTTGACATACAGTGTATAATATATATATATATATATATATATATATATATATATATATATATATATATACATATATATATATATATATATATATATATATACATACATATACACACACACACACAGATCTTCAGTAGATGCAAATGAGCTCATCCATCATGATCTTGCCCCTTTGGGGTAGACAATAAGTGCGCTCTCACACATCTGTAATGAACGTTTCACACACAGATGATCAGCACCTCTGATATAAAGTAGAACTGAGGGTAAAACCTTTTTTGGATACAGTAAGGGATGATTATTACTGTCAGTTTTTTTTGCCATCTGTCCCTCATTGGGGAAATGTTCCTCCACTTTCTGTCACATCGCCAAAGCTGGAAATGAGAGGACATCTATCCAAAGTGAGGGAATCCCTAGATGTTCCCAGAATTATTGTCCCTACTGGACGATTTCCCCTCCATTCCTGTTCTGGTGACAACTAAAAATGTGAGATTATTTTTCACTCTCAGTGATAACTGCAAACAGGACAAAAAGAAAGAAGGGAGACTGGGTGGGCACCATCTAGGGGACACGGTGAGCACCGTCTCGGGGACGCAGTGCGTAATGCACTATGGGAAGAAATGAAGTTCAGCTTTTTATAATACTTTAAAAGATTCTGACAATGTACTTGTATACACATGCATAGCCTTACCCAGTGTACAGGAGAGATATAATTATATATATATATATATATATATATATATAGCTCCTCCTCTTCCTCCTCCCAAGGAGGTGAAGTGTACAGGACATAGCAGCAGCCCCTGTACAGTAAACAGGAAGCCATGTATGTTCATACACTATGTGCAGCACACCTGATTCCCCCGGTCCTATATATGAGAAGACAGCAGAGGCACGCCTCCTGCGGACCCCTGCCAGTCTACAACAATAAGGGCCCCGTGGCCTCCACGCTCTCTACCTACCTCTCTTACTCGGTGTGGGCAAACAGCAGACAGCAGGCGGGAGACGGGCAGGAAACGGAAACTGGGTCCCTTCCTCTTCCGCTCCAGCGGAGAAAACCCCGCACCCCGCCACTGCCTGGAACGAGGCTCGGAACGCAAGCTCGGCTTACTATTGGTTCCCTGGGTATGGGCGGAAATGGTGACAGGCGGAAAAAAGAGGAGGGATCGGGCTGCTCTAAGGGGATAAAAACATAGGGGCGGGGCTGTTCCGGCGGATGAATAAGGGAGGATGGGGCTGTTTCGAAAAATAAACAAGGGGCGGGGTTGGTCTCCCGCCATGCGGGTGGTGTACACAGAACGAGAAAAAGGAGGCTGGACATAGTGAGTGCAATAATAACAACACCCAGTATTGGTATTAGTGGACGCAAAAACAACCCCCACCAATTGATATCAGTGGATGCAAAAATAACCCCCACCATTGATTTCAGTGGGTACAAAAATAACCCCCAGCATTGGTATCAGTGGAGGTAAAAATAACCCCCAGCACTGGTATTATTGGAGGTAAAAATAACCCCCAGCACCTGTGTTATTGGGGGGTATTATTGGAGGTAAAAATAACCCCCAGCATTGGTGTCAGTGGAGAAATACACCACCGCTCAAAGGCAGGTCCTGGGAACTCAGAGATAATTGCTCCAGATGAAGGGATCCGGGTGCAAGCCACAACATGCAGATAATATGGATAATGACAGAACTCTGGACGGCAGCACTCCAAAGCTAAAACGATGCTTTATTCAAATAATATTTAGGACACAGCAAATTACATCACAGCAAAAGATGCTAACAGCTTGGTAACAGTGGAGGCAAAAATAACCCCCACCATTGATATCAATGGACACAAAAATAACCCCCAGCCTTGGTATCAGTGGATGCAAAAATAACACCCAGCATTGGTATCAGTGGAGGCAAAAATAACCCCCACCATTGATATCAGTGGACACAAAAATAACCACCAGCATTGATATCAGTGGACGCAAAAATAACCCCCAGCATTGGTATCAGTGGACACAATACTAACCCCCATAACTGGTATCAGTGGATGCAAAAATAACCCCCAGCATTGGTATCAGTGGATGCAAAAATAACCCCCAGCATTGGTATCAGTGGACGCAAAAATAACCCCCAGCATTGATATCAGTGGGTGCAAAAATAATCCCCAGCATTGGTATCAGTGGATGCAAAAATAATCCCCAGCATTGGTATCAGTGGATGCAAAATAATCACCGTCACTGGTATCTGGATGCAAAAATAACCCCCAGCATTGGTATCAGTGGACACAAAAATAACCCCCAGCATTGATATCAGTGGACACAAAATAACCACCAGCATTGGTATCAGTGGACGCAAAAATAACCCCCAGAACTGGTATCTGTGGATGCAGAAATAACCCCCAGCATTGGTATCAGTGGACGCAAAATGAATCCCCAGCATTGATATCTGGATGCAAAAATAACCCCCAGCATTGGTATCAGTGGATGCAAAAATAAACCCCAGCATTGATGTAGCGCCGGCTCCTGAAGAGCACGCGCTATGTGTTTTTTTCATTTAACATTTAACATTCCTGGAACAGCAGTTTGGTTTTGGGTTCAATTACACCAAATTATTGTCTCAGTACCGGTCTAGCTGGATTGCACTGCTTGCCCATAGGTGGCGCTGCCATCCCTGGCGAGTGTGAGAACGCAGTCCAGCTGGGCGCATTGAGTGCCAATTCTTTCTCGGAACCAACCCAGTGGGAGTGTCGTATTGCTGTGCATTCTGAGAGAAGGTACTCAAGTTACTGACATCACGTCCTTCGGGGGTTTCCGGTCCAGGAGTGCTTTCCGTTTGTTTGGTCCTGGTCCTCCTGACCAGCCCCCAGGGCTCTCATGGCCTGGGGTGCGGATCCATCCAATTCCGAGTCTCGGGGCTGGCTAGCCCGAGGCAGAGTAACTGGAAGAAGGATTCGGAGGTGGTCCAGTGCCGACTCATCTGTGGAGAGGCCCAGCAACTGAAGAAGCAACCAGGGAGGACTCTTCGGGAGAAGGCCATGTGGAAGGCTGGCTTCTCAGAAAGAGCCTGTAGGCTTAGTTGAAAGACCCCGAGTGAATCTGCACTCGTACGGTATCGCCGAACCGGCTGCAAGATACTGCTACCGTATGAAGGTTCTCTAAATTTGTCTACATCCTTCAGTTATTCAAGTGTTCTACACCAAGTCTGTGGCAGAGACTTTACTCAAGTGTTCCACAAGTCTGTGCCAGAGACTTTGCTTTATCTGAGCACTCTATCGGCTGCTAGGCCTAGTGAGAGGAGGTCTATCCGATAAGGGTGAGGATCCAGTTGCGAATGGCTTTTCTCTGGATTGCTAAAGTGAGAGACTTCCTATTTGACTAAGTTCCAAGAGTACCTGAACTTTATACCTAAAACCCTCCAACCTTCATTGAGAGACTGTGTTTTGTCTACTCCCTTTTTGCAAATAAAAATCCCTTTAGCGGATCTGGTTCAGTCTCTGCAGTTCTTGGGCTATCAACCTCGGGAAACCCCTAGACACACACAAGGTCAAGAAGGTAATAGTAAGACCAATAAAATCAGCCACTCCATCGGGGGTCAGTGCTACATGGATATCAGTGGGTGCAAAAATAACCCTCTGAATTGCTATCAGTGGACGCAATATTATCTTCCAACATCAGTGTCAGTGGATGCAATTATAAACACACCCTCCCCCCCCCCCTCCACCAGCATTGGCGTCAGTATTATTCACTTTGGTGGTCAGTGGCAGTGAAATACATCCCCCTACTCTGCATTGGCAGTAAATGTTAACACCTTTTACTCCCCCTCCCCTTTCATTGGTGGTTATGGCAGTTCAATGTAACCCCAGCCTGGTAGTCAGTGGCAGTGAAAGTTAACCCCCATGCCCCTCCTCACCTGCACTGGTGGCAATGACAAAAATTTAAACTCCCCACCCCTCTGCATTGGTGGTCAAGGCTGTGAAAGTTAAATCTCTTAACTTGTATCTCTATGTTAATATTCAGTTCTGCCATATGACACATCAGAGCAGTGCTTTTGTATGGAACCTGAAAGTGAAGTACATAACAGCCAAATACATTGTGAGGCTTTAATAAGTGGAGTGTTCGTGCACATTGGAATGAACAGTGAAGTAAGGAGGCCTGCTTGGGGAGAGAGGATTGCATTTAAAGGGACCAGACACCTCTTACTGTGAGAAAGGAAAAAAGGAGCTGAAATATAAAGGATCCCATTTAAAGGGACCCAAGCCATTTATGAGGTTATATATCATGTATGGGTCATAAATATAAGATGAGAGCACAACTGGTGGAGGGTGTCTGCACGGGAGAAATGTGTGCATTGCATTTGAAGCATTGAAGATTATATGAGAGGCTGCATATTGCATATGGACCCTTTATCTTGAAAGATTATAATTTTGGCACAAATGGCGTGATGTTGTGGTACAAGGATAATAGCGCTACACTTTTATTTCAGATTTGAAAGTTTTCACACATTTCTGAGATATGGTATATGTGTTGGCAGCTGAAATTGGTCAAGTGGCAATTTTGACTTGCACATTTTTTTAAATAGCAGAGCAAAGGAGTCTTTCAGTAATTTTTTTTTACTGTGGGTGAAGTGTCACGCACACACTCCTCAATCTCTTTCCCAACATTTAGCAATACCGCTGCTGCTCGCTTGCAAATGACACGCAGAACTACCCTTGGTTCAACTCTGCTGCCTGCCTACAGTGACCTTACCACATTCAGCCTCCTGAGCCACTCTTGCTACCAGCAGTTGGGTTTTCAAGAATTCAAGACCCTGGCCTTGTACCCTTGGCCCATGTTACCCCCACTCCATGGTTCCAAAACACATGGGAAGCAGGCCCAATATCCTTTTGTGCCTCCATTTTACAATAGTAACAACAGTATTGGAAATACAATGTATATAGGTATAAAAATTATCACCATGATGGTGAAATAAAGGTATACAAATGTAAATATCTTTATAGTGTCCATGTTGTAAACTGAAATGAAACGAGAGCATAGGCATAGGAAAAATAAGAAGAGTGAAAGAAACAACCCAGGATAAAGGAGAAAAACAAAAAGGTAAAGAAATGTGTCCTGCTGATTGGTAATGAGTATAGCAACTCACACGTAGTGTGTACAAATATATTTAAGTAGAGTAGGATGACATAGTAGATGTCTGTGATGTGCTTACCCCTATGTAGGACCTCTCACATGTGAAAGGACAATCCAAGTGAGGAGAAAAAGGAGAGTTTGCCAGGTCAAAAGAGAGGCTTACAGGCAAAACCTTGTTCTTCTAAGTGAGGCCCGGGTACCATCCTGTGGCCTAAGTGGCTTGGATGGATCCGGTTGTGGAGGTTTTTTAAATCCAGCATGAATCCCTCCTGGAGCTCCTCAGAGCACATCTTCACTTGTGACCAACACCTTAGACACTGGCAAAAAACTGAGGTGCTCCTGGAAGGAGGGGGGTTATATAAGGAAGTGAACTTCCAGTATTGGTTATATCAGTGTCCACACCTGAAGGTGGCCCATAACCCATTAAGTTATTACTTAGGCTCTGTGTCCCATGATATACGATAAATAAACAGGACTTTCCAGAAGGTGGGAAGAGAAATCCCCCCAGAAGACTGATCAACTAGGTCAGGAACTACATGTTCATCAGGGGTAGACAGTTTAGTCTGCTGAGAAACATGATTCACAACAGCAGGGGAAGGGTCAATGAAGAGAATGGGGTAAAAGAGATGCCTCAGAGAGGATAGCCCCTCAACACGATACTCCTGCCATACCTGAGAGATGGGCAACTCTCTAACTAATGAAAAGGGACATGAAAGCAAGACATTTTAACAGTCCCTTGCCACAAAACTATTCTGGTTATACAGTATCTGGCTGGAAGCAATTAAAATGTTCCAGCACTTGTTTTCTGAAGATACAAGATCCAGTATAATCTTGGTTACATTTGGACCGTCAGTAAGATGTCAGCCCACAACAACTTTTCTCTGGCCCTCTACCTACAACCTTAATGCACCTCCTTATAAGGCCACGCAGCGATAGGCCAATAGAAGACACATAAAATGAGAGGGGAAGGGGCCAGAGCCAGCAACAAGGAGGTAGTGCTTTTTTTGCATTCTATAGAAGATCAGACTAAATGTAAAGAAACTAGAGGTGCTTGCTATATTGTGCAAGTGTCACTATGCTAAATTTTAATCCTCATCGATTTTTCTTTTAGCTACATTGAGGAAAGCCCCTTCACATGGGGAGCAAGGGTCAGACTCCTCCTATACCTGCACACCTCCACTCCCAAAAAGCTGCAAGGGGCACAGAAAAACTGCTACAAAAACAGATTTACTTTATTGTACCTCATGGGACACAGAGTCTTATATTCATTACAAATAGTCTTATGTTGCCGCTTTCAGGTGATTGAACGCTGGCAAAATATAAAAGACAGGAAGTCTCCTCACAGGCATAACCCCTCCCTGTTAGTCAAGGCTTTAGTTTTTTGCTAGTGTCAGAAGATAATGGTTACCGCTGTGCAGCTCTCTGCACGTAAATAGCTAGGTGGTTTCACCCGGGATCAGGAAACTGACTTTATATGGATTAATTCATACAGCTACTGTATGCATTGCTCAAGGGAATGGTACCCATACCCTCGCACAGGATAGCGTGGGGATGGCCTCCAATTTTGTTGGTTGCACTGGACCCTGCATTACGGAACCCTGCGCAATGATAAATTTTAGGTCCAAGGAAGCGATCCCCAGCTGGGAAATCAAGTCCCTGAAGGCTCTTTATGGTAAAGCTCACCTGGAAGGATAAAGACTGGGCCCCCTTGAGGGTCCTGAGGCTGGACTGGTAAATGCCCTGTGGTATCTTTCTGGTGACACCTTAACTGCCAGTGACAATCCCCCACCCCTCAGTGGGAAATTAAAAGTGACGGCCCATTTTTTTTTCTGAATGGGTCCCTTTGTTTATTACAGGGACCATTTTCAGCAGTTTATTTTTAGCTTTTCTTGCTTTACTTTACATTTTATGAGCCTCCCCCAGCTGCCCCAAGTGCTACAAAGCAGTTGCAGAGCTGAGAGGAGGCTCGGGGTGCAAATGCAGGAGGCGGAGATAGTTCTCCACCCCTGCATTCGCTTTGATGGTCAAGCCAAGCATGCATATATAGTGTGGCCGGGGTCATACCAAGTGGGGAAGAGCACCCTGGTGGCTGCCATCTTCAAAACCCTGTGAGATTGAAAGAGTGCAGCCTCTCTGGGGAATGATGGTCACTGCTATGCAGTGGGCAAAACACAGGTTACCTCTGGCTGTTGCAGGTAGGAGCAATAGAGCTTGATGACTAAGGATCGGACATTTGGACATCAGTAGGCCATAGCAGAAAGGGCCTTTGTGTGACAGCCTTACTGGCAAAGCTACAGGTAACAGCAGAATCTCCTTGACAGCAGATATTCCTTGTGGGACTACTGGTCAGAGCAAGTATTACAGAGGCCACACAATCACCTTTCCTTGTGGGGGGCAGTGTGTCTACCAAAGGTCCAGAGTTACGTTTGCAAGTCATGGTCTCTCCAATGGCCGAGAGGAAGGGGATGTAGGGTGTGAGAAGTCCCATATGCTTTATTTCAGGTAGGGAGGAACCTCCATGCATTGTGTCCCCAAAGGCTCACTTTGTGAACAGAAAAATATATTTCCCCTTTTGCAAGTTCTTGATCATCCTCTGTCTCAAGGAGTGATCATTCTGGTCCCAGGGGACAAAAAGGTTCTGCGGTATCTACTCAGACCTTTGACGCATTTTGAAATCAAATGGGAATGTTTGTTCCATCTTGGATCTCAGGAGAATAAATAAATGCTAAAATTTGGATGGAATCGGTGCTATCCATGGTGACCACTCTCCAGCAGGCAGGTAGTTCCTGACATCTGAACATCAAAGAAACTTACCTGCATGTTCCGATCCTTTTGCCTCTAAAAGGTTCTGTGTTTTGAACTGGGGTACTGCCACTAAAAATTGTAGCTCTGACGTTTGGCTTGTCCTTACCATTTCCATTGTGTTCACCAAGGTTTTGATTTATGAATGCCAGAGTATCCCTGTTGTGGATATCTGGACGATTTACTTCTAAGGGAGCTATCCGCTTCTCTGCTGGGTACCAATGTGTTTCACACAGTGGAAACTCTGAAGAGGTTCATTGTGGTCCTGAATTTACAGAAATCAGCCTTCGCCCCAACCCAGAGATTAGAATATTTAGGCCTGACCCTGCATATCGTCAAGGTGATAGTGATTCTCTTTCTGGACATGTCGTGCTCTGAGGGCTCAGGTAGCTTTACTCAAGACTATACCTAATCGCTCAGTTTGCTCTTGATTGGGTTCTGGGAAGGCTGGTAGCTTCTACTGAGGCAGTACCTTTGTCCAGCTTTTCTCCAGATCCCTTCAATGGAGTGTCTTTAGGGCATGAAATGAGGATGCAGTCTTTGGATTCCCTGATGTGGTTAAATACCAGCACAAGAATGCCTCAGGACTGGTGGATCTCTTCATCAATGCTGGGGATGGGAAAATCTTTAATCCTTATATTCTCGAGGGTCCTGACATAACAGCATTATGGGCCTGCGGTGCAACTCTGGACAGTTTCTGGGCCCATCAACATCCGGGGTTTGTGCCTAGCTGAAGGGCCTTCTTGTAAGGGTCCGCTCAATGTCATGGTGGTGGCATATATATTTGGTCAAGGAGGCACCAGAATTGGGCTTCTCAAGGGAAGTGGATACATCCTGCATTGGTGAAACTCCATGTTCCCCCCACCATCTGCCATTTCCCAGGGCAGTGGGGTTTTCACCCAGAGGTCTTCAAGGAACTCGGTCAATGGTGAGCTTCCCCGGATGTGGATGTCCTGACATCCAGGTTCTGAGCTCAGCTCAACAGGTTTGTCTCTGGGCTCAGGGATCTTAAAAGTGGTTGTATAGGCTCATGGTTTTTTAGGACTAGAGATATGCTGGTGTTGCGCTGCTCTTATGTTATATAACCCTCAAAGGGTGGTGAATATAATGCCTAATTACAAAAATCAATAGTGCAAAATATATATATATATATATATATATATATATATATATATATATATATATATAAATGTCTAATAAAATTATATATATAAAAAAAAGCGCAAAGAGCTAAGATAAGTAAAAACACCACAGAGGTGATAAAAATCAGAATAAGTGAAAATCAAGTGAACAGAAGTAAATATCTAAAAGCAATCTCTTAAACAAAAATTACTTATAAAGTGCAGAGAAATGTTAATAATAATAAAAAAGTAAACACACTACAGAGGCAGTTGAATCAAACATCCACAAAATCACAACTGCCTGAATTGGGTGCAAGACCAAAGATAGTGAATTAATCATAAAGTGCCAAATGCTTCTTATAAACTGTGCGGATAAGTAAACACTCTCCAGAGGTGGTATAAGTGAGCCACCCCAATAAAAAGAATGCTAAAAAGCAAGAAAAACAAACAACTAAAGAGAAATAACTAAAAAGGAAAGTGACCCTCTACGGATCACGTTAAGAAGAAAATATAAATATAACAATAAACAGTAAACATATAATAGTAAACGCACTACAGAGCCGGCTGTAACATACGTTATACCTGAGTGAATCCAGCCCCTATAGATTAAATGTTCATATTATGAAAAATCAATAACTCAAAAGAAAAAACGAAAAAAATGAAAAATTCCAGTCCATAAATAAACAGCGGTCTCCTTTAAGTGCAAGTGCCTTGTGCAAACTTGTGCAAATTCAACTGAGGTGGAAATCTCCCAGTGCTTTATCCTGCTGTGATCACACTTTAGTGGGCAGTGGCCCCTTACCTTATGGCAAGGAGAAACTCGCATAAAGATATATAGATTTCCTTATCTATCTTCTCCCCTGGTAAATCCAGTCGCCTTCTCCTTTAAATTTTCTTATTACTCCATAGGACCCAGTAGATTAATAGAGAGGGAGTACCATAGTGTAGTATTTCGCAAATAACATTTATTAAAATATTTAATACACAGAAAAAGAAAGGGTATCCAGATATCTACTATCACTCTAGAAATCATTAAGGAAACAGTTAAGGTCGAATTTTATATTCATATCTCTAGGTGCAAAAGTGTCTAATGTGAAGATCCACCTCGACTCTAATTGGCTCAATGTCCTCACCTTGTGACCCCCTCACCAATGTTTAATATATGGCTCTATTCCCCAAAATTTCAAATCCGAGGGGTCTTTATCATGATGTAAAAGAAAGTGCTTGGACACGCTATGCTTATCATAGCCCTTAAGGATCTTTTGGACGTGCTCTGTAATGCGCACTCTAAGTGGTCTTTTAGTACGTCTCACATACTGTAGACCACAACTGCATTCTAACACATATACTGCTCCTTCTGTATTGCAGCAAATTACATTTTTATTTCATGTGTTACCCGTGCTAGTTGATTTGAATTCAAATTTCTTTTCATTAGGACGCTTTGTTCTTTTACATGCATAACACCTTTTGCAAGGATAAAAACCTTTCCCAGAAAAGAAAGTAAAACGTTTCTTGGGAGGATCTGGTATATTCTTCACTATCTTATCTCAGATTGTGGGTGCTCTCTTATATATAAATCTTGGATTTTTTGGTAAATTGTCGCTCAGGTGTCTATCAGCTAATAGTATATACCAATGCCTTCTGATAATCTTCTCAATCTTCCTATGTTGTATATTGAAATCAAAAATGAATGGAACTTCTTTCATATTGAATTCTTGTTTGTTCTTCTCCTTATCTCGGATCAAGACTCCACGGTCCATTTCTTTCACTTCTTCTATCTTTTTTTTATCAAACCTTTATCGTAGCCCTTTGTGATGAACTTTTGTCCAATTATTTCTGCTTGACTCAAAAATGTTTCGATATTAGAACAGTTCCGTCTAAGTCGCATAAATTGTCCTTTGGGTACATAAAAAATCCAATTCTTATGGTGGCAGCTATCTACTGGGAGGTAACTATTCCCATCTACATTTTTAACCACCTCGCGCCCGCCCTATAGCCGAATGACGGCCGTAGAGCAGGCGCGTTCGTCCGGGTGGTCGTCCCTGGACGTCCTGATGTTTACTTCCGCAATGCGCGCCGCCGCGGACGCGCATCGCGGAAGTTCTGTGTTCCCGTGTCCCCCAGGGACAGGCAAACACAGATCGCTGTAAACGGCCAATCACAGCGGCCGTTTACAGCGTGATCGGCGTGTCCAATGGGACATGATCTCATATGTAAACATATGAGATCATCTCTCAGCACCGCTCTCCCTCCTCGCATAGACAGTGTGAGAGGGGAGAGATGAACGGCTGCAGCGGCAGCCGTTCTGCCTCTAGTAAAAAAATAAAAAAGTAAAAAATAAAATAAAAAGTGCCATCCTCCCCCAGCAGTGCCATCCTCCCCAGCAGTGCCATCCGCCCCCAGCAGTGCCATCCGCCCCAGTGCTACCTGCCCCCAGTGCCATCCACCCCAGTGCTACCTGCCCCCAGTGCCACCTGTTGTCAGTGCCACCTGTCGTCAGTGCCATCTGTCATCAGGGCCACGTATAAGTGCCATCTGTCATCAGTGCCACGTGTCATCAGTGCCACATAGTGCCATCTGTCATCAGTGCCACGTATTAGTGCCATCTGTCATCAGTGCCACGTATCAGTGCCATTTGTCATCAGTGCCACCTGTCAGTGTCACGTGCCATCTGTTGTCAGTGACACGTGTCATCAATGCCACTTATCAGTGCCATCTGTCACGCGTCATCGGTGCCATGTATTAGTGCCATCTGTCATCGGTGGCACGTATTAGTGCCACGTATTAGTGCCATCTGTCATCAGTGCCACGTATTAGTGCCACATGTCTTCAGTGCCACGTATAAGTGCCACGTGTCATCAGTGCCACATATTAGTGCCATCTGTCATCAGTGCCACATATTAGTGCCATCTGTCATCAGTGCCACCTGTCATCAGTGCCACGTATAAGTGTCATCATTGCCACGTATCAGTGCCATCTGTCATCAGCGTCAAGTGTCATTGTCCTGGTGCTTCAAAAGTGTAATAAATAGTCAACAAGTTAGATGTGTAATTTATGTTCCTAGAACACATGATGGCGCTACCTGCATGTTGGGCCTCTCTATGTGGCCAGGCTGTGAAAAAGTCCCACACATGTGGTATTGTAATACTCAGGAGGAGTAGCAGAATTTTTTGGGGGGTGTCATTTGTGGTATACACATGCCACGTGAGAGAAATAACCTATTACAATGACAATTTTGTGGAGAAAAAAAAAAATGAAAAATCTTAATTTTGCAAAGAATTGTGGGAAAAAAATGACAACATCAAAAAGCTCACTATGCCTCTTACTAAATACCTTGGAATGTCTACTTTCCAAAAAGAGGTCATTTGGGGGGTATTTGTACTTTCCTGACTTGTTCGGGTCACAAGAAGCGAGATAGGCCACCAGTACATCAGATGTGATCAATTTTGTGCGATTCGCACCACAGCTTGTAGACTCTCTAACTTTCACAAAGACCAAATAATATCCACTAATTTGGGTTATTTTTACCAAAGATATGTAGCAGTATAAATTGTGGCCAAAATTTATGAAGAAAAATTAATAATTTGCATTATTCTGTCACAGAAACAAAGAAATATGCGGTTTTTTTTCAAAATTTTCGGTCTTTTTTCATTTATAGCGCAAAAAATAAAAACCCCAGAGGTGATCATATACCACCAAAAGAAAGCTCTATTTGTGGGAAAAAAAGGACAAAAAATTAATTTGGGTACAGTGTTGCATGACTGAGTAATTGTCATTCAAATTGTGAGAGCACCGAAAGCTGAAAATTGGTCTGGGCAGGAAGGGTGTTTAAGTGCCCAGTAAGCAAGTGGTTAAAGTACATTTGTGTTTTCAATCTTGATCCTTCATGCAGAATTTCTAAATCTAGGAATGTTACTTTTTCTTTACTTATCTCCCATGTAAATTTTATGTTTTTTCAATTCAAATTCAATTTTTCCAAAAAAAGAGTAAGTTTATCTTGGTCTCCTTTCCAAAATATACAGATATCATCTATATATCTTTTATATATTATTAGTTCTGGGGGTTTGTCGCTGAACACCATTTGTTCTTCCCAATTCGCCATAAAGAGGCCTGGTACGCTCGGAGCAAATTTAGCCCCCATTGCGACTCCGGTTTGTTGATGGTAATAATTCTTTCCATACCAAAAATAATTATTTTTTAAACAAAAGTCTAAATATTTTATGATGAACTTCCTCTGTATACATGGTAATTTGGTATATGTTCTCAAACCCCACTTGGTGGCTTTGCATGCTTGGTAATGGGGTATTATTGTATACAGTGAGGATACGTCCACAGTAGCCAAGATCCAAGGGCCTTCTTCTTCCGAGATATTGTTAATAATTTGAAGCATCTGTTTCGTATCTCTTAAGTAGGCTTCCGTTTTCTGAACAGCTGGTTGTAAAAATGAATCTATGTATTGGCCCATTCTTGATGTTAAAGAGTCTATTCCATTTACAATTGGCCTAAAAGGTGAATCCATTTTGTTTTTGTGTACCTTCGGTAGCGAGTATATAATCGGCGTGCGGCATGAGTCTGGTATGAGTCTGGCTTCCTTTTTATTCAATATATTCTTCTTGACGCCAAGATGTACAATTTGTTCCAGTGCTTTTCTACACTTAAACATGGGGTTCCCTAATAGTTTATCGTAAGTTTCTTCCTCTTTTAATAGGTCATTCATCCCTTGACAATAATGTTCCTTCGAGAGGATGACAATTGAACCCCCTTTGTCTGCTGGTCGAACTACCAGATCCTTTCTTTTCATTAGTTTATGAATACCACTCTTGAGAAAGTCCAGTTCTACCTTTTTCTTTATTTTTAGGTTCATTAGTTCTGCTGTTACTACTTTTCTAAAAACTTCAATATGTTTATTGTCCTTAATTTGTGGATTAAAAATCGATCTGTTCCTTAATGTACTATGTACTATGTTACCTTCTTGACTTTCCAATGGTTTATATACATAGGTGTTCCCCATTGTATATTTTTTAATGTTCAATTTCCGAATAAACTTTTGGATACCAATAAATGTTTCAATTTATCCAAATTTTTTACAGGTGCATATTTGAGGCCTTTATCGAGAACGCCTATCTCCTCATGTGTCAATTCTTGACCACTGAGATTAAGAATCCCTTCTCCCTTTATTCTCTTTTTCTTTTGCTCTCTCTTGCCTGATCGTCGGCCAAAAGACTTGTTATATTCTTGGTTTCTGTATTCGAAAAGGGTATTCTTTTGCATATCTGTCTTCTTCTTCTTGATTCAAGGTGCATAGTAATTGTAGGTTCTTACTGGGCTCCTTTCTCTTTGACATTGGTCACTATTTTGAGGGTCTTTTCTCTCACCATATCTGTAATCTCGGGCTGGGCGCCTTTCTCTTAATGTGTGTTCATAGGGTGGTACCCTATTTTCTCTGTACTCCTGTGGAGGTCTTCTATATTCCATTTGTTCCTGTGGCGGTCTAAAATCCCTCCGATCTTGTGGGGGTCTTCTGTATTCTCTATATTTATTAGGTGGTTTTCGCCAATAGTTACCATTTTGGGGTCTTCTATTCTGTTTCCCATAATATGTTTTTTTCCAATTATTCCGTGGTGTTCTATCATTATAAGGTCTTCTATCCAATCAATAGGGTGTCTGTTGATAGTAATTTCCATATCTTTCCTCTCGATTCCCCTGTCTTGGGGTCATAACCCTATTGGTATCCCTCGGATCTGATAGCCTAGATTCTGGACAGGTGGATTATTAGTATGTTCCACCTGCACCTTTACTGTTTTCTCTGGGGTAGAGTATGTTGAGTATGGTTTTTTACCTTCATGCTTTAACCTATTTTGGATTAGCTGGTTGGAGCCTATTGGCTTGTTGCCCTTCCCTCCTATTCAGTGTGTTGAAGCATCCCCATTCCTAATGAGTATAAAACCCTCTGTTTCCCTTAATGTACTTACCCCATTTGTGGTTTACCTGCGAAACCCTTTTCTTGGAGTACAACATGAAACACAGAAGCAGTTTTTGTAGAAAGCCATGACCACAAGGAATAGGGGTGGGGCACCCCTATTCCTTGTGGTCATGGCTTGCTACAAAAACTGAAGCCTTGCCTAACAGGGAGGCCAAAAATATTGGCGCTCCTGCAGTTCTGTTCGATAATGCACCACTTCGCCCAGAACATTGTTGCAATTACAAATGTTTAGGTATTCTCATATTTGTGTTGGCATGAGACAAAAAAGTGGAGAAACAAAAAGCCAAATCTAACACAGTGAATGCAAAACGCCAAAAATGGACTAGACAAAATTAATGACACCTTTAATTTAATATTTGGTAGCACACCCCTTGTAAAAGATAATTGAAATCAATCGCTTCCTGTAACATCAATGAGTCTGTTACACCTCTCCAATGTAATTTTGGACCACTCTTCTTTCGCCAACTGCTCCAGGTCTCTCAGATTGGAAGGGTTCCCTTTTCCAACTGAGATCTCTCCACAGGTGCTCTATAGTATTTAGATCTGGACTAATTGTTGTCCCGTTCAGTACTCTCCAGCGATTTGTCTTAAACCATTGAATAACTCCAACCACCATACCAATCACGTTAATTTTTCCAAGTGGGCGACAGACCTCCAGTGCACCAGGGATAGAGCAGACTGGTTGAAAATTTGGGCCACAATAGCTTCCTCCTCTATTAATGTCAATACAATCGAGTCTGCATTCAAGATAATTACCAGATGGTACCTGGTCCCATCATATATAGCACATCTTCAGCCTTCCCAATACTGGTCTGAGCTTTCGTGGCTGCGCAACGTCTAGTGATGTCTTACATACCTGGTGGACATTTCCTACAATTGCATGGTTTTGGACCAAGGTCTTGAAGCTTATACATTCTTCGTTCGCCATTTCCCCAAAGACCCTTAGTATGTCTTATTACATCCTAACTACTTCAATACCAGGCACTTACACCCCCTTCCTGCCCAAGCCAATTTTCAGCTTTCAGCACTGTTGCTGTTTAAATGACAATTTGCGTGGTTATGCTACACTGTACCCAAACAGAATTTTTATCATTTTGTTCCCACAAATAGAGCTTTCTTTTGGTGGTATTTGACCACCTCTGCATTTTTTTTGGCTAAACAAATAAAAAAAAGACCTAAAATTAAAAAAAAATATATAAGTTTTCCTTTTGTTTCTGTTATAGAATTTTCTAAATAAATAAGTTTTCTCCTTCATTGATGGGCACTGATAAGGTGGCACTGATGGGCACGCATGGGTGGCACTGATAGACGGTACTTATAGATGGCATTGATAGGCATAACTGATGGCAGTGGCAGGCATTGGGGATGGGCACCGATTGGCATTTCCCTGGTGGTCTAGGGTGGCATACTTGGTGGTCCAGTATGGTGGTAATCCCTGGTGGTCCTAGCGGCATGTGGGTGCTCCTGGGTAGGCATCCGAGGGGGGGCTGCGCTGCTAAACAATTAGCAGAGACCCCCCCTCCCCCCCCATCAGGAGAGCAGCCAAACGGTTCTCCTCTACCTGTCTGTCAGATGCAACTGAGGAAAAGCCGATCAATGGCTTTTCCTGTTTACATCGTGATCAGCCGTGATTGGACACGTGGTAAAGAACCTCCATCAGAGGCTCTTTGCCTAGATCGGTGTAGCGGTGTGGCAGGCTGACACACCACTGATCGCGCGCGAGAGTGGTCTTTCTGGAGGGTTGTCATGTGACGCGCACCCAGAATCGAGAGCCGCGCTGCCCAGCTATCATTTGATGGCTAGTGGGTGGGAAGTGGTTAAACTCTTTACAGACTTTACTAAAACCCAATTTAAATTGGTGACTTACATTTTGTTAGCAGCAAAACAGACTGTCACCAAAGCATGGAAGAAACAATTTGTTTCATTTCAGGAAGTTCGTTATCAGATCGATGGGTTCTTTGTTAACGAGAAACTGACCAGTATCCTGCTTACCAAGCAAGACAAACTCTACTGGATTTGGACCCTATGAATACAATATATGTACATGGTGAACTAGATTTCATTATAAAAGCTCAGCTTTGAGATGCTGGTCTTGGGCATTCCTAATGCTCACTCCCCTCCCCTTCACCTCACCTCTTTCTTTATTATATTATTGTTGTAGATCATGCGGTTTGTTCCAACTTGATGTTTTGATCTGCTTATTGTTTCACAGCCTGCAACAAAGTTACCTGGCTCATTGATACCTACTCTTAACTTGCAGGGTACAAGTTTTGTTTATTAAAGTGGAATGTCCATCATTAACTTATACCCAGTGCTCGAGTCCTGTGGGAACGGCGTCCCTGCACTTTTTTCACAGCCTTTCCCTTTGCAGGACCAGAGCCGCCCAAGGCTCTAGCACAGCCTGTTAGCTGTATTGTCTTCACAGAGCTGACATCGGAAGAGCAGCACAGCGATGCACGGAGGGCAGGGGCTGGCCCAGTAAACTGATTGGTTAATAGAACCGCTCTGCATTCTATCCACCAATCAGTTAACTGGGGCAGGTCCCGCCCTCTGTCCATCCCTTTGCTGCCCTTCCGATGTCAGCTCTGTGCCTCCGATGTCATCTGTTCTGCTGTGACCTGTGTAAGGTAAGAAAGGGAAGAGGGCACTGTTATGAAGGAGGGAGGGGGAAAGTATCAGAAACTGAAAGGAATGAGGAGGGGTGATATAAAAGGGAGGCAGGGCAGGAATGTGAAGGGGGGGTTCTACAAAGGGGGTGAGGACAGGAATGTGAAGAAGGGTGCTATAAAGGGGCTGAGGACAGGTTTCAATTTTAAAACTGGCTACTTGGTCATCTCCTGTACTATGTCGCATTCACAGTCTGGTCATCTCCTGTAGTATGTCGCATTCACAGTCTGGTCATCTCCTGTAGTATGTTGCATTCTCAGTCTGGTCATCTCCTGTACTATGTCGCATTTGCAGTCTGGTCATCTCCTGTACTATGTCGCATTCGCAGTCTGGTCATCTCCTGTAGTCGCAATTGGCAGTCTGGTCATCTCTTGTAGCATGTTGCATTTGCAGTCACTGTATTTTATGTGAAATATATAGATGCATATGAGCGTATCATTTTTTTTTTTTTGGGTGGGGGGAGTGGATCTTGGGTGGGAGTTCCCACACTTTTTTCCCCAGGACTTGATCCCTGCTTATACCTATAGGTAAGCCTATAATAAGGCTAACCTATAGTTAGTGTAAATATCGCCTAAACTGGCATCATTTAAGAGATATTTACTGTACATGCAGCCAGCGGTCATCCGTGCCGTTCCTTCAGAGCCCTGTGCTGTGAACGGCGGCTCCCACGCGCATGCATGGGAGTGATGTCATTGCGGCTCCGGCCAGACACAGAGCCGGAGTCTGCAAACCCAGAAGCAAGATGGTAAATATGGAGGCGCCTGCAGCTCTGACATCCCGGCGTTGGAAGAACTTTGTTTTAAAAAGTAGGTTTAACATAATGAGCTAGTATGTGATACATACGAGCACATTATGACATTACCTTGCAGGTAAAAAAACAAAAAACAACATCCAGTGGTTTACAACCACTTTAACCACTTGCTGACCGGCTGAAGTACATACACTGTGGTAGGTCGGCTCTATTGCCCGAAATGACGTACCTGTATGTCATTTCGTGCAATAGCCAATGGGGTACTCGCTGATTGGCCAGAGGGGGAGCCAATAAGCGGGTCCAGCTGATGCGATGTCCGCAGGCCACCTGCAATCGTTCCCCAGAGAGACAGAATGGCGGTCTGCTGATGTAAACAAGGCAGATTGCCATCCTGTCAGGAATGAACAGAGAAATTTGTGTTCCTGCTAAGCAGGAACACGGATCTCTGTTCATACAGTGAGTCCATCCCCCACACAGTAATAAAGCATCCCCTAGGGACACATTTAACCCTTTGATTGCCTCTGGTGTTAACCCCTTCCCTGCCAGTGTCATTAGTGCAGTAACAGTTCATATTTTTGGCACTGATCACAATAATGTTACTGGCTCCCAAAAAAGGTCAATAGTGTCAGTCAGGTGTTCGAATTGTCCGCCGCAATGTCACAGTCCCGCTAAAAATCACTGATAGTCACCATTACGATTAAAAAAATATATATATTAAAAAAATTCCATAAAAATATCCCATAGTTTGTAGAGGCTATAACTTTTGTGCAAACTAATCAAGGTAGGCTCACTGAGATTTTTTTTCCTAACAAAAATATCTCAGGGGGGAGTTTGTCCCACTCCTCTTTGCAGACCTCTCAAAGTCATTAAAGTGGATGTAAACCCAAATTATGAAATTTGAGCTGGACACATATATCTGCAGTGTTTTCTTATCTCTCTTCAAAGCCTTAAATCTCATGGCTTTCTCCTGCTCCCCTGTTATCACCCTGATCATTTCTGACAAGGTCTTTGTCAACTGTGATAAAACCAGGCTGAATTTTGTGTCAGGGTGGCTACTATAAATAGATTATCAGAGAGCTGGTCTATTCACAGCACATCTCTGGAAGTCTCTGCCTATGTGGAGTGGGGGTGTGTGCCTTTCCTCCAATCAGTTGTCTCACAGTGTATGGCAAGAATCCACATGTGAATCAGAAAGAGAATGATGTTCACTTTCTAAACAGTATATAAAGCTGAAAACAGCAGATATGCATGTAAAACTTATATATATAGGGAGATTTGTTTCATATCTGTGTCTCATCTGAGGCTGTTCTCTTCACTGGGAATATGCAAGGGATTACATCTACTTTAAGGTTTTCGAGGCTGACATTTTGTAACTCGAACCTTCAGCTCCCTCCACATATTTTCTATGTGATTAAGGTCTGGAGACTGACTAGGCCACTCCGGAACCTTAATGTGCTTGTTCTTGAGCCACTCCTTTGTTGCCATGGCTATGTGTTTGGGGTCATTGTCATGCTGGAATACCCATCCATGACCCATTTCCAATGCCTTGCCTGAGGAAAGGACGTTCTCACCCAAAATTTGAGGGTACATGGCTCCCGTCCACCATCCCTTTGATGCGGTGAAGTTGTCCTGTCCTCTTAGCAGAAAAAGACCCCCAAAGCATAATGTTTCCACCACCATGTTTGATGTTGGGGATGGTGTTCTTGGGGTCATAGGCTGCATTCTTCCTCCTCCAAAACACAGCGAGTTGAGTTGATGCCAAAGGGCTCGATTTTGGCCTCATTTGATGACAACACTTTCACCCAGTTCTCCTCTGAATCATTCAGATGTTCATTAGCAAACTTCAGATGGGCCTGTACATGTGCTTTCTTGAGCAGGGGGACCTTGGGGGCGCTGCAGGTCCTTCATGGTGTAGTGTGTAACCAAATTGTTTTCTTGTTGACTATGGTCCCAGCTGCCTTGAGAACATTGACAAGATTCTCCCGTGAAGTTCTGGGCCAATTCCTCACTGTTCTCATGATCATTGAAACCCAACGAGGTCAGATCTTGCATGGAGCCCCAGACCGAGGAAGAGTGGCAGTTATTTTGTGTTTCTTCCATTTACAAATAATCGCACAAACTGTCATCACCCTCTCACCAAGTTGCCTGGTGATGATCTTGTGGCCCATTTCATCCTTGTGTAGGTCTACAATCATGTCCCTGACATCCTTTGGTCTTGGCAATGGTGGAGAGATTGGAATCTGATTGATTGCTTTTGTGGACAGGTGTCTTTTACAAAAGGTAACAAGCTGAGATTAGGAGCACTCCCTTTAAGAGAGTGCTCCTAATCTAAGCTCGTTACCTGTATAGAAGACACCTGGGAGCAGGAAAGCTTGCTGATAGGGGATCAAATACTTATTTCACTCATTAAAATGCAAATCAATTTATTACTTTTTTTAAATGCGTTTTTCTGGATATTTTTGTTGTTCTGTCTTCCACTGTTAGAATAAACCTACCATTAAAATTATTGACTGATCATTTCTTTCTCAGAGGGCAAATGTAAAAAAATGAGCAGGGGATAAAATACTTTTTTCCCTCACTGTATACACAAGTTTTTACTACCCAATTTTGTTGTGCTGTATGGCTACGTAATGCAATTCCATATCACTGTCATTCCACCTGCCTGCCCTTTAGATTAACAGAAAACATCATCACACTAACCATAGCCATCCGGAGCTCTTTCATGTAGATACTAATATAACAAGCCTGATTTCAGTTTTGTGCTGACATATGACATCGGGAAATACAGCTTTCAGGCAGTTTTCTTGGCTAAATTATTTAAAAAGAATAAAAATAAAAAAAACGCTTTCATGGTTTTTAAAGGAATAAATGAGCAAACACATATTTGCATGGAGTGGTCTATTAAAAAAAAAAAAAAAAATACCAGATTCATATTCCATAAAATACAAGACACATTAATGTGGAAAACTGTAGTTGAAAATCTCTCAGCTAGTGTAATCTAATAAAGAGCCAACTGGAACACCCATGAAATTATCCTCGGCAGACCACAAAAACAACCCTCTGTGCGCTTCAACACAGTCTACGAGAATGAAAGATCTTTTTTAAAAATGGCTGATAAAAGACTGAAGTTCCATCATGTACATAAACGATGCGAGGTAAAACATAAGAAAAATTCAGGACAAACTGCAGTCTCTTCAAACACCAGCTCTGAACAATTTTTTTTTATAAAAGTTTAAAGAAATATTAGTTTTTAATACAAATCCCTCTCTCCCTTTGTGGCGGTAAGATAGGAAAGCTTCTCAGCCTCAGCGTTCAGTGTGAGTGCGCAGGTCTGTGGTCACAGGGTCATGCTGAATGGTTTGGTGTAACATGAGAGCCAAGAGTCCGGCTCGGTTGGTCATGGCCATTCGGACGTTGCGCTCTTGTTCAAAGAGTTCATCCAGTTTGTACCACTAAAAGGACACAATAAAAATAAGGTTCAGTGTAAGAAGGTCTGGTCCAGTAATAGGGGATTTGTTCATACTTTGAAATTATTTTCATGTTATTAAAGTGGAATTTCAGGCAAAATATTTTTCACACATTCTTTAAAGTGAGAGAGGTTTTGTTGATATCCTTTGTGCCTGTTGAAGACAAACCCTCTCACAATCTCTGTGGTCATTTATAATGGAAAACTGGTTCTTTAGGCAATTTTATTTTACAATTTTGCTTTAAAATATTCCTATTAAGTTCCCTTATTTAAATATTTTTTTTTTTATTCACCCCTAAACAAACCCCTGACATCTCCCCTTTGAGACATGGAAAGGGACTGAGGATAGAGATTCCCCAGTCTCTGTCTCAGCAGCCTCAGCTGCACTGAACATGAATGGACAGGAGACAGAGGCTCCTCTCCATTCAAAAACTGAAGCATCGTAAACAGTTTATGATGCTCATTTATGAATAGACATAAAGAGTCATCACTGACTCTTTCCATTCACAAAAGGAAGGAGCTGGTAAATGACATATTTACTGGCTCCTTCCTCCACTTTCCACCCTGAAAGATCTGGAACTGGGGATTGGGGACACAGGAGCACACAGAGGGGGACTGGGGGAGCACACAGAGGGGGACTGGAGGAGGAAACAGGGGATACTCATGAACGATCGGTGCGGCTGCAGGCAAGTTATAATCACCCATCTCCCTGTGTGGTTTTCGATAAAGCAGCTGAAAGCCATGGAGGGGCTTACTTTCGGGTTCGCAGACTCCAGCTGCGTGAGTGGCTGGAGCTGCGATGACATCACTTCTGCAGGAGCCACCAATTAGGGCACAGAATTCTGAATCAACGGCACAGGTATGCAGTTTCTTCAGAGCACATGAGCTGGTGACATCACCCACTGCAACTACAGTAAACATCTCCTAAACAGCGCACATTTAGGAGATATTGACAGTACTTATAGGTAAGCCTTACCTATAGGTAGAAATCATGCATGGGAGTTTACTCCGTATTTAAAGGCGGGGGAAAAAAAATAAATAAATAAAAAAACCTTCTGTTTTGCATTTTTGAGAGCAGTTTTCTAGCAGAAAAAAAAGCTTAATGCACCTAAACCCTAGTACAAAAAAAAAAAAAAAAAAAAAAAAAAAAAATTAGCATTGTTCTGCGAAGAGCACTGCCGTTTTTTTAAGCCAGTGTGCATGGACCCTTATGGAGGCTGTCATTGCTAACCTTCCTCCTATTTCCCTTAGCTCTTCCCAGATCTCTTTAATAACTAAAATGTTGGAGAAATGCATTGAAGAAAGAAAAAAAAATCAAAAATTCGTCAAATGATTGTGCTTGGTGGTGGTATAAACATCTTCCTTTCATACATAAGTCTTTTGGTGTCCAAACTCCTATAGGCAGAGCCTGCTACCCCAGAGGCATCTTCTGTCCCTGCGATAAACTAAAGGCGTTGTTTACAAGGGTTTCAAGGGAGAATGTCCTTTTTTTGTATCATTGTGGAGAATGAGTAAGTACAGATAGGCATAAATGTTTTCCAGACTTCGTTGGATATCTATCCTTTAGAAGTAGGGGTTAATGAATGCACTGGAACACTTTCAAAACATGTACTCAATGCAGCCAGGGTTTTAAGAAGTAATAGATAAGGTTTTGACGTTGAGGCTCCATTCACACGTGAGCATATCGATTTACTGGCATTTTGTTTAAGCTTTTGTGCAGCTTTACAGCATTTTAAAAGTGTATTGCAAGCGTTTTACAGCTTCAGGTGTTTTTGTTTAGCCAATAAAAAACACAAGGGGGAGGAGTCAGGTGTTTCTTCTTTCGAAGCCTATTGGGCCAAAATTGCTTGTAATCTGCCAAAAAGAAGCTCATGCACTTTTTTGAGCAACAGGCATTTTGCTTCAGGCAACAGAATGCTCAGATGTGAACAGGGGTCATTTAAATGAATGGAATTTGGCTTGGTGAGCATTTTAGAGCTGCAAAAAAAAATAAAATAAAAAATACGCTTAAAGTGGAGGGCCACCCTGAAAAAAATAAAATATTAAAAATTACAAAAAAAAAAAAAAATGAAAAAAAATTATTTTTTTTTACTTACCAGAAGTGCCTGTTGCTAGGGACATAATCCTAATCTTCCTCTTCCTCCTCCACGGAGATCTTCTGTCTTCTCTCCTCCGTGCGGCGTCTTCTGGGTAATGGGTCGCGCTGTGTTCTGGGAACTGTGTGTTCCAGAACACAGCGCGCCCCATTCACAAAGCGCTGCGTGACTCGCGCATGCGCAGTAGGAAACGGGCAGTGAAGCCATAAGGCTCCACTGCCTGTTTCCCTTACAAGGAATGGCGACGCCGGGACCCGAGAGCCGAGGGACGGGTCGGCCTCGGGCGGCTGACATCGCGGGGGCGCCCTGGACAGGTAAGTGGGCTGATTAAGTCAGCAGCTGCAGTGTTTGCAGCTGCTGACTTGTTTTTTTTTTTAAACGGCCCTCCGCTTTAAGTGTGAACAGTGCCTTATTGCTCATGTAAGTGAAGCCTAACTGCATTCCTATGGATCACAGGAGTGCAATTAGTTTTGCACTCCTGTAACCCATTTTCAGCAGAGAATGGGCTGAAGTCCACTCTCTGCTGATATTACAGAGTTGGTCCAGGCTCAGCGTCATCACAGCCATGGAAGTCGCAATCTGCCAGATCCCTGGTCCGACACCCGGCTTAGCCTCTCAGCGAGCCACTGAGAGCCTGAGCCGGCCTCTCCCCGCCCCCTCCACAGCTCAGCACTCCAATGAGCGAGTAGGGGACAGAGAAGAGAGAAGCGGGGAGCTGTGAGAACAGAGTGATCGGCAGTGTTTGATCGCTCGGTTCTCAGTGTAGAGGCGCCGGGGGAAAGATGCAGCATCAGACCCATGCTGCATACACCTAGGTAAGTATAAATCATAAAAAAAAAAAAAAAAAAATACCCATCTTCTCATTTAACATACTGCAAATCAGAGGGTACGTACCACACGGACGCGTTCTAAATCCACCTCAGCACGGCGCAGTTTCTCCCAGCAGTAGTGCCTGTTACATTTCCTCTTTGGAACCCTGCAGAAATCACCTGTCAACTCAAATACATCTTTCGTCATGGGACAGCCACACACTTCGTCTGCTGGCACCTGATAACAGAACATAGAAAGCAGTTGTGACTTCCCTGGGCACTGAAGTCAGCATCATAGTGAACAAATCTGAGCCTACATTTTTAAAAACAATATATTCCTTTTCATTTAATCTTATATTGCAGTCTTTTTTTAACTATAGCATCTTTGTTTAATAAATCCTGAAAAATGTGCACCCACGGTGCAAAGTTCACAGGGAAAGTACATCAAAAGATATATATGCCTGCAAGATGTCTCTGGCTGAAACTTTATACAGCCCCATCTGAACACAGCAATGCCCCGTACACACAGTCGGATTTTCAAATCGGAAAATGTTCGATGGGAGCTTTTTGTTGGAAATTACGACCATGTGTAGGCTCCATTAGACATTTTCCATCAGAATTTCTAAAATTTGAGATTTGAGATCTGGATCTGAAATTTCCCCACACCAAAATCAGTTGTCGGAAATTCTGATCATGTGTACACAATTCCAATGCACAAAGTTCCACGCATGATCAAGCAGTAAAGCAGCACTGGCTACTGAACTTCATTTTTCTTGGCTCGTTGTATGTGTTGTACGTCACCGTGTTCTTGACATTCGCAATTTCTGAACAACTTTGTGTGACCGCGTGTATCCAAGACAAGTTTGAGCCAACATCCGTCTGAAAAAATCCATGGATTATCTTGTCGCAATGTCTGATCGTTGTCCGATCGTGTGTACGGGGCATAAGAGGGAAAAAGGGGAGGAGTCATTGCTCTGCTGTATTCAGTTCTGTAAGTACATTTCAGCTTGAGCCTCTTAGTTGTGTAAACAACAGGCTCTTCAACAATCAAATATGGGGAGCATAGAAAAAGGAACCTAAAATAAATGATTGAATCCAATGGTATCAGAATACAGTGCTTCTGTGTTTGCTTTAGGCCCTTTTCATACAGGTGCCTTCATTGGACGGAATCAGTTTGCTCAGCAGGGGAACACTCCACAGATCCGCCTGTGCAGAGCAGAGACAGACACAGTGCTGCTCTCCTCTATGGTGAGATCGGGTGAAAACAGACCATCTGTCCATTTTTATCCGATCCGCCAAACGGATAAAAAAAAATAAAAAATAATACGACCACCATCTGGCCATGTCACCACTGACATTCGCCGCTCCATAAAGGGTGAATGGAGGGTCCAATCAGGTGACACTAAAATAAATAAATAAATAAATATGATAGGTGGACCCAATCGGACAGCCCGTGTGAAAGGACTCTTACTCTTTTTCACCTCTTTTTAGACATACTTCCCATACTACAAGCCAAGTCCTTAGAACGGTCATAGACGATAACAGTTGCACCTTCAAAGCCTATTATTTACCCAAATTAAAGGGGTTGTAAAGGTAAATGTTTTTTCACCTTAATGCACTCTATGCATTAAGGTGAAAAAAACATCTGACAGTGCCTGCGCCCCCAGCCCCCCCGTTTTACTTAACTCATCCCTCGAAAGTCCCGCGCTCGCCCCTCGTTGTCCTTTCCACCGTTCAGCCTGGCCGCTGATTGGCTGGAGTGGATGGATGTCAATCACATCCACTGATGGGGAGCGCCAGGGGCGGGGCCGTGTGATACAGTGAGCGGCTATATCTGCCGGCTGTATCACGGGAGCGCGTCCGCAGATGCTTCTCACCATGCAAGGGAGCTCGCATGAACGTGAGAAGCACCTGCGGGAGGAACCCAAGACAGCCACCGAGGGACCCCAGAAGAGCAGGTTCGGGGCCACTCTGTGCAAAACGAGCTGCACAGTGGAGGTAAGTATAACATGTTTGTTATTTAAAACAAAAAAATAATAATTCACTTTACAATCCCTTTAACAGACAACCCCCCTCCCTCTAATAATCTGTCAGCTCCTATAGGTGCTGATGAGGTCTCCTGAAGTGGAACTCAACCCTTCTATTTATTCCTTGAATCTGAACACTGCATCATCTGGCCTCTATTTAAATTTTGAGTTGCCATGGTTCATGACGAGACCGCCATGCCTTTCTTTGGACCAGCCACCGAAACAAACAGTGAGTCTGACTTCCAAAAGGGAACCGTGGCAGACAAATACACCTTCAGAGCACTAACCACATCAAGAGCGTGAAGGGCCACCTCTTTGGGGTGCTTCAGCTTAGGACACAATGTTGGTAATACAATGTCCTCATTGATATGAAAAGCCGAGACCACCTTCGGTAGAAAAGATGGTTGTGGATGCAACACCACCTTATCCCTGTGGATGACCAGATAGGGCGACTTGCAAGACAAGGCCGCCAATTCCGAAACCCTCCTGGCCGAGGTAATGGCCGCTAGAAAGACCACTTTCTGGGAAAGAGTCAACAGGGGAATCTCCCTGATATTTTCAAACGGCGTTTTTTGAAGCACCGACAACACCAGGTTCAAATCCCATGGGGGTAACGGTGGGCGCACCGGAGGGACTACATGTCGTACCCCCTGAACGAAGGTACCCACTAAGAAGTGCGATGCCAGGGGTCGTTGAAAAAAATAAAAATAAAATAAAGACAGCCTGGGCTGAGATCTGCCCCTTGATGGTGCTCAATGCCAATCTCTGGTCTACTCCTTGCTGGAGAAACAGCAGGATCCTTGCTATGGAAAAGGAACGCGGATGCCAACAATTCTCTTCACACATGGAGATGTAAGCCTTCCAGGTATGATGGTATATCTTCCTAGAAGAAGATTTCCGTGCCCTCAACGTAGTCGGAATCACCGAATCCGACAGAACCCGGGTTCCTCAACACTTGGCTCTCAAAAGCCATGCCGTTAAAGCCAGCAATGGTAAAGCAGGATGAAAAATCAGAAGGTCCTCTGACAACGGCAGTCGCCAGGGAGCGTCTGCCACCAGACGCACCAGATCTGCGTACCAGGGATGCTGAGGCCAATCTGGGGCAACCGGTATCACTGGGATCCCCTCGGCTTCCACTCTGCGAAGCAGACGTGGCAACAATTTCAGTGGAGGAAAGGCGTAGATCAGCTGATACTAATCCCAAGGGGCCACCAGCGTGTCTGACGCGTCTGCCCACGGATCTCTTGTCCTGGACACGAATCTTCGCACCTTCCGATTCAGACGGGAGGCCAATAGATCCACATCTGGTGTTCCCCACTTCAGGCACAGCAGCTGAATGTCTCTGTATGCAATGCCCATTCTCCTGTGTCCAGCATTTGCTGACTCAGATAGTCCGCCTGACAGTTTTCCACACCCGGGATGTAAATGGCCGACAGGGCCGGAACGTGTCGCTCTGCTCACCGAGGTATGCGAGTGACCTCCCGAGCAGCGGCTGCGCTTATTCCCCCTTGGCGATTTAAGTATGCCACCGCCGTGGCGTTGTCCGACTGAATCCTGATCGGACACACTGGAAGGCTCACCGACCACGTGCGGAGACACAGCCTTATCGCTCTCAATTCGTGCAGATTGATCGGCAAATCGGATTCTACCATTGACCAGAGGCCCTGAGTCGACTGAACTCCCATCACTCCACCCCAGCCAGATAGACTGGCGTCCGTAGTGACCACTGTCCACTTCAGGGGAAGGAACCATTTTCCAGACTGAATAACCGAGGACCTCAACCACCAGATCAGAGAGTCCCTGACTAGTTGGCTCACCTGGATCTGTCGATTCAGGGACAACTGAGACTTGTCCCATTTTAACAAGATCTCCTTCTGCAGTACTCCGGTGTGGAACTGGGCGTAAGGAACTGCCTCGAAGGAGGCTACCATGAGCCTTAGTACTCGCATGCAAAACCGGAGCGACGACTACTTTCGTGGACCTGAGAGTCTGCAATTTGTCTGAAGGGAGAAAAACTCTTGCTTCCCTGGATTCGAACAGCAGACCTAGGTACTCCAGACGCTGGGTCGGCACAATCACCGACTTCTTTAGGTTCAACAGCCACCCAAATTCTTGCAGGGTCTGCATGGTGATCGCCACATCCTCTTCTAATTTTGAGGCGGAAGATGCTCTCAGGAGGAGATCATCCAGGTAGCCCACGATCGCGATCCCACGTTCTCTCATCAACGCCAATACTGGAGCCAATACCTTGGTAAAGACTCAGGGTGCTGATGCCAGATCAAAAGGAAGAGCCACAAATTGGTAATGGGCTTCCCCGACTGCAAAACGCAGAAACTTTTGATGCCGAAGGTATATGGGTATGTGCAGGTAGGCATCCTGGATGTCAAAGGACGCCAAGGAGTCCCCTTGATGGAGTGCAGCGACTACTGAGTGAATGGATTCCATCCTGAACCTCTGCACTTTTACAAAGTGATTGAGGGCTTTCAAGTCCAAGATTGGACGTACCCTTCCTTCTTGGGAACCACAAACAGATAAGAGTAGAATCCCTGGAAGCGTTCCAGCTCCGGAACAGGTACAATCACCCCTCGATTCACCAAGTTCCTTACAGCCCCCAACAGGGCCTCCCGGCGAACCAGGGACACGGGTATGCTGGAGGGGAAGAATCTGTTTTGCGGGCAAGAGAGGAGCCTGTGGAAATCAGATCGCACACCCATTGGTCGGATAAACGTGAGGACCACCGGACTGTAAACTCCCGAAGGCGACCCCCCCACCTGAGACATGGGTGGGGGCAAACCTTCATGCTGTAGCACCTTTGTTGGCAGGCTTGCGGTTCCAGGGACGTTTTTGACCGTCCGTGGGCGTCCTAACGGGCTGGGGACGAAAGCACCGGGCGGACGAAAAAGCCGCTTGTAAGAGGAAAAAAAGAGGGCCCTTGCCTGCGGCGTGGCTCCTTAGCCTTCCTGGCCTGTGGGAGTAGGGTACTCTTACTACCAGTGGCATTTTTAATAATGTCATCTAACGAGGCTCCAAAGAGCCAGTTGCCAAGGAAAGGAAGATCTGTCAGGGCTTTCTTGGATGCCTGGTCAGCAGACCAGCATTTTAGCCAAATCAGACGCCTCAGCACCACAGCTGATACTGAAGCCCTGGATAACAGAGGAAGAGTATCCAGGACTTAAGGTCTTGCACTAGTTGGTCTGCTAGTACCACGCAGACAGGGGAGGCCTATTGCTCCCCCAATCCGCGTTGCACAAGTTTTGCCCACTCAGTCAGTGTATGCGGCACCAGTGCGGATGCCAGTACAGGTCGCACGGCTGACCCCACAACCGTAAACAAGGAACGAGCCACTGCCTTGTTCTTCCTGTCCGTGGGATTCTTGAATGCAGGAGTCCCCTCAACCGGGATCGTGGTTACTTTCGACCGGAGGAGCCGACCACTTTTTGAGAAGTCTTTCCTCAAAGAGGTAACGCACCGCCATGTATTTGGGGACCGCAAAGGTCCATTGCGGGTGACCCCATTCCTTGTATATGAACTTATCAAAATAAGTCAGATACGGGAACGCCTTAGGTGAACGTGCTGCCTTGCGGGACCCAAAAGGGACTGGTACATCAGCAGAGGGATCCGCTGGCTCCTGAGTCTTCAGGGATCACGCACAGCTTTGATAAGTGCTCCAACTAGCACTTTGTCGCGCACGTACCCAGACGGGGGCTCATCCTCAGTGTCAGAACGGCCCTGGTCAGTGGCATCTGACAAGACAGAGCCTCTCTATCTTGGCAACAAACTAATTGAGGACAACCGTAAGGGTGTCCATAGGGACCGCACAGTCCGCAGGTGACCCGGTTGCAATTGCCTGGATTTCAGGGGAAGAAACACCAGTTTCACAAGCCATGCTGACCCTACCCTGTCTGCCACCCGAAGGGGACTTAGGACAGTGACAGTCCCACCCTCCTGCTGCCGCTGACTGAGGGGCTTTAACCCACTGGACTCACCACCCTGAGCAGTTCCGCGCTGTATTACAGCAGTGCCTGTCAATCCCCAGAGCTCCCAGATGCAGAGATAGCAAAACTGTGTCGGTGGCCGGCCGTTCGCACAATCTGTGAATGATCGGTAAGCAATCTCTGTGATGACCAAACAGGCAGCTGAGGGCACAGGGGCTGCTGCTAGAGCACAAAAAACGCAGTCCGGCTACAAGAAGATGGCCACCAGTGTTATAATAGAGAATCACTAGGAAAATGGCCGCTTGAAGCCAGAAGCAGGTCTGACTCTTGCCCATACTTAAAATGGGCGCAGATCAGCACTATGAGAGGCATAGAGTATACACGTGGCAGGCACAGCGCTGCACCAACACAGGGGCAGACCACACAGGCATCCAGCGGGACTAAGCTGCAGGACCCAGGCACCCCAGTACAGCTGAACCCCCAGTTGAGAGCCCAGGGCACACGCATGCACCGCTCAGCATCATGGGCCCCCTCACCGTGAGGGGGGGGGGGGGGAAGGAGGGGAGTTAGGGACTGGGGAGAGAAGAGAGGGAGGTGAGGGGGGCCCCCCCGACTCAACCTCCCAGGGAATGCCCAGCTGCTCCACCCTGCCGAGACAGGGAGAGCTGTACTTACCAGTCCTGAAGAGCTGGGGGACATCCCATGGTAGTCAACTCCTGATCAGTACAGGGAAGATCACTGGCCTGGCATACTGCGATGCAGACATCAGTGGCCCGGTCATATGTATGCCCCGGAGCATAAAGCTCACTGACCACCTCTGGAGCTGAGGTATGTCGTGGCCTACCGAGCCGTAGCTGCGACCTGCACATGCTCGATGGCTGGACTGGGGAGACTACAAGTAGGGCTGCAACTAACGATTATTTTCATAATCGATTAGTTGGCCAATTGATCGATTAATCGGTTAATAACCTTTAAAAAAAAAGTGGGTCAAATTGACGTTCATTTTCAACCACAGTGATGGGAAAATTTGGAAATAATAGAAAACTTCTTAGTCAAAGGAATTTTCAGGCAATGTATGTGGTTTTCGGTCAGAAATTACATTCATTTTAAAGACCGAATGTTAAAAACAAGTGAAAATTTCAAACAAAATTCTTTCATTCAGCGAATGTACAAAGATTTTTCGTATGAATATTCTCACCTGAAAATTGATCTGTGTGACCACCATAAGGCTCGGTACACACCTATGCAGTTTTCTTTTGATCTGTTTCTGCAGTGCTTTATGCTGTACGTTTTTATTTTTGCGCACGTGATTTTACTGCAATTTGTATTTTTGAATTTTTTTTGGGCAGATTAAAAAAAACACAAATTGCTGCAAAAACGCATTACATGCTTTTCTGCAGCTTCTCCATTGAAGTATATTGAACCAATAAAGCACCATTTTGCGTTAAAAGTCCCTGACCATTTCAGATGTGAACGTTTCCCATAGGAAACCATGTAAATGAACTGTAGTGCATTTCTGCAAAAAGCAGCAAAAAACACATAGATGTGAACCAGGTCTAAGACGTTTAATAACATAACGAGGTTAAAAAAACTAAAATTAGCCCTTTATAGTAGAAAAAAGCAGATAATCACTAATGTAAGGGGTTCATTTTTTACTGTAGAACAGTGACTGTAATATTTACAGTATCGATTATTTGCTCTTTTTGTACTATAAAGGGCTCATTTGAGTTTTTTTTAACCCTATTGTGTTACTGGCCGATTAATCAATTATGAAAATAGTAATCGATTAATTTCATAATCGATTAGTTGTCAATTAATCGATTCGTTGTTTCAGTCCTAACTACAAGGATAAGTGAACCAGCATGTCGCCCAGCCGGCTGTTGATAGAAGATCACAGGATCATTCATCTTGTGCAAAAAGCCAAGCTTCTGCATCAAAAAAAAAAAAAAAAAAAAAAAAAAAAAAAAAAAACACGGACCTATGGACCCGCAGGGTTCCTAGGTGCATCTCCTTCACTAGGAGGGGGTTGTAGCCTAGGGACCGCCCCCCTGGGCGGAACTAAAATTTCTGAAGTGTTGTGTTACAACTTTGCCTAGTAATCTCCAGTGATAGGGCTGACAACCCATTTTGTTACAGAGAGGAGCTGTGTCGGTCGGTGAATATAAGAGAAAAGAACCACTTGAACTTGTCGCACTCGCCAGTACTAACAATGAAAACGTTGCAGGGTTTTCATGAGTTTTGTGCAAGGCTTCTATATACATACACACTACTAAACATGTATCACAAATGCCGTACTGAATCACTCCCAGTGTGTTTTTCTAGTGGAACTCAACATTGACTATTTTTAATCCTTATGCCGCGTACACACGGTCTGACTTTCTGATGGCAAATGTGCGATCGGAGCTTGTTAGTCGGAAATTCCGATCATGTGTAGATGCCATCGGACAGTTTCCATCGCACAAAATTTGAGATCTGGTTCTCAAATTTTCCGACAACAAAATCTGTTTCTGTAAATTCCGATCGTGTGTACACAATTCCAACGCACAAAGCTCCACACATGCTCGGAATCAAGCAGAAGAGCCGTAATGGCTATTGAACTTCGATTTCTCGGTTCATCGTACGTCACTGCATTCTTGACGTTCGGAAATTCCAACAACTTTGTGCGACCGTGTGTATGCAAGACAAGTTTGAGCCAGGAAAGTCCCATGGATTTTGTTGTCGGAATGTGCGATCGAATGTGTATTAGTAAATCGATAGGAAGGTACAGTGCATCCAGAAAATAATCACATTGCTTCCCTTTTTCCACATTTTGTTATGTTACAGCCTCATTCCAAAATTGATTCATTATTTTTCTCAAAATTCTACAAACAATTCCCCATAATGACAACGTGAAAGAAGTTAATTTGAAATCTTTGCAAAATTATAAAAAAACAAAAAACAAAAAAAAAACTCCCACGTCCTTAAGTATTCACAGCCTTTGCTCAGTACTTTGTTGAGCAAAGGCACCTTGAAGCACCAATTACAGCCTCAAGTCATTTTGAGTGGGATGCCACAAACTTGACACACCTATTTTTGGACAGTTTCTCCCATTCTTCTTTGCAGGGCCTCTCAAGTTCCATCAGGTTGGATGTGGAGAGTCGGTACGCAGACATTTTTCAGATCTCTCCTGGAGATGTTCAATCGGGTTCAAGACTGGGCCACTCAAAGACATTTACAGAGTTGTCCCATAGCCACTCCTTTGTTATCTTGGCTGTCTGCTTAAGGTCGTTGTCCTGTTGGAAGATGAACCTTCGACACAGTCTGAGGTCCAGAGCATTCTGGAGCAGGTTTTCATCAAGGATGTCTCTGTACAATGCTGCATTCATCTTTCCCTCAAACCTGACTAGTCTTCCAGTTCCCGCCACTGAAAAACTGAAAGGGATGGTATTGGCCAAGTGATGAGCGGTGCCTGGTCTCCTCCAGACATGACGCATGCCATTCAGTCCAAAGAGTTCAATCTTTGTTTCATCAGACCACAGAATTTTGTTTCTCATGGTCTGAGAGTCCTTCAGGTGCCTTTTGGCAAATTCCAGATGGGCTGTCATGTGCCTTTTAATAAGGAATGGCTTCTGTCTGGCCACTCTACCATACAGGCCTCATTAGTGGAGTGCTGCAGAGATGGTGGTTCTTCTGGAAGGTTCTCCTTTCTCCACAGAGAAACGCTGGAGCCCTGTCACAGTGACCATCAAGCTCTTGGTCACCTCCCTAAGGCCCTTCTCCCCGAATCGCTCAGTTTGGCCAGGCAACCCGCTCTAGGAAGAGTCCTGGTGGTTCCAAACTTTTTTCATTTATGGTGTAATGGAAGTCACTGTGCTCATTGGGACCTTCAATGCTGCAGAAATGTTTATGTACCCTTACCCAGATTTGTGCCTCGGATGTCTACAGACAATTCCTTGGACTTCATGGCTTGGTTTGTGCTCTGACATGCACTGTTAATTGTGGGACCTTAAATAGACAGGTGTGTACCTTTCCAAATCATGTCCAATCAAATGAATTTACCACAGGTGGACTCCAAACAAGTTATAGAAACATCTCAAGTACGATCAATGGATACAGGATGCACCTGAAGACTGAATACTTATGTATATGTGATTTTTTTTTAAATTTTTTATTCTACATAAATTTGCAAAGATTTCAAAATAAACTTGTTTCACGTTGCCATCATGGGGTATTGTTTGTAGAATTTTGAGGGAAAAAAAATTAACTGAATCCATTTTGGAATAATGCTGTAACATAACAAAATGTGGAAAAAGTAAAGCACTGTGAATACTTTCTGGAAGCACTGTACATCGTATTTATTTGTCCTAAACTTTTTTATTCAGTATTTCTTCTGTTACTTTCTGATTTCCAGGCCTAGGCAAATGTCATACATGACAGGCGTCTTCAGGAACGGAGGACAAATTTTATTAGCCAAGCACACCATCCTGCCTGAGCTAAGGGCAGATGGATTCCAGGAAGTAAATGCTACAAGAATACATTTGCCCTTACTCAAGATGGCTACCACCAGAAATGGTAGGGGTGCTTTTCAAAGTAATTTATCATCAAAATAAAGCATGGATACATAGATGGATGAGCGAATTTGCTTTGAATATTAACAACTCAGATGCGGTGTAGTTCCACTTTGGTCTTTGATAAAACCGCTTTAAAAAGAGAAACTAAACCCTCGTGGGTTTTTCTTCCTTTCTTCTTCCCTGCAAAGTAAAGGAATAATGTGCTAGTATGAATCACATACTAGCACAATATGTGACACTTACCTGCAAATGAAGCCCATGTCGTCCCTGCTGCAGGCTGCATCCAACTTCGCACATCTTCCTCCCGGGGCCACAGACTGGCTCTGTGACTGTCCGGAGCGGTGTGACCTCACTCCCGTGCGGGAGACACCGGTCATGGCACATGCTTCTGAAGAAACGGCATGGGCGACTGTTCCTTCGGAGTGCATGTTCTGATGACATCATCAGCGCAATATACAGTAAATATCTCCTAAACGGCGCAAGTTTAGAAGGTATTTACAGTACCTATAGGTAAGCCTTATTCTAGGCTTACTTATAGGTACAACTAACACAGGGAGGTTTACAACCTCTTGACTATGTTGACATTACAGCAACAAATAAAGCCTAACCTTGGGGTCTCGTGAATGTTCTGGACACAAAACTTGCAACCGCTTGCAGTAGGTTTTACTCTGTGGATTGTACACATCACAAAAGAGACGAGTAGCTCTGCAAATAGGAAAACAAATATTTTTAGGAACACCAAACATAGTCAGACATAACAGGGAAGAGCAGTGATTAAAGGTCCCTGTAAAGTCCAGCAAAGCAAAACATACCCTTCAATTCTGGTAGGATACATTGATCCAAAGGATGTCTGGCTTTCATACTAGAAAAAAAAAAAAAAGGCACAACAGGAGAATTACTGATTACCCAATATAAACGAGAAACCTACATACAGCTTTAATAAAAAGCAATTCTAGACTTATAACAACAAATGCAGAAATATTACAGGAAGCCGTCTATAGCGTCAGGTCACATGATTGTGTTGAGCATTCCTTCTCTATGTTTAATATAGTAAGAAGCCCACATTGACCTACATAGTTACACAGCTCAGCATTTGGTGTTCATAATATACAAGATTATCATCAACAAAGCAATGATCTGCCCAGAAGTATCATGCTGATACTTTCAAACAGCCCTCAGCTTTCCAATGGATGTTTATGCACTAACAGATGTAAATCACTCAACAGCCCAAATCTAGAAGTGTTATTCATGTTAGCTCTGGAAGATTTTACTCCCTTTATGACCAGGCCATTTTTTGCTATTTGGCATTGCGCTACTTTAACTAGTGCTTGCACAGTCAGGCAACGCTGTACCCAAATTAAATGTATATATGTTTTTCACATAAATAGAGTTTGCTTTTAGTGGTATTTGATAATTACTGGGTTTTTTATTTTTTTGCAATATAAATGAAAAAAAAGACTGGAAATTAAAAAAAAAAAAAATAAATAAAAAATTTAAAAAATAAAATAAAATTTTTCCTTTCTGTTAGAGCCCTTTCACACTGAGGCAGTTTTCAGGCATTTTATCGCTACAAATAGGGCCTGTAAAGTGCCTGAAAACTGCCTCCCATGCTGCCCGAATGTGAAAGCCTGAGTGCTTTCACCCTGGGGCGGTGCGCTTACGGGACGTTAGAAAAAGCCCTGGAAGCACTGCCTTTGGGGCAGTTTGGGAGCGCTGTAAACAGCGCTCCTAAAACACCCCTGCCCATTACAATGAATGGGCAGTGCTTCCGAAGTGCCTGAAAAGCGCTTCGGAAGCGCTGCAACACAGCCATTTTTAACCTCTTTGGCCGCTAGCGGGGGTTAAAAAGCGACTGTGATTGTGCGGCAGGCAAACTGACACCGAGGGAACTGACTAACTGCCACTGACATCACCAGTGACATTAACACAGTGATCAATGATAAGTGATAATAGTATTCACTGTACTAATGACACTGGCCAGGAAGCCAGTACCATCTAGGGCAATCAAGGGATATAATATGTGCCTAACAATGTGAAATGTGTATAAAGTGTGCTGCTTTTAAGAAAAGATCTCTCAGTTTCTGACAGAAGGTTCCCTCTGTACAAAGCGCATTGTGCTGTTTACTAAACACAGAGCTCTGGGCTGTGATTGCACACAAGCCAGTCCCGGCTGTAAATCATTGGCAGGAACCTGCTGACAGGCTTTCTCTGTGTACAATCATGCATGTGCAAGCCCTAAACCATGGAAGTAGGCGGTGACATATCGATACGTCCCTTTGTCTACAGCTCCTGGAAAACTTCTATGAAAAAGAAAACAATGTTCTGTTCTACCCAAGACATTCCTCCCCACAGTCATTCAGTCATTCAGTCCCGGGTTTCAGCTCTCAGCTACACAAAGCAAATACAATATAGAACAAAGAAGAGAACAAGCTCAGGTGGATTGCCTATGTACTAAGCACATGCTTAATACAAACATAGTTACTGGTCTGCAGTGTGCGTTCCTTTTTCTATCTGGTATTTTCTTTGAATATGGTTGGTGTTCTTCAGAATATTCTCACCTTGGCATAACAGCGCTCCATGTGCCTCAGAGCAACTTTGGGATTAATTGGATGGCCACAAGACACGCAGAAAATCTGAAAATCAGTGTCATCACTGTCCCCGTCATTGGTCTGTCAAACATAAATAAATAATCATGGTTAAACATTTACTTACTTGGTTCTCCTACTGCAAATGAATGAATGAATGAATGAATGAAACACTTATATAGCGCACAATGCGAACTGAATCGCCTCTAGGCACAAATGTGCTCCAACGATTTAACAAAAATTGGTCAATGGCCATACCTCTTCATCCTCTCGGATCTGCTGCTGTTTGGCTTTGCTGATTACACCCTCCAGCTCGTGAAAGCGACGCTCCATTTCTTGAAGCTTTGTACGTGCTTGCTGCTGTTCTCTGCGGATCCGTTCCAGCAACTTCTTTCCTTGTTCCTCTGCAACGCATGGGTTCTGTTGCCACTGCTGGATGCGTTGTGGAAGGATTTCGTAGATCCGACTGAAGACAAACATGAAGCAGAAAGACTTATAAGAAAATCATAGCAGGTCTATATCCATTTTAAAAGAGCATCCTAAAGGCAAAATCTAGTGTACTTACAATAGACTCATTGAGGTAATATTGCAGTGTTTACCTTACAACAAATAGGTTCACTTTAAAAAGGATAAATTCACCTTTCATGTTACATGTTACACCCATACTCAGGGTGTAACATGCAACAAACGGACCAATCCCAGATTCTCAATCTGACAGCTAGCGGTGGTTCTTTTCCCCCCTGATAACTGTCACAGTTTAAGAAAAATGTGGCCGAGTGGGGCTGCAGCCCCATCACTCATTCACAGTGTTCTGTGATTGAAAAACAACAAGGTCCTGCAGCTTTTGCAGCTGTCGGCTTGTAGTTTTCAATGAACTACCACGGTGCTGTAGAGCACATTCATTTTCTCTTTTAGTCAGATTGTATCTGGTTGCACGTAAATGGCACCATCTGATGATCGCTGGTGCAATGCTTTACAGGCTCCAAAAAAAAAAAAAAAAAGATATTTTCTTATCTGCAAAAAAATGCGGGTCCATCTGCTGCGAAGAGCAATGCCTTTTCTTTCATGTGACAGCACTGGTGCTTTGTGACTGGCTCAGTTGTCTGTCACATGGGGCAGAGGTATTGTTCTGAACTCTACTTAAAAAGAGGAGTTCCAGTCTCATGAAAAAAAAAAAAAAAGAAAAAAAAAGGCTGTAGCCACATACCTGTCCCACATTCCAGTGGAGTGTTGCACTCGATTTTACCCACTGTCTTCTTTCCCCAGCGCAGGCATCTTCACTATGGGCAACCAGCTGCGACAGCCAGGTGCCCACCGAGCAGTGCAGCGCATTGTGAGTGGTGGATGCAGTCTTCTGGGACATGTCAGTGTGTGTGTGTGTGGGGGGGGGGAAGTGATGCCTAGGCGGTTGAAACGCAAGTGTCAAAATCAGGCACCCCTGCTCCTCAAAAGTGACAATTCTTCAATAGGTACGGGGGGGATGAGTGCTTAAAGTGGAACTTCCCCTTTTGGGTGGAGCTCTGCTTTAAGCTCTACAGTGAATCTGTTGTTTAGCTTCTTTTGGGATGAATTTAGGGATTTGTAGATTAGCCACTAGAGAGAGTGTGCAATCACTCTGTGGGTTAGATTTACTAAAACTCAAGCACCCAGAATCTGGTGCAACAGTGCATGGTAGCCAATCAGCTTTTAACCTCAGCTTGCTCAGTTAAGCTTTGGCAATAAAATCTGGAAGCCGATTGGTTTCTTTGCAGAAGTGAGCCTAATTTTGCACTCTCCAGCTGTAGTAAATAAACCCTTGTGTGTCTCTCTCTAAACACTGTTGAAGTTACATATTTGCCAAACAGAAAGTGCAATATTTTTAATCAGCCCTCCAACCCATAGATTTGCATTGTAAAGCAGGCCATAGATTAAGCAATTTTCTTTCCTGCAAACCATGGTTTGCAGGAAAGAAAAACACTCACCTCCCCTCTATCAACATAGATGGATTGAATCTTGGCTTGTTTAGCAGGTGCTGGCTGAGATTCGATCTATGGCTGGCTTAAAGTTATTATAAAGGCTTGTTTTTTTTTCCCCTAAACATAACAAACATGTTATACTTACCTGCTCTTTTTGCAATGGATTTGCACAGAGCAGCCTGGATCCCCCTCTTCTCAGGTCCCTGTTCTGTGATCCTGGCCCCTTCTTCCCATTTAGTGCCCCCACAGCAAGCAACTGGCTATAGGGGCACCCAAGCTGACACAGCTCCCTGTGTCCATTCAGATACGGAGCCCTGACCCCCCCCCCCCCCCGCCCCCAATTGGCTAGCTGGCTTTAAATTGACAGCAACGGGAGCCAATGCTGTGTCTCAGCCAATCAGGAAGGAGAATATAGGATGGCTGAGGCACTCATGGACACCGCTGGACAGAGAGGGGGTAGTATTAGGGTGGCTGCTACACACAGAAGGCTTTTTATTTTAATGCATAGTATGCATTAAAATAAAAAAAATCTTCTGCCTTTACAACCCCTCTAAGAAGGAACATTAAAGCGCAATCACAATGCAACACCTTAAAACAGGAAGCGGGAGTATGTAATCAGCAGAAAATGACTGCTCCAATGGATAGAGATAGAGAGAGACACACACACACACACACACACACACACACACACACACACACACACACGAAAGGTAGCCTATACAAGGAAAGTTGCAAATCTTTTTCTAGAAATGAGCCTAATGAAAGTAGAGAACTGTAATGTAGGCCACTGCACTCACTTAGCTGCCAGCTTCATGCCGCAGTCATCGGAGCAGTACTTCGAGTTGGCTCGTGCTGGCTGGACACAGCTTGGTCCCAAACATTGGCGCAATGATGAGTAATCTCTGTTTTCCAAGCGCTCAGTGTGCTTAGCCTTGTCCTTGTGCCTTTGCTTCTGTTTGTGTCTCTTGTACTTGTCATCCTTCTAAGGAATACATAAAAACAATGACAATTATTCAGCATATGACAAGCTTAGATGAGGACATTGAAAGCCCAATACTGTGAAGGCTCATATTGTGCAGAGGTAGCACAAAAATCAGAAAGGATATGTTGGTTCTACCAGTCACATTTCTTCTCCACATGCTGCTTCATGTTCCTACCAGGCTGTTTAAACAGCCTTGAATATCTTAAAGCAGTAATAAAACAAAAACAGAAAATATATTGCAGCTTAACAGTCCCTAAACATGATGGCTGCAATTTGTTTTCTTTTTTTTTACTTTTTCTCCTATATTTTTACTTGGTGATCGGGCCAGTGACACGCTTCCTGTCTTAGGCTGTCTCTACCGATTGAGGAGCAACAAAAACACCTTTAGACAGCAGTATTGTCTGTATGGGGAAGAGGATACAGTTTGATGCACTAGCAGACTTAGTTGGACTTGACTAAGGAATTAAAGCCAAGCTCCAGTTAAAACTTTTACAGCAACATTGTTTTCTTCCTTTTGGGGCAAAAGTTATACATAAAACGTATAAAAGTTGACCATTGTAAGCATTGACTGCAGTAAATTGTTTTGTTTCACCCTCTAACTGGAATGTTTTTTTAGGAAGCGCGATCATAGAAGTTGAAATATAACAGATTTACTGGCTGGACCACTAGATGAAAATAAAAAGGAGAAAAACATAAAAAACAAAACAAAAACAAATGCAGCCACCACATCTAAAAATAGGCACGCAGCAATATAATACATTTTATTTTTATGGTTTAATAATGCTTTAAAAAAGCGTATCTAATCCTAAAATTAACATGTTCCTATGTCAAAAAGTTATATTATATATACACACACACACACGTGTGTGTGTGCGTGTGCGTGTGCGTGTGTGTGTGTGTGGGGGGGGGGGGGGGTCATGTCCTGATTTTATTTAAATCATACCAGCAAAGTTTATCCCCAGACACTTTTTGTTCCTAGGATAACACTTATTCATCTCCACTGCAATGTCACCTTTTTCTGCAGCCTCCTGAGACTACAAGCAGCTCCACCAAAACACATTGTGCTAGCACATTCTGCCATAGTCAACACAGCAAGACTACGATATTCAGTAGCCTCTGGAGTGCACAACTATCCACAGGAAGTTCATACAAGAGAAATTTACTAAACCTGGTGCACAAAGAATTTGATGCAGCCATGACTGGTAACCAATCAGCTTCTAACTGCAGCTTGTTCAATTAAAGTGGTTGTAAAGGCAAAAGGTTTTTTTTTTATCTTAATGCATTCTATGCATTAAGATAAAAAACCTTGGGTGTGTAGCAGCCTCCCCAGCAACCCCCTAATTACTTACCTGAGCCCCATCTCTCGCCAGTGATGTCCACAAATGTCTAAGCCACCCGATTGGCTGAGACACAGAACTGGCGTAATTGGCTCCTGCAGCTGTCAATCAAAGCCAGTCAGCCAATCAGGGGAGAGAGGGGCGGGCTGGGGTCAGGGCTCTGTGTCTGAATGGACAGAGAGTTGTGACTCAGGTCCAGTGCCCCTATAGGAAGCTGATGACTGCGGGCATTCGATAGGAAGGAGGGGCCAGGAGCAGCAAAGAAAGACTTGAGAAGAGGGGGATTCCGGCCTGCTCTGTGCAAAACCAACTGCACAGAGGAAGCAAGTATAAATTAATATATATATATTTTTTTTTAAAGAGACTTGACAATCACTTTAAAAAACTTTGACAATAAAGCCTAGAAGCCAACTGGTCACTATGCACAGTTGCACCAGATTCTGTGTTAGTTTTAGTAAATCTCCCCCAAGGAGTGTACAGGAGATGCACAGTGCAGGGAGAGACAACATGAACAAAACTAAGGGAAAACCTTTACTTTATTAAAGGAGAAGTTTGGGATGCAAAAAAAAACAAACATACATACATACTCTCTCACCTCCATGGTCTGATACTGCAGCTATCCCCCGCTGGCTCTAAGCTGAGAACTATGAAATCACATGACTGGTGACCACTCAGTTCTCAGTCAGCGGCGAGCAGCCGTTCTGCCCCTCCAGTGCTTACCGAATGCAGAGAGCCAAAGTTAGCTGTCAATCAGGGCTCTGGGTGGATCATAACAATATCGCTAAGATAATCAACAGCGGGCTTTAGCTGTGACTCCTGGCTCACAGTGGGGTACAAGTAAGTGTTCTACAGTGACCCACAAGAGAGGTATGGCCAAAAAAAGCTTCGGCCATATTACTCTTAACAAAAAAATATTGCAATCATGCTTTTCTTGTGCCCTACAAAACTAAAGCTGGACATAAATGGATAATTTTTTTTGCGATCATCCGTTATGTCACGTACACACGGATGGACTTTCCAGCAGACTAGATCCGATGGACTTTCAGCGGAGTTCCAACGGACTTTCCGAATGAACGGACCTGGACACACACAATCACAAGGAAGTTCTTAGCCAGTAGCCAATAGCTGCCATAGCGTTGTTTTTTGTTCGTCGGACTAGCATACAGACGAACGGATTTCTTGATAGGAACTGGTTCCGGCTGAAAAATTTTAAACATGTTCTATTTCTAAAGTCTGTCAGATTTTTGGACAGCAAAGGTCCGATGGAGCCCACATACGATCAAATTGTCAGACGGATTCGTTCCGTCAGACCTTTGCTGTTGACAAGTCCGGTCGTGTGTACACGGCATTAGGCTGACCAAAAAAAAAAAAAAAAACACCTACAGATTCCTCTGTCCACAAAAGTGAGGTGGGTGGAGGAATCCTCCCCACTGTGCTATGGTATTCTGACAGCAGGGACTCCTCCTGATCAGTGCTGCAGCCGATTAGCTGCAGGCGTTGATCAAATGACAGTTTTCCAACAGTACTGATAGAGAGAAGTAATTTATTCGTTTCAGATGGATTTCAATCCATCTATAGCCAGGTTTAGTATTCTTCTGCAAGAGTTTAATTCTAATTTAATTGTGATCAGTTGGTAACTTTTTCTTGATCTGTATGTTTTAATGTATAACGGGACAGTAAACCCTGGGCCACAGTCTGGTTAGCTGAAGCAGCTGCTAGCTTCCTTTAGTTCTAGGGAACTTCCGCAACTAGATCTTCCAGCCATTGTCTCTGACTATAGTCCATTACTTCACCTTGCAATCTTCTTCCTACTGCAGCAAATGAGTGCATAACTTAAAAAACATGAAGCAGGAGAGGTGGGGCCAGAACCAGGGATAAGCATGTTTAGATGGTGAGTGCACCCTGGAGTTTGGGATTCCTTCACTCTACACCAGCGAGGTACCTGGTATTTACAGTAAGCATTATTTTGAATTTTTGGCCATCACAGGTTCTCTTTATGACAGCTATTGCTCACAAGAACAACACAATCTAAAGCAGCTCTAAAATGATATAATGGAACTATAAAGGAACTTACGCCCAATTCCAAAATATATTCTTTCAAGGCGGACAGACATTTGTTAATTGTATTATAAAACAAATATAAAAGCCCCATTAGGAGACTGGAATCCCTTTTGTAGAGGCCACAGCATTTTTGCTGGGAAAGCTGGGAACCCAAGTACAGAGATCTCACCATCAAAGTTCCTGAGAGGTTAAATAAACAATTAGGGAATTTAAATCTCCAGCACCTACAAAAAAATGAAATATCAGTTTTGGATGATCCAGCCCTTAACATTTTATAAAAGCATAGTCAAAAAATGCCTTTACACAGGCAATATTACTCCATGATTAACTCCAAAAATAAATATCCCTGTCTTATTACATAAAAAATCCTCATATTCTGATGCAAAAGCCGCTGCACTACACCCTGCAACTCAGCAATAAGGGTTCTATAGAAACCAGGGCACTGGAGACCTCCTGATCAACCTGGCGAATGCCCACTGCAGATCCATGTGGTGCAGGAGCAGCTTCGATATCAGAAGGTATCCAGATGGAACCTGGAGGCAGGGTATATATTTTTAGGAGGTATCATGGAGTTATCCTTAAAAAAAAAAAAAAGAAAAAAAAAAGAAAAAAGTTTATGATCATCATTGAAAAAGCAGGTTACCAGCACACAGGAATATATATTTCTTACTGCAAGTTGTGGACTTATTGTTAAAGAGCTTTTCCAGGCAACAAGTGAAACCCACCATTCGCTAACTGTATCCACCAAACTCCACAGCTGTGTTAAATTCAGAAATTGAACTTGATTTACCATAATCTATGTTCCCTCTAATATACTGCAACCAGAATCCAACAATCACCTCACAAGTTTACTAAGAAAACACTTCATGAAACCAACGGTATGGGATATTCACTCTATATGCTTTCTAACTTCTAGCTTGAATACTCTGGGTCTGGACAAAAATGCAGATAAAGCTTTAACTTCTCCGATCAAGAACACTTCTGCTACCTTTCCCAGTCTATGTGCTGCTATGTAGAGGACTTGAAGGGTAACTCCACTTTTGTGGGGAAAAAAATAAATAAAAAATAATATAGCATATACAATTGCGACACAATTGCGAGTCATATAGCAATCTTATTAAAAACTACCTTTCCTTTTCAATCTGCACCACTGTACTTTCTGTAAAATGCAATGCAATATGGCTACCTGGAGGCATTACCCCCCCACCCGCACTGTCAGTCAGTCTAGCGCTTACCACATCTAGGTAGTAGGTGGCGTGCGGCTCCTCTCCTCTGCCTAGGCATCAAAATAGGATCACCTGTCCTTTCAGCCAATCGGGTGACAGGTCTCACGACCCATTTCCTGAGTGGCCAAGAAGGGGGATCAGTGTTACAATAGTGAATATTCATTCACTATCGTAACACACCTGGGTGGGCTTGGTTAGCATTATCTGTGCTCCGAGCCCACCTTATTTTGAGGCCTATTAGAGCCTCTGGCTCTAAATCAGGTGCAAAAAAAATTAAGAAGAAAAAAAAAAAAACAGCCCCCCCCCATCCACCATTGCAATCCATGCATCAGTGTCTTGCAAGTGGCCGAACGCATGGATAGGGGAGGCGGCGCCCGTGCGCCCTTAATGGACCCTGCCCTTACGTTCTATACACAGAAAGCGTACAGAACGCCCCCCAGAAATTTAATTTCCTGCTTATGTTCTTGGCTCACTGATTTTCCCAGAATTCTGCACTAAAATACAGATCAGATTTGGAGCATCCCCTGCAATACAATTTTCATTTTTGGTGTGAAATAATGTCTAAAGGGATGCCGACCCAGCAGCTTTCCTCATCAGAGCCCTGCAAGTGCAGCAGTTGATTGATCATTACAAAATACAGATTCACTAAGCACATGAACACACACAAACATACAGCAATTTCTTCTGAATAAAAAAAAGGTAGGAATCTGCAACAAAGTTTGTTAAAATTCCTGTAATATACATAGATCACCCAGAAGGGAATGTTTTTTTTTTCTCCAAAAAAGTGGAGTAATTTATTAAAGATACAGAATGCCTCCAGGCTGCCCTATATTTCACAGAAAATTACAGCGCTGCAGATTGAAAGGGAAAAGTAATTTTTAATAACATTCAATTACAATATGACTTGTGCTGCAATGGTATACACTAATATATATATATATAATTATTTATTTTTATTTGCTATTTTTTTTCCCCATGAAAATGGTCTTTAGTAGATCAACCCTACTGACTCGGAAGTAGTAAGCATGTAAGGACGCATGCCTTTTCTACAATTTTTCTAATCTGGATACTTGTTTGTGGTCATTGATTCAAAAAGTACTGAAGCCAGTAGTTCAGCTTAACAGTTAGGCACCTAGCAGTTTCAGAAGCAAGACCTCAAAATATATCTCAGAAAAGGTTTACTCAAACCCACGGTTAGCATGTCTAAATACAAACATATAGCAAACACAGCCCTATCATTAGTGTGTCTGCACTCTTGATATTTAATCAAAAATCCTTAAGAAGGGGGAGTAACAGGGCCCATTTCATATAATCAAAGCCAGCATGCCGTCTCAGGCTCCATTGTTTCCAAGGAAGAAGAGCGCAAGGCGGAGTGAATGCCTTACTTACAACTTGTAATTTCAACACACCCTTTCAGCCTAGGCATCAGTGGAAAACACAGTAGGTTTTCAAAAAATCCACAGATGCCCCCTTTATTCAACTGTGTGTATAGGATGTTACTCATTGTAAAAACTGCACCTGACATTGCTAACAAAGATTGGCTGCAAGAGATTTTCCAGCATTCAGGAAAATGTTCCTTACCAACAAGGAGCATGGGATCAGTTACTTTACATCCCATAGACGGCCCGGCTCACTGACGCAGTTCCAATTCTAACCAAAAGCTGGCCTAAGTATGGCCCACTTAGGCTTCCACGAGGCAAAAACTGACATACCTTTTTGTCTGACTTCTTCTCGCGTCTCTTAACGTGCTTTACTTTGACGGCTCTCTTCCTCAGCACAGAGTCGAGAAACGGCGCGTCGTCTGTGTCACTGAGCCACGGCTGCAGAAACACAAGTCTTATTATGAAAGTTCTACAGCTAGAGGCATCTCCATCTACTCCCAGCAAAGTTCAGTTACCAAGTTCTGGTCATCGAAAGCTCCTCCAGCACACAGTTCTTGATACAGATCTGGATCCAGGGGAAGGTCGTCGTCAGAGAGAGATTCGGCAAGGCTGGGCGGTTCTGGGGTATCCCTAAACACTGCAAGTTCATCGTCCTTAACACGCAGCATTTTCTGAAGACAACCCATAGCAGATGTATGAGAAGATTATTATCGAGCAAAACACACCAACCAATCAGAAACTCACAACAGATGAAATCCCCTAGCTGATGGATTGTTTTAGGCCGATGCCTTCCTTTTTTTGGAACTTTTCATATAATATGCTCATATTTTAATAGAGGAACCTCAGTGCAATTTAGCCTCAGAAGCCCACCAAAGGTCTTCAAATCCTTTAGTGGGTCTCATTGGAAAAAACGTTTCAGCTAATCAATGGGATTAAAATGTGGGGACCCCAGCTGTCAGCAAAGGGCAGGCTATATGCACAGACCTTCTGCTTTCTAGCTGAATATGGAAAACCTCTTGAAGGCATCTTATTATGCAAACAGCTCAACTGGCCTTTTCTACAGTGTGGGGCAGGTGTTAAATGCAGAGAGAACAACAACACTGACAGGTCACTCATAAGGCAAAGCTCACGCAGTGACACTCTTACCCGTGCTCTCACTTGACACTGTCGTAAACGGCACTTTTGACGGACCTTGTTGGGGCCTCCAAACTTCTTCATATCTCTGCAGAAATCACACTGCCCACAATCCTCTGTGCGGCTACATGATTCACACTCACCGCACATCCTTGCAGAACGTTTAATCTGTTGCTGAAATGGGTAACACATATAAGGCAATTTAATACTTTGTTCAAAAGTAAGATCTACAAGGTCAGAAACAGAGGCACTGTTACCACCCATGCTTGGGTGTATGGCTTCTCTATTTAAACAAATGCAATTTAACCATTTCAGACCTCACACTTGTACTCCCTCTATGGATCAGGGCAATTCCTACGTTTCTGCTATGGGCTGATTTGTTTGGCAATAAATTTGTTACTTAAAGTGATTGCAAAGTCTAAATTGTTTTATTTTTAAAAATAACAAACATGTTGTACTTACCCGCTCTATGCAATAGAATTGCACAGAGCAGCCCTGATCCTCCTCTTCTGGGTTCCCCCCATCCATGCTCTTGGCTCCTCCTCTTCTTGGTGTGCCACCATAGCAAGCTGCTTCCTAATGTGGCATAACTGCGGGTTCAATCCTGAGCCACAAGGCCTATGTCCATAGACACAGACAGCATGTCTCGGCACCTCCCCCCCACTCCCTTGTCACAGAATTTGACTGACAGCAGTAGGAACCAAATGGCAAAGGCTGTGAGAGCAGAGAGAGCTACTACAGATGGGCACAGTGATGGATCGAGTGAAGACTCAGTTAAGCATAAGTGGGGATGAGGGGACAATACAGGTACTGGAACATTTACCTTATTGCGAGAAATGCATTAAGGTAAAAAAAGTTTAGACTTTAGAACCACTTTAAAGCGTTTGTAACCCTAAAAAGAGCCTGTTCCTTTAAAGCATCAACAACAGTACAGTGCTTGTTTTGTTTACTTTGCCCCCCTGTATCACCTGAAAATAACTGGCTGATCCTACCTGGTTTTGACCTCCCCCCTGTAAACAGACCACGATTTATCATGGCTCCTGAGCCCTGACACCGTGGTCAGTTAACGTGCCTCCGTCATCTGCAGCTCTCCTCTTCCCTCCCCTCCCTGCCTGTCAGCCTCCACTGCTGCTATGATTTCTGAGTGTAATTTCTACCATCCCCTCTATTACATTAACTGATGTCCTCAGTGTATGTGGTTTTGTAAAAATAAGCCGTTCTATACTGTCTTTCCAAGCGCCACTCGGTGCTCACGTGACCGGCCCCCTCTCTCCTCCCAGCTGATGTCAGTGGGGGTTTCTCGGCCCCTCCCGCTGTAACTGTCAGACTGGGGTAGAAGAGAGATGGCTGGTCCTGTGAGCGCCACTATAAAATAAGGTATAGAAAGCTTATTTTTACAAAACCACATACACTGGGGCACATATCAGTTATAGAGGGGAGTGTAGAAACAAAAAAATTATATATATATTTATATTTTTTTTTTTTCTCTTGGGACACATATACCTTATGCAATCTATACACCTGTGCACTTTAAGTTTTTTTTTTTTTTTTGGGGTATATGCAGCACACCCAATGTCCACAACTGATTACATTACCCCTTAAAAGAGAAATATGGCCAAACCCTTTTTTGGCTATACTTCCCTTTAGGGTCACAGAAATACATTTACTGTTAAGCTCCTGTGACCCAAAGTTCCAAAAAACTAAAGCCATTACTCCTTTGTGTGCTGAATTGCCCAGACAAATCACATAAAACAGATCACCTAGTACGTTGTTTATAAGCGTGCACTATATCTCCCCATGCAGTCCTTTGCATGAAAGGCGTCTGTAAAATTTCACTTAGTTTTAGGGATGGGTTTTGCATTCTTATGTAAACGTCTATAGGAATTCAAAATCCACTTAAAGTGATTGTAAAGTCTTGTTTTTTTGTTTTTAAAATAACAAACATGTTATACTTACCACCTCTGTGCAATGGATTTGCACAGGGCAGCCCAGATCATCCTCTTCTCAAGTCCCTCTTTGCTGCTCCTGGCCCCTCTCTCCTGTTAACTGCCCCCACAGCAAGAAGCTTGCTATGAGGGCACCAGAGCTGAGCTGCAGCTAAGTGTGTCCATTCAGACACAGAGCTGTCGTTCAGCCCCGTCCCCTCTTTTCTGATTGGCTAACTGACTTTGATTGACAGCAGCAGGAGCCAATCAGGAGGGAGAGTGCCGGACAGCCGAGGGACACGTGGACATCGCTGGATAGAGAGGGGGCCTGCTACACACAGAAGGCTTTTTATCTTAATGCATAGAATGCATTACGATAAAAAAACGTCTGCCTTTACATTCTTATTTCAAAAGGGTATAATAATTACCTTACTCACACTACTGGTGCTATTTCTCCTCTTGTCACTCTTTATCAACTCTTCGTTCTCGTCCCTCTCCGTCTCTTTTTCCCTATCCTTGCTCTTCTTATGTCGGTATTTAATCTCCAAATGGGGATATTTCGCTGGAAATATGAATTGACACTGTAAATCAAACTGCAATTTCTAAGGACAACTTTTTTTTTTTGATAAATTGATATAACAATTGTATTGCTACACTGGCCATAGTGTAATTTAAAAACCAACATAAAAAAAGCATACAGACATTCAGATATGGTCGTTTTCAGCCGGCGATTCCCTACACCATAAGAATTATCATAGCGGCTATTCCACTGCTTGATTGTTCTAATGGAAGGCGAGAGGGGACGTCCCCCCACTCCCTCAATCGGTGAGTCGGACAGAGGATCCGCCGACCCTGGATGTTGATCATAGAGATTTTGGCAGACCAGATGGTCCCCGGAGGTCAGGCGCGATGTTATGACGTCACGCCTGGCCTCTGCATTAAAAAAAAAAAAATTTAAAAAACGGCGCCGCTTCGGCTAGAAAGCGGTGATCGGTTTATGAATTTTTTTGATTTCAGGCTTCCCAGCCTAGTGGTGAGATGTGGGGTCTTATGGACCTCATATCTCACTATAAAGAGGACCTGTCATGTGATATTCCTATTACAAGGGATGTTTACATTGTAATAGGAATAAAAGTGAACGAAAAAATGTTGTTTTCAAAAAATGTGTAAAAAATAAATAAAAGAAAGCATAATTAACAATAAAAAAATAAATAATTTTAAAGCGCCCCTGCCTCCGTGTGCTCGCACGCAGAAGCGAACACATGCTTAAGTCCCGCCCACATATAAAAACGGTGTTCAAACCATACATGTGACACGAACGTTGGAGCGAGAGCAATCATTTTGTCCCTGGACCTCCTCTGTAACTTAAAACATGTAACCAGTAAAAAAAAATTTCAAGCGTCGCCTATGGGGATTTTTAAGTACCAAACTTTGGTGCCATTCCACGAGCGTGTGCAATTTTGAAGCGTGACATGTTAGATATCTATTTACTCGGCGTAACTTCATCTTTCACAATATGCAAAAACATTGGGCTAACTTTACTGCTTTTTTATTTATTTATTTTTTTTAAAGCACAAAACGGTTTCTTTCCCAAAATAAATCGCATTTGAAAAATTGCTGCGCAAATATCGTGAGAGATAAAAAGTTGCAACAATCGCCATTGTATTCTCTAGGGTCTTTGTTTAAAAAAAAAAAAAAAAAAAAAACATATATAATGTTTGGGGGTTCTATGTAATTTTCTATCAAAAAAAAAAAAGATTTTTACATGTAGGAGAGAAATGTCGGAATTGGCCTGGGTGGCAAGTGGTTAAATATATTCTTTTGCTCTGCTTATACGAATGAAAAAGGAGGGCTATACTAAAGACAGTAATGTTAAAAAAAAAAAAAAAAACTAGAAAAACGTCATATGACTAAATCATCAGGACCAGATGTCCTACACCCAAGAGTTCTCAAACAACTTAGCCGTGTTATAGCCAGATCACTATTCCTAATTTTCAAGGACAGCTTACTAACTGGGACAGTACATCTGTAAATGTGAGTGGAGCCTTTTATCTTGTAATAAATGACAGTGTTTTTATACAGTTAAACACTATGTCAGTTTCTTTATTACTCTTGTGACAAATATCTATGAGGGATAACGTTTAAGTGAGCAGGAAAGTGAGCAGGAGCCCATCTATCTACAGTGGCATTTCAGACTATTGGATCTATATCCATATGGGGGAAGGCACAACTAGACCCTTTTTTGGGTCGCATTTGGAGGTGAGCGCATAGTGTGACCGGTGGAGGAGCATGCATAGTAATTTTCCAATTTATCCCAGAATATTCACCAGTAGACACTTCAAGCAATTGTACAATGTGTATAGATGAACGCACGATATAAAAACGGACTGGATGAATCAATCATTGTTTGAATTGTTTTATCACTTTTTTTATGCTATTAGCGATTCATGGACACCATAATTGTTTGATTGCTTGTTTATTTCAGCATGTGATTATTTTTGTTCACACAGGTAATCAAGACTCTGTTAGGGGTCATTTTTATTTAGGCCCATATTAGAGCTGCACAATTAATTGTTAATAAATTGTGATCTCGATTCACCCCCTCTGACGATCTCTCCTGCAGAGGTTGCAGATTCTTTCATATAGGAGGAGAAACTATCTGCTCACAGCTGTCAAAAGAAAACATCCTGGCAGTCTGCCAAGTTTTTTTAACTTGCAACATTGTAACTAAGCTTCCTTTTTAGATCAAAGGGATAGAACTTTTTTGGGAAAAAATTCACTTCAACTAATAAAAAAATAAAAAAAATAAAAAAGAAGAAAAAAACAGTGAAGTTAGCCACATTTTTTTTGTTTTAATGTGAAGGATGATGTTACGCCACGAGAATCGTGATCTATCTTCTAAGCAAAAAAATTGTGATTCTAATTTTAGCCAGAATCGTGCAGCTCTAGCTCACATTAATTGTCACTGGAGTGTTTTGAAACATATGTAATAGAGTTAGATCACTGGATGAGGTAGCGCTTCACTTTAAATTAAGATTATTTTGCGTTTTTTTTGTAGGAACGCAACCTATTGAACAGCAACCTCTTTTTTTCAAATTTTTTCTTCCTACTATATTTTTACATGCATTTATAGGAGATTACACAAGGTAGCGCAGAAGTAACCTCTACCTGTTTACCAAATATTGTGTTTTGTTTTTTTTCTTTATTAAAGTGTATTTTTTCCAAAACAATTGCGTTTGAAAAATCGCTGCGCAAATACCGTGTGACATGAAAAATTGCAACACCCATCATTTTATTCTTTAGGTTATGAGAACTGGCTACAAATTAAACATATTCTCCCTGCAGAAGAGGCGCTTAGGCCCCTTTCACACTTGTGCGACCCGGGACTCCAAAGTCACGTGACAGGTTGTACCCCATGATTTCCAATGAGTACCATTCATATCCGTGTAATTTCAAAAGTAGCCCCTGTACTACTTTGGTCCGACTTTGATGCGAGTTGAGGTCCATAGACCTCAAGTTTACACAGGCAATCCCTAAAATCACATCAAAATTGCAGAAAAAAATGCTGCAAAGTGATTGTAAAGGTTTGTTTTTTAAAAAACAAACGTCATACTTACCTCCTCTGTGCAAGGGTTTTGCACAGAGTGGCCCCGATCCTTGTTTTCTGGGGTCCCCTGGCTGCGCTCCTGGCTCCTTCTCCTCATCGAGTACTCCCACAGAGAGCAGCACAGTGGTGTAGTGGTTAGCACTCTCACCTAGCAGTAAGAAGGGTTGCTGGTTCAAATCCCAACCCAACAACACTACCTGCCTGGAGTTTGCATGTTCTCCCTGTGTCTGCGTGGGTTTCCTCCGGGTACTCCGGTTTCTTCCCACAATTCAAAGACATGCAGGTAGGTTAATTGGCTTCTGTCCAAAAATTGGCCCTAGCATATGAATGGGGACCTTGGATTGTGGGCTCCTTGAGGGTAGGGACCAATGTGAGTGTGCAACATACAGGGATAGGGACAATTGTAGACACTCACACAGGCTGAACTGGATGGACTGGTGTCTTTATTCAACCTTACTAACTATGAAACTATGAAGCAGCATTCCATGGGAGCCAATGGCTATCAATCTATCCAATGAGGACCCGAGACAGCGCCTAGAGCTTCTGAGGCTAGTGCTCGTCGCTGGAACAATCGGGTTCAGGTAAGAAAAAGGAGGTCTCTAATGGGCAGCTGAAGCACAGAATGTTTTTCACCTTAATGCATAGATGCTTAAAGGTGAAAAACCCTGGGACTTTACAACTCCTTTAACCACTTGCTGACCACCTTCTGCATATATATTTTGCGCCAAGGCGGCTCAGCTGCGCAAATGTTGGTCTGTGCATGTGGTACTGCGGGTGCACGCCCGCCCGCAGGTCCGGTGGACTCTAAGGTGAGGGGAGGCAGACCGGGGCTCTGCCTATGTAAACAAGGCCGATCCCCATTCTGACAGGGGAAAAGAGCGAGATTAGCTGCTCCTAGTGATCAGGAACAGCATTCTCTCTCTACTCCCAGTCAGTCCGCCCCCCTGACAGTTAAAAACACCTCCCTAGGGAACACTTAACCCCTTGATAGCCCCCTAGTGTTAACCCCTTCCCTGCTAGTGCCATGTATACAGTGATCAGTGCATTTTTATAGCACTGATAACCAAAAAGTGTCACTTAGGGTCAGGTTTGTCCACCGCATCATTCGTCACTGTGTCATTAGTACAATGTCAGTGCATATTTTTAGCATTGATCACTGGTTCCCAAAAATGTCAGTTAGGTTCTATACACTGCAATGTCGCAGTCAAAAAAAAAGTTTGTCATCAGAGCTCAGTGTACTGCTTGCAATTTTTTTTTTTTTAGTAAAACACAGCAGAATCCACCAACGCCACTCAAGTCACAATTATGCCCCATAAAACACGATCGGACTTTGTGACAACAAAACCATGGACTTTTGTTGGAAAATCCCATAGTGTGTAGGGGGCAATATAGTTACTGGGCATGTTGCAGCCAATATCACATTGATGTCATCAGTTCTTAGCAACTGATAGACTTGGGGAACCCCCAAAATAGTATCCTCTGTACTATTTTGGGGTCTATTCATCTGTGATACAAACAGGTGGCATTCCTCACCTCGGCATGACATGCAGTACCACTCCCGAATGGCCTTGGCCATCTTCTCTGTGATGTTGATACAGTCTCCATGGAACCACTCATTGCAATGATCACACCCACTGTGCAAACAGAAAACAGACACGTTTTCACCAAGCAGTACACAAATTTAAAAAATACAAATGTTGCAGAGTTATAGCTACAAAACTGTCCATATAGTACATAGTAGAACAATCAACATCCAATTTTCTTAAATTTCCCTTAAAAAAAAAAAAAAAAAAAAAAACTGGAGAAGGGTTCCAATGTTTAAACACTCTGGGGTCGATTTACTAAAGGGAAATCTACTTGGAAGTGCATTCAGATCTGAGGGGAAGATCAGAAATGAGGGGAAACTCTGCTAATTTCTATCATCCAATCATGTGCAAGCAAAAATGTTTTTTTTATTTTCCTTGCATGTTCCCTTCAGATCTACAGCGATTGCACTTCCAAGTGCACAGTGGATTTTCCTTTAGTAAATAAACCTCTTAGTTTGGCCATTTGGGAGATTCCTATTTGACATGTGTCAGACAGAACAAGAATCTCCCCGTCATGGACACATTTAGTGCTAAAACACATAATCTAGTAGAGATGCATGCATAAATCACCAGTAAATAAAACTGCATATATCATTAAACAATACATATTACTCAGCGATTAGGTTCTTAACTTTAAGGCTGAAGTTTAATACACTTAAATTTTGCACCCCCCTTCATTAACACTCAATTACATTGTTAAATAAAACCTTTTAATATCCATACATGCCTTATTTTAGACCCAGTGATGTCATCCCTAGTTCTCTGTACCTTACTTGGCAATGGAAGCAAATTAGAGTTGGTGGGAGGATGTTGAGCCTCCAATGGATTAAAAAGTAATGCCCGGGGACAGTAAGGCTGGAGAACAAAGGCTAGACGATGCTGGGCACCCTAAAAGTCAGGAAACAAGAAAACCTCTGACTTTCTGCAGCTTCTAATGGCCATTGTGCGAAGCTCACAGTGTGTAGTGAAATCAGAGTAAGAAAATTCAGCACAGGACAGGAGCCTGTATAACTGTATATTAGTTTCGAGCTGATGTAAGATATCTTAAAGAAGCATAGAAAAAGGCTAGTGCTGCTGTAGGAATACGATTTTATTCAGCAATATTGCTGATTCAATAAAGATAATAAATTAGTCTCACATCATAAAGCAGTTGATATCTGGCTTGCGGCAAATGCAGTACACCGGTGCATTCTCTCCATTCTCCGTCTCTCCCAAGCCTGCCAGGTCGGGGTCTGAATACTCGCTATCCTGAGGACACATAAATCATTTGTTTAAAAAAAATAAAAATATATGTGTGAGGTGAATATGGGTATTGGTCAAGTATTCAGAAGGGATTAGGTTATGATTGGGTGTCCATTTCAGGTGCAGAGAGGTGACTGGGGTTGTCGGTTATGCAGAAGTGACTGGAGGTCTTTGTCTTTTAGAGATTAATGAGGATAGATAGAGGTGTGTGTGTGTGTGTGTGTGTGTGTGTGTGTGTGTGTGGATGGCTAGAAGTTATTTTACAAGAAGTAAGGGGGGGGGGTAGCTGATGCCATTATCTAGAGATGAATGGTGGAGGGGGTTATATATCAGTATATAGAAACAATTGGAAGAACTCTGTCAGTATACAGATGTGAATGGAGAGGAGATGTCAGTATACAGAGGTGAATGGAGTGGGGGGGGGGTGTCAGTATACAGAGGTGAATGGAGTGGGGGGGGGGGTGTCAGTATACAGAGGTGAATGGAGTGGGGGGGGTGTCAGTATACAGAGGTGAATGAAGTGTGGGGGGTGTCAGTATACAGAGGTGAATGAAGTGGGGGGGTGTCAGTATACAGAGGTGAATGAAGTGGGGGGGGTGTCAGTATACAGAGGTGAATGGAGTGGGGGGGTGTCAGTATACAGAGGTGAATGGAGTGGGGGGGGTGTCAGTATACAGAGGTGAATGGAGTGGGGGGGGGGGGGTGTCAGTATACAGAGGTGAATGGAGTGGGGGGGGTGTCACTATACAGAGGTGAATGGAGTGGGGGGTGTCAGTGTACAGAGGTGAATGGAGGGGAGGTGTCAGTGTACATAGGTGAGTGGAGGGGAGGTGTCAGTGTACAGAGGTGAATGGAGGGGAGGTGTCAGTGTACATAGGTGAGTGGAGGGGAGGTGTCAGTGTACAGAGGTGAGTGGAGGGGAGGTGTCAGTATACAGAGGTGAGTGGAGGTGTCAGTATACAGAGGTGAGTGGAGGGGAGATGTCAGTATACAGAGGTGAGTGGAGGGGAGATGTCAGTATACAGAGGTGAGTGGAGGGGAGATGTCAGTATACAGAGGTGAGATGTCAGTATACAGAGGTGAATGGAGAGGAGGTGTCAGTATACAGAGGTGAATGGAGGGGAGATGTCAGTATACAGAGGTGAGTGGAGTATATATAATCCTTGTACAATGATAGGTGACACTACAGAGGCGCCTCTCTCGCTCCCTCACACATAACATTACACAATCTATAGACGGGGAGGGGGATCACTGACAAAGAAATATCACAAAGCCTCCCCGGGATTGTTATGATCTTACCATCGCTGCCACTTCCGGTCTCTAGTTCGACTTCCGTGACGGCCAGGCGCATTTCCGCTTCCGGGTGAGCTGTGAGGTCATGTCGGGCTCATTGGCCTGAGGCAGAGGAAGGCAGGGTGTACTGTATTAATTAAGGGGGCGGCGTTGCTATGGGACACGGACCTTGTATACCTGTTTTCGATCCTCTGAAATGTAGGTCCGCAGAGTTGCCATTAAGGGGAATATAAATACAAGAGCAGGCAGCTGGTAGGGCATCCCTCCTACCCTCCACCAATCACTTCATAGAGAACTGTAGAGGCGGCAATTGCTGATCTGATAGTAAAAATAATATGTGTCCTCCTGACTGTTAGGTTAATGAATGGTACACGGGAGATTTTCTCATGATTAGCACCCCTCCCCTCACTCCCATTTTGTTACAGTAATTCGTTGCAAAGAAAATCATAACGATCCTCTGTGATCGCTAACAGTCATCTGTCGCTCACCAACTCAGATTCATCTGCATTTTAGCTTGGCGGCAAAACTGCTAGTGACAATCACTAAAAGTGTAATTAAAGGCAATATTTTTTTGCTTTTATGTAGAATGCAGAGGGATTAGCACACCTGTCAGATTTTATTTATGTCTGTGTCCCCATTAGGGAGATTCACCCTCTCTGTTTGTCCTGTTTACCGTTATCATTAAAAGTGAAAGAAAATTCCACATTTTGGATTGTTGTCCCCGAACAGTAATAGAGGGGAGATCTTCCAATGGAGACGAATCATTCCTGCACTTTAGATTTCCTCTTCCTGTTTTGGCTATGGGACAGGAAGTAAATCTGCCCAATAGGACACAGATGACAAAAAAAAAAAAACTATCAGTGTCAGAACCCTCCCTAGGGGCTCATTTACACTTGCGTCAACACACATTAAAGCTCCTTCTGCTTCAACATTTTTTATGCTTCTGTGATGCTTTTTTGAAGCTTGGCAGATGCCATGTGTGTGGCTATCGCATACCTGCAATTTCTACAACACAAAGCTAAAGCTGAATTAAAGCCTCTCAAAAGCTGCAGGTGCTTCAAGCAAGCTTTGTCATAGACTTCTATGGAAGCTTTGAAGCACTATTAAAGCTACATGGGGTATCATTTTTGAAGGGAAGCAAAGCAAACAAAAGGTGTAATCAGGACTGTAAGCTAACCATTTTGTTTAGTGACAGGAGCTTTGACTGCCATTCAGAGAGCTTTAACCCTTTAAAGTCCAAATTTTTCAATGAGTTAGCGTGACTCAAAATGTGCTCTATCGAACGGTGGAGCAGAACATTAAAGGGTTAACTACTTGCCACTCAGGCAATTCTGACATTTCTCTCCTACATGTAAAATTAATATTTTTTTTGCTAGAAAATGACATAGAACCCCCAAACGTTATATATGTTTTTTTTTTTTTTTTTTTTTTAGCAAAGACCCTAGAGAATACAATGGCAGTTGTTGCAACTTTTTATCTCGCACGGCATTTGCACAGCAATTTTTCGAACGCTTTTCTTTTTGCAAAAAATTGTTTTTTTGTGCTTTAAAAAAAAAAAAACAGTAACGTTAGCACAATGTTTTTTTTCATATTGTGAAAGATGAAGTCACGCTGCAAAATTGCACACCCTTGTGGAATGGCGCCAAATTTCGGCACTTAAAAATCTCCATAGGCGACGCTTGAAATTTATTTACTGGTTACATATTTTGAGTTACAGAGGAGGTCTAGGGACAAAATTATTGCTTTCGCCCCCACGTCTTGCAGATCAGGGCAGTCAGAGAAAAGTCACAGGTCCTTGGCTGCAAACTTGTTTTAGGTTAGTGAGTCAAAGCATTGAAACCAGAGGGTCAGCTTGAAAACCAGGCAAATAGTATTTTTGGAAAAAAAATATCAGCAAAGGGACACGTGTTGCTGCCTGTGCCCCCATATAGAGATTCTGCTCACTGTCTCTCATGGAAATAGGTGATAAAACAGAAAGTGAGGCAAAATCTCAATGGGGACTAAGAATTTAAAGCAGCCTGTCAGTGGTATGGCTGCCATTGCTGGCATCCTTCTTAACTTGCTAGTTACCTGGCAGTGTCTGGATTCAGTGCTTTTGGATTACAGACCTTGGATAAGAATGCTATAAATGAGCCTCAGAATCTTTTATCTCCTACACCGCAATTCACACTTGTACAGAAAAATTCTAGCGCATGTTTTTATGCATGATACAACAACTACTTGATCATGCCCCTAATGTGGGATCATTAGGGGCGGCACAGTGGTGTAGTGGGTAGCACTCTCACCTAGCAGTAAGAAGGGTCACTGGTTAAAATCCCAACCATGACACTACCTGCCTGGAGTTTGCATGTGCTTGCGTGGGTTTCCTCCGGGTACTCCGGTTTCCTCCCACAAGCCAAAGACATGCAGGTAGGTTAATTGGCTTCTGTCCAAAATTGGCCATAGTATATGAATGGGGAACTTGGATTGTGGGGACCAATGTGAGTATGCAATGTACAGGGATAGGGACAATTGTGGACACTCACTCAGGTTGAACTGGATGGACTGGTGTCTTTATTCAACCTTACAAACTATGAAACTATGTGACCAGTGACATTGGCTTGTTACAGTGGTCGCATGTTTTGAGCCTGTCCCATCGGCTCCTGATCATAACTAAAGAACGAGCGCCGTTCAGTCACCGTACAAGGAGAACACAGCGAGTGTGCTTTCAGCACAGAAACCTTGGCCATCCATGAATGCGTATGGGCTGTGTGAGTAAGTAAAAGCCCACCATCTTTGCAGCCACACATATGCATTAATGCGGGTGTCAAGATGTTAAAGTGTATTGTCATCCACATTTTTATTTAGTTTTAGTTTTGGATAGAATGTGAAGGTTTAAACCCCTGTCAGTTTCACCCCCTCTCATGCTTTCTGTGTCCACAATGGAGAACGGGCAAATGATTGAGAGCCCCATCCACTGCAGTCAGAGATCCTGTTCCATAATACAGCTTCTATGAATGGCAGATCTGACAGGAAACGGTGGTTTTAGTCAGGCTCTCTTGATGAGAGCCTGTGACAGCCCTGTGACAGCCCCTTAGTTGTATTAAAGCCCACTGGACTGGTAGATTACAGGGGGGGGGGGGGTAGCAGTGGGGTGAGGGGTAGGGGGGCAGGACAGAGGAGGATTACTACTAAAAGGAGGGGAATCAGCACAAGGGACAAGTCCTACATTTTTCTGTTTTTACCTTTGGCTGCACTTTTCACCCCCTTTCCTTTCCATTTTACCCCCTAGGCCATTTTTAAGTTCTCGGCACTGTCACATTTTGAATGACAATTACTCAGTCGGGAAACACTGTATCCAAATTTATTTTATACTTTTTGAGATAGATAGAGTTTTCTTTTGGTTGTATTAAGCCACCACTGAGTTTTTTATGTTTTGCTATTTAAAGGAAAAAAGCTTTTGAAAAAAAAAAATGTTTTTTTTTAGTTTTTATTTAAAAATTTTGCAAACAGTCTTTCTTCATAAATTTAGGTCAAAATGTATTTGGCTAAATTTCTTTGGTAAAAATAACCCAAATCAGCGTATATTATTTAGTCTATGTGAAAATTATAGAGTCTACTAACTATGGTATGGTGTACTGACTGCCTATCTAATTTCTTGAGGCCCTAAAAAGCCAGGACTGTACTAAAAAAAAAAACCAAATGACCCCTTTTTGGAAAATAGACAATCCAAGGTAAGAGGCATGGTGCGTTTTTTAAAGTTGTAATTTTTAGTTTTTTGGAAAATGGGTAAATTAAATAAAATGTTTTTTTTTTCCTCAAAGTTTTTAACAAGGTTTATCTCACACACAGCACAGGAATACTTAAAATTACACCAAAAAACACATTCTGCTATTCCTCCTGAGTATGGTGATACCACATATGTGAGACTTTTTCATAGCCCAGCCACAGAGAAGGACCCAAAATCCAAGGAGTGTCTTCAGACATTCCAGGGGCATAAATTACGTATCGAATTTCCTGACTACCTATCACATTTTTGGAGGCCTTGGAGCATCGCGGCAGTGAAAACACCCATAAAATGACCTGACCACATTTTGTAAAGCAAACACCCCAAGTATTTTCTAATGCCGCGTACACACGAGCGGAACGTCTGACAGAAAAAGTCAGACAGGAGCTTTTCATCGTATATTCCGATATTGTGTATGCCCCATCGGACTTTTTACGTCGAAAATTCTGACGGACCTAGAAATAGAACATGTTCTAAATATTTCAGACGGAACCAATTCCTATCAGGAAAACCGCTCGTCTGTATGCTGTTTCCGATGGACCAAAAAGCGATGCATGCTCTGAAGCAAGTACGAGACCGAAGCTATTGGCTACTGACTATTGAACCTTTTTCTAGTCCTGTCGTACGTGTTGTACGTCACCACGTTCTTGGCGGTCGGACTTTGGTGTGACACTAGACAGTGTGTACACTAGACAGTTTCAGCGGAATTCTGTCTGAAAAACCTTCAGAGTTTATTCTGACGGGAAAACTGGTCGTGTGTACAGGGCAATCTTTTGAAGACTTCATTTTTGGACACACGTTTTTGATAATGCGGAATGAAATTGAAAATGTATTTTTTTTTAAAAAGTTGTCAATTAATAACATATTTCTAACACACAGCATGGACATACTTAGAATGAACCCCTAAACACATTCTACTACTCTTCCCGAGCATGGGGATACCACATGTGTGAGACCTTTTCACAGCCTAACTATGTAAAGAGGCCCAAAATCCAAAGAGAACACCTTCTGGCTTTTTTTTTTATACTTCAACTTTTTATTGAAAGATTTTTACAAAAGTCAAAAATCATACAAAATTACAGCAGAACATATGTAATCAGTACAACCTATGGTTGAAAGAGAGTGCTTAACAAATCTTTCCATATAATCTATGTAATACATGCTGAAATCATTCAGGGTAATTAGAGATAGCCGTCCCATGTGTCAGTGAGCTCGGTTGTGACCGTGTGGCGGCACCTCGTGGCTTGGGCCTAAGACATCAACTGATGCCAGATTCACTGGCCTCACCTGGCTTTGCCTCCGTGTCAGACTCCCTGCCAGCGTCTCCTGTGACCTTCCACCCAGACATGTCGAGTGTTACCAACACCCTCTCCCGGAGAGAGATGGACTGCCATGAGGGGGACATTCGGGCACTCCTGCAGGCCCTGCCCACCAAACAGGACATTGAGGCCTTGATCCTTAGGGTGGAAGAATCCCACTGCCACGACATTCAGGAGGTGCGAACGGAGGTCCACCTACTCTCGGAAAGAATCGATATGGGTGAGTCATCCATATCCTCCCTAGAACACCGGGTAACGGCCCTGGAACAATCTCATGTCTACCAGGCAGACACAGCGGTGGACCTCCAATTCCATTTGGAGGACTTAGAAGACAGAAGCCGCAAGAACAATCTGCGGCTCTGGGGCCTCCCGGAAGCTACAGGCATGGAGGACCTCTTAGCCACGGGGAATGCCATATTCCTGAAAGTTTTGGCCTCCCCACAGACGACCGTGGAATTAGATAGAGCACACAGGGCACTAGGCCCTAAGCCTACAGACTCCAACATGCTCCGGGACGTGGTTTTCCACCTGCACCTCTACCCCCAAAAGGAGCTAATACTTCGTAGAGCCTGGAAGAGTGGAGATGTGGGCTTCGACAGTGCCCTCATCAAAATCCTGGATCTATCTAGGGCAACACTCCAGCGCAGGGCCCGCTTGCACCCTCTCCTATACCTGCCACCGGCAAATGGCTGCACATACACCTGGGGCTACCCGCTAACGCTTACCTTTTGGAAAGCCACTGCATCATTCACCCTACATAAGCCAGCGGATCTACCGGATTTGTTCACCTTCCTGGAAGTGAACCCCATTCTGGTACCGAACTGGCTACAACTTCTCCCCCAACAAATGGCCCTACCGGTCCCCTGGGACCCTATCAAGCATGACAGTAGACGTCACGACAGAGATCCTGAGCTCCTTCCAGGGAGCAATCCTGGGAATCCTTATTGACAGGTACCTTAAATCCTCTGCTTGTAGTACAGTATATGGCGGTTAGATTACTGACGGATGTTCTTAGCAGTCCCCGTCAAGTGACTACAGTTGCTATGCTGCGCTCTTTTGTGCACTTGATGGATAGACATTCTTGTTTGGTGGCGGACGTTCTTAGTAGTCCCCGCTACTTGACTATGGCTGGAACTCATCTACTTCCATAGACCTCCTGGAGGGGGTCCCCGTGGCCCGCGGCCTGCATTTGTCTCATGCTGCAGATGAGCGAAACGAAGGCCCCATGAGACTTCTGCAGGGCCATAACGCCCATGTGTGCTATGGGCTCTTTGTGCTTCAATGTTTTTATGCTTCATGGTTGCCATATAACAGTTACTTTAGAGACTCACAACATGCCTCCTAGCCAAGGTCTATGAGCCTTGTGTGCAAAGTTCCTTACGATTATATGTCACCCTGAGATGCCTTATCATGCCCCTTATGTAATTACTTAATGGCTGAAGGATCCCTGTGCTATGCTTACTGTCTTTACTGATTACATGTCCTTACATTCCATGTGTCCTTGCTAGCATGATTACTAACGAATGCTTTTCAACCTTAAATACAATAACCATTACTGATAATATTGCCTTCCCTTACCGTCCTTATTTAGGCACTATTGTACCCATGCACCCAGGGATCAGACCCCTCATGATAGGGGTTATGGATCTCTGTGCCATGGCAGGATCTAAGATGTGACACCCCTCCTCCCCATTCCCCACCTCCTTATGCCCCCCTCCCCTTCCTAGCCCTTTCCCCCCTCGCTCCTGGGGGGAGCAGGTGGCTGCGACAACTCTGCCATCTGTGGCCCTGTGAGAGGCACTGCTTTCCATTTTGTTTGAATTATCTGCTAAATGTTTTTTGTGATATATGTTGATCACCCACATGCTGTTGCATCATTTTTCTACATGTTAACTACCATGTTTTGGTTATCTGTTTTACTGTTTTTCATTACCTGACAAAGCCGGGATGAGTAGGGAGAGCCGGCATTCTATTCCCAGTTGTGTCTATCCAAACCCCCACATAGGCCATTGCTAAACTCCCAGCTTTATACTGGTGAGCGTATTAGCAATACCTTGCTGCCTACTCAGTACCCCTGGAAAGACCAAAAAAAAAAAAAAACGATCATTCACCATCTCCTTGACGCTGCCAAAGCATGCATACCTCTCAAATGGAAATCTCCACAGCCTCCAACCATTGGGATGTGGCTCAGAAAAGTAGAGGAAATCAACAAACTAGAAGACCTTGCCCTATCTGCACGCCATCAACAAGAACACTATTCCAAAACTTGGTCGCTATGGAAAATATTAATATTCTCTGATGAGGGTCGCACCCTTCTTGGATGCAACACAGTAAACTAAACTGGCCCTGGTATCTAGACACTTGCAGTACCCCAGAAGTACCGATCATACCGAATACTGTCTAAATGATTTGCAATCTCACATTTCCCATCTTTCCATATCCCCGCCCCCCCCCCCTTTTCCTTTCTTCCTTCACCCTTCTGCTATTCCTTGCCCTGCTCCCGCACTTCGTTCTCCTTTTTTTATTCTTTTAATATTTTATCCTTCGTTCTTTGTTCCGTGTCTCCACAGCTCAGGGGTACCTTTCTTGTTATAAAAGTTTGAAAATGATTTGGGCTGGTTACATGGACTCACCATACCAAACAGTTTGCTCCTTGGTTAGACCTGCCCTGGCCCGTTCAAGTTTTTTTTTTTTAAGGGCTTGCCTCTCCGTACCGTGCCAGGAGCATCTAAGTCATCTTGGACATCTGATAGACACGGTGTCTGCTTTTGTGTTCTGCTCCCATTCATATACAAAAAAATATATATAAAAAAAACAAGCCTATATTGATTTGTTTGCGCAAAAGTTATAGCGTCTACAAAATAGGGGATCGATTTCTACTGATTTTTTTACTAGTAATTGCGGTGATCAGCGATTTTTAGCGGGACTGCGACATTCAGGAAGACAGATCTCAGTGTCATCCCGTTACAGAACGGAGATCTGCCTTGTATACTCCGGCAGATCCCCGTTCTGTCTCTGCAGGGAACGATCGCAGACAGCCGGCAGGCATTGAGTCTGCCAGACCTGCTGATTGGCCCCTCCGCTGGCCAATCGAAGCGTGCACCGTCCGCGGTGCACATGCGCCTACCAATGTTCATGCACAAATTGCCATACCGGTATTTGCACAGCCAAGCCACATTGCCGCAGTACAGCTGCGGCAGGTGGGCTGTGTCACATACCTTTCCAAGGCTGAGAGTGGCTCCCCTTGCGGCTAAGCGCATTAGAACCCTGGAGGTGGTACAGAGGGTATAGGGCACAAAGAAGCAGGAGTCATCAGCAGATTCTTGAGCAGGACTTGAGTGATGATCACTGGGAAAACAAGGAGATAAGTCCTGAGAGAGCAGTAACTCTGTGCGATGTTTGGGTTTATAACAAGTTTGAGCAAGAAGCCTGGCTGAGGCTCTAACCGGGGTGATCAGGCAGGTGGTTACTGTAGAGGAGTCCATGGAGAGAGCCGGGGTCAAGTACAGGTAATCAGGTAAGTGAGGCTGGAGCAAATCAGTATTACAACCCGGGGTCATGCACATATGATCAGGCAGATGAGGCCATGGAAAGTCCTCAGTACAAGCTGGGGTCAAACACAGGGAGTAGGCAAAGTCCTTAAAGCAAGCCGATGTCAAAGAACTGGATAGAGATCTGAGCAGGTCAGGGTCAATCCGAGTCATAACTAGATAACAGGATGAAGAAGTAAGAACACAGGGAGCTGAAAGACAATCCAGCAATTTAGCATGGAGATGAGCAGCCTTTTATAGCACAGCAGAAGGATTCACGCTATTTGCACTCAACCACACATGTGCCCGCGCTGTCCGGTTCCATTGTGCAAACGCATGCGCCGAAGCGCCATTCTACCGCGCATGCGTGTGGGACAACACCGATAACGGCAATTCAGGTTCCTGCCATTTCTCTGACAGTTGGCAAGTAGTTAAAGACTTCATTTTTTTGTTACAGGTTTTTGGAAAATGTGGAAATAAAATAAAAATTACACAAAGTTGTCTATAAAATGGGATATTTCTCTCACACAGTAGGAACATACTTAGAATTACTACCCAAAACACGTTCTGCTATCACTTTCTGAGTATGCCCATAAAACATGTGTGAGACTTTTAACTGTTTGGACTAATTATGTACTAGACATTGTATCTTGTGTATCACACAAATCAACCAATTATGTGAAAACCAATGTACTGGAACGGTCACCTCTGTATAAGTCATCAGGGAATATAGCTTAGTGTAGCTTCACTTATAGCAGTCCATTCCTATAAGCCAAACCAGCCTAGCCTATTGGTACATGGCTTCCCCAGGAATGCAATGTTCACTGGCCAAGTACAGGAGGCTGAAGAAAGTAAGAACAAAGAATTTCCTGTGGTTCCAGGAGTACAATTGTTCACAGAAGATGGCCGGGACTGGTGTCCTGCTGTGATTGCTGTGACCAATCACAGAGATCGCTGTAGTAAACAAGGCCATCATCAATGCAAGCGATTATTTACTACTATTAATGTAATCACTGTGATTGGTCACAGTGATCACATGGTACAGGGCCATTGACAACATTTACTCAGGGCATAAAGGTAAGAGTGGTGAAAATTATTGCTGGTATATAGATTGCCTTTTCTTTTGGGGTTTAACCTGGCCATAGATGATATAGAATATATGAAAGAAGGCTATGGGGGTACCTCATCCTAAATAACGTTTACACAAAAAAAGACCAACAAGATAGACTATAGCAGTACCTATGAGAAATATACACGAAAATACTTTCTAATACATTTATTAAACAAGATAGAATATATACAAAATTATTATAAAATCATGAAAGATGTTCTCTTCAAATTTAATAGTTACAGTACATGTCAAAAAGAAATTGTTGACACGTTTCACAAATAGCTTCTTCAAAACCATATATCTATTGACTCGTAAGCAGAGAACCTTACATTAAAAACACAGGAGAAAAAAAATCATTAAGCATATGCCTTATGTAGATTTGAAGTACAAAACATTCATAGTGATAATATCTGTAGCTAAATGAATTGGCCCAGTCAAGGCCAAGACATCAAAACTTACATGTTACCAACCCTAAAGAAACAAGGGGGTTGGACCTGGAGATCAGAAGAAGTGTATCCCCCCAAGAAGGAGTAAAGGGAAGAGTGGATGGTATCCTAGAGATGCAGGACTTGGACCAGGATAGTACCTGTAATCCAATCAAGAGGAAACAGCCACTAAAAAAGGAAAATAATTATACCCCTCACTATGTAAAGAAACAGGCTTCAAAAACCAAGCGCAATATTATCTATTTAACCAAAACATGGCTTTTACCTTGTCAGCGAATCCACTCAGCATATACACCACTCACTAGACCAGTGAACCTACACTATTTAAATAGAGCCTGTGGCGCCAAAATGCTAGGAAACCAATTATCATTATAAGTATCAGCTGGATATGCTAACCACTAGCCCACGGCCGTAGCCATGGGAACAAGACGTCATTCAGGCCAGCGTCATGATGCGATTGCCGGCAAAACATCGGACCAAAACGAAACCCCACACATGCGCAGATGGGACATGTCCATACCGCAGTGCGAGCCAAAACAACAGAAAGAATTTACTGGCAGCAAACAACCACCAGAGACACAAATAAATAGAAAACCCAGCCTTATGGATCTATCAATGAATCAATAAGTGCAAAACTCATTCAAAGCACATTCCTATAGCTAATACAAGGCGCTGGCCATCCAGGAACAAAAATAAAAAGGGAAGTTAGGGTATCTCCCCAATGCCACCACCACCATGGACAGGTAAGGGGTAAATATAATTACCTCCCAAACCCCCAGAATGAATACCATGCCAGGTGGGACCCATTCTAACCTTTCATAGTGGTTCCAAGTCCTGAGCACCCGAATAATAACACTGATCCAGTCCCCAGGGTAACATAAAATATGGTATGACAAAATGTAAGAAATTGTTAATGACAATATTTCTAAGCCCTTGTACACACAGTCGGACATTCCGACGGAAAATGTATTTTTCCATCGGAATGTCCAACCAACAAAGTTTGAGAGCTGGATATAACATTTTCCGACAACATGATGATGAAGAAAACTTTCAGAAATTTTTGGAGACGTGTATACGACCAAATATACTACATCAGAAAAAAAATGTTCTATACCCCCATAGGTAGACATGCGGCGTTAAAGCACAAAAAGGATACATCCATGGTATGCTTCACGGCCCTTGAGAGGTTTAGAGAGGATCCACGGGGTGGTAACATCGACCAAAAGCTGCTTCAACACGAAGCCAAATGGATTTTCAAATTGAATGCCATCAGAGCACCTGGCCTTAACAAATCTTTACGTTATAGGTCATTTCTCTGATGGAGATGAGACGAATGCCTTAGACTATGATGTTTTTGACTTCTATGATTCCCTAGTGCAGGGGTGTCCAAACTTTTTTCAAAGAGGGCCAGATTTGATGAAGTGAACATGCACGAGGGCCGACCATTTTGCCTGACATTTTTTGAACCATTAAAAATCGGTCTAAGTGTGTTCGTTCGAACACTAATACACGGCCCAACAAGAATTCTCTTGCCTTTGTGGCTGTGTGTGTTGAAGAGATGAGCTCAGGCGTGTTATTTGGATATACTGTATTTATTGGCGAATAAGAGGGAAGTTTCAGGAAAAAAAAACTTAAAATTTTAAATAAAAAACTCTTAAGCAAAATAAGGGTCAGTGCCCATCTGCGCTCCCACCATTGCCAGGAATGCACCCACCATTGCCAGGAATGTACCCACCATTGCCAGGAATGTACCCACCATTGCCAGGAATGCACCCACCATTAGCCAGGAATGCACCCACCATTAGCCAGGATTTCAGCCACCATTAGCCAGGATTTCAGCCACCATTAGCCAGGAATGCAGCCACCATTGCCAGGATTTCACTCACTATTAGCCAGGAATGCAGCCACCATTAGCCAGGAATGCAGCCATCATTAGCCAGGATTTCACTCACTATTGCCAGGAATGCAGCCACCATTGCCAGGATTTCACTCACTATTGCCAGGAATGCAGCCACCATTAGCCAGGATTTCACTCACTATTGCCAAGAATGCAGCCACCATTGCCAGGATTTCACTCACTATTAGCCAGGAATGCAGCCACCATTGCCAGGATTTCACATACTATTGCTAGGAATGCAGCCACCATTGCCAGGATTTCACTCACTATTAGCCAGGAATGCAGCCACCATTGCCAGGATTTCACTCACTATTGCCAGGAATGCAGCCACCATTGCCAGGATTTCACTCACTATTAGCCAGGAATGCAGCCACCATTGTCAGGATTTCACTTACTATTGCCAGGAATGCAGCCACCATTGCCAGGATTTCACATACTATTGCCAGGAATGCAGCCACCATTGCCAGGATTTCACTCACTATTGCCAGGAATGCAGCCACCATTGCCAGGATTTCACATACTATTGCCAGAAATGCAGCCACCATTGCCAGGATTTCACGTACTATTGCCAGGAATGCAGCCACCATTGCCAGGATTTCACATACTATTGCCAGGAATGCAGCCACCATTGCCAGGATTTCACATACTATTGCCAGAAATGCAGCCACTATCAGCCAGGATTTCACATACTATTGCCAGAAATGCAGCCACCATTAGCCAGGATTTCACTCACTATTGCCAGGAATGCAGCCACCATTGCCAGGATTTTACTCACTATTAGCCAGGAATGCAGCCACCATTGCCAGGATTTCACTCACTATTGCCAGGAATGCAGCCACCATTGCCAGGATTTCACTCACTATTGCCAGAAATGCAGCCACCATTGCCAGGATTTCACATACTATTGCCAGGAATGCAACCACCATTGCCAGGATTTCACTTACTATTGCCAGGAATGCACCCACCATTGCCAGGATTTCACATACTATTGAGGAGAGCGGCCGTGTCGGCAGGCTGAGGCGGATGAGCTAACGGTAGAATCAGCGGCACCGAATCTTCTCCGGTTCTCCCCTCGTGGTTACGTCACTGTGTGAACGTCAGACATCTCACGTCAGAGGCTGCACCGCTGGAAGGCGGTTATCTGTCATCTCCATCTTAGGATATTCAATCTCATGTGAGTGACATTGCAGTCCATCCCATCACTACAACCTGGATTCATAAGAGTTCCTTATTTGAGACCACGGAACAGATTACTATCTATGAAGTACCGGTATGAGATGGAGTGCTGACCCACTGAAGGAAGGTTAACTTGGATGTGATCTACCGACCATATATAAACGCTTCATTTTATATATTTTCCGGTAAGCGCATTCACTATATGGTGACGGGCACTTCATGCGCTTTTGGAAAGTGTTGAACCACTGTGGTGCTGCTATTTAAGAACACTAACCTCCAGTATCTGGATTCACCTATGAACTTTTCTTTGATTGGACTTTTGTCTGTGTCATTTTTTAGGCACTTTCGTTATTTTTTTACACTTGAGGTGTTTCATTAACTGTATTAATTATTCACTTATTGAGCATTCACATTTTTTATTATTATTATTATATTTGTATTAATTATTCACTTATTAGGTATTCACATTTTTTGGTATTTCATTTTTTGGTATCAATTAGAGGGTTGGCGCAGCTTTTTATTTCTGTATTGCTGCTGAGTGCTATATCGCATTTATTGCTGCTGCCTATACTGCTAGTTTGTTTGTTTTTCACTATTTTTCCCAGCGCGGTTTATATTTTCCTATTCACATACTATTGCCAGGAATGCAGCCACCATTGCCAGGATTTCACTCACTATTGCCAGGAATGCAGCCACCATTGCCAGGATTTCACATACTATTGCCAGAAATGCAGCCACCATTGCCAGGATTTCACATACTATTGCCAGGAATGCAGCCACCATTGCCAAGATTTCACTTACTATTGCCAGGAATGCACCCACCATTGCCAGGATTTCACTCACTATTGCCAGGAATGCAGCCACCATTGCCAGGATTTCACATACTATTGCCAGGAATGCAGCCACCATTGCCAAGATTTCACTTACTATTGCCAGGAATGCACCCACCATTGCCAGGATTTCACTCACTATTGCCAGGAATGCAGCCACCATTGCCAGGATTTCACATACTATTGCCAGGAATGGAGCCACCATTGCCAGGATTTCACTCACTATTGCCAGGAATGCAGCCACCATTAGCCAGGATTTCACATACTATTGCCAGAAATGCAGCCACCATTGCCAGGATTTCACATACTATTGCCAGGAATGCAGCCACCATTGCCAGGATTTCACTCTCTATTACCAGGAATGCAGCCACCATTGCCAGGATTTCACATACTATTGCCAGAAATGCAGCCACCATTGCCAGGATTTCACATACTATTGCCAGGAATGCAGCCACCATTGCCAAGATTTCACTTACTATTGCCAGGAATGCACCCACCATTGCCAGGATTTCACTCACTATTGCCAGGAATGCAGCCACCATTGCCAGGATTTCACATACTATTGCCAGGAATGGAGCCACCATTGCCAGGATTTCACTCACTATTGCCAGGAATGCAGCCACCATTAGCCAGGATTTCACATACTATTGCCAGAAATGCAGCCACCATTGCCAGGATTTCACATACTATTGCCAGGAATGCAGCCACCATTGCCAGGATTTCACTCTCTATTACCAGGAATGCAGCCACCATTGCCAGGATTTCACATACTATTGCCAGAAATGCAGCCACCATTGCCAGGATTTCACATACTATTGCCAGGAATGCAGCCACCATTGCCAAGATTTCACTTACTATTGCCAGGAATGCACCCACCATTGCCAGGATTTCACTCACTATTGCCAGGAATGCAGCCACCATTGCCAGGATTTCACATACTATTGCCAGGAATGGAGCCACCATTGCCAGGATTTCACTCACTATTGCCAGGAATGCAGCCACCATTAGCCAGGATTTCACATACTATTGCCAGAAATGCAGCCACCATTGCCAGGATTTCACATACTATTGCCAGGAATGCAGCCACCATTGCCAGGATTTCACTCTCTATTACCAGGAATGCAGCCACCATTGCCAGGATTTCACATACTATTGCCAGGAATGCAGCCACCATTAGCCAGGATTTCACTTACTATTGCCAGGAATGCAGCCACCATTAGCCAGGATTTCACTTACTATTGCCAGGAATGCAGCCACCATTGCCAGGATTTCACTTACTATTGCCAGGAATGCAGCCACCATTGCCAGGATTTCACTCACTATTAGCCAGGAATGTACTTACCATTGCCATCAGTGCAGCCTTGGAGGGGACATGGAGGGGGCTGGACGAGCGCCAAAGAACAGGAGAATCTCCTGTTTTCACAGCGGCCTCTTTAAGAGAAAGTCCCGCCTCCTTTGATGGACAGAACAGTCATCCAATTGCGGAGATGGGACTTCCTATTACAGAGGCTGCAGTGTAAACAGGAAATACTCCTGTGTGCACAGCGCTCGTACAGCCTCCTATCTCCAATGCAGCCAGACTATATATCTTTTGTGGCCCCGGCGCTGGGAGATCGTCGGGGGCCACAAAAGATATATATGTTTAGATTACCAGGCGGGCCATTCAAAACCGGACCGCGGGCCGCGATTGGCCCGCTGGCCGGACTTTGGACATGCCTGCCCTAGTGAGTCTATTCCTCTAACATAGCTAAGTTTGGTATCTTTCTATTTGTTGGCCTAAATGTTCGTTATCAATGTGCCTGTATGAGATATGCTGATCTGCCCGAAGTGTAAATAAAATGTATTGTTCATTTTTAATCGTTATACAAACATGGGAGAATCATTGACAATTGTCATTAACAATTTCTTAAACTTTGTCATACCATATTTTATGTTACCCTGGGGACTGGATCTGTGTTATTAATCGGGTGCGCAGGACTTGGAACCACTATGAAAGGTTAAAATGGGTCCCACCTGGCATTGTATTCATTCTGGGGGTTTAGGAGGTAATTATATTTACCCCTTACCTGTCCATGGTGGTGGTGTTGAGATGGTGGCGCCGGGGGGATACCCTAACTCCCATGTGGTGGTTAAATAGATAATATTGTGCTTGCTTTTTGAAGCCTGTTTCTGTCCATAGTGATTGGTATTATTCTTTCCCTTTTCTAGTGGCTGTTTCCTCTTGATTGGATTTCCTATATTTTTGTCTGGTTTAAATGCCCTATTGGAACAGTGATAGGTCTACCATTAAACATCTTGGGTACTAAGCAGCAACCTCCAGGGTAATTCCCACCATTGTGTGGGAGAACTGTGGCCTTTCTGTCAGTTATTTACAGGTATTTAATTTCTCTAGCACTTGTGCTTTTCTTATCTAGTCCGTCTAGAGGTTAAACAGAATAATTAAAGGGACCTTATCTCAATTTTAAGCCTTTGGATATCTGCATGGTATTCAGTACTCAGGAAATCTATTGACTTAAGCTTTGGTAAAACTGGCCACTTGTCTATTGTGAGTATTCCCTGCTGTTATTATTTTTATTACCAATTTTGTGAATTTCCTCTCACTTTTTACCAACATCTTTCCAGTTTTAATTATGCTGTGACCTTTCCTGTTTATCTCAGGGCATTGCTCTAATGTGAAATAAAACTGTTTCTGATTAATGGATTAATACGCAGGTACTATTCTGGTCCAAGTCCTGAGTCTCTAGGATACCATCCACTCTTCCCTTTACTCCTTCTTGGGGGGATACACTGCTTCCGATCTCCAGGTCCAACCCCCTTGGTTTCTTTGGGGTTGGTAACATGTACATTTTGATGTCTTGGCCTTGACTGGGCCAATTCATTTAGGTACAGATATTATCACTATGAATGTTTTGTACTTCAATCTATATAAGGCATATGCTTAATGAATTTTTTTTCTCCTATGTTTTTAATTTAAGGTTCTCTTGTTACGAGTCAATAGATATATGGTTCTGAAGAAGCTATTTGTGAAACGCATCAACCATTTCTTTTTGACATGTACTGTAACTATGACTGTTAAATTTGAAGAGAAAATCTTTCATATTTTTATAATAATTTTGTGTATATTCTTATTTAATAAATTTATTATAAAGTATTTTTGTGTATATTCCTCATAGGTACTGCTATAGTCCGTCATGTTGGTCTTTTTTTCTGGCCCTAGATGAGTAGTTTTTTATCAGTAAGCAAGTGGGCTGAACGAAAAAATGCACAGATTCTTTCATCCACACAGATGAGGGAAATGGAGCAACACCCCCCCCCCCCCCCTGCTGGGACATTGAATTCTGACAGCAGGACCCAGTGCTGTCAGAATACACTGATCAGCAGCTGCTAATCAACAAAAGTTTTCCGATCTGTCTGTGTGACAGAAGTTGATCTATGGAACAACTTCTGCCTAACAGGAAGAGCCCCACACTCACTGATTTTGATCTGTCTACTGTGTAGCTAGCTTTACACAGATGGGGAGGGGGCCCTCCAATTCTCAACGAATGTACTTTGATGTCTGAGCACAACCTAAGGCTGGGTTCACACATGTGCTAATTGGATGCGGGTGTGACCGGCTCTCAATGGAGCTGGTTCATATGGCTCCGCGGGAGCCACGGCCCACATTTAAAAAGGGTACTGTGCGTCTTTTGTTTTGGTTTAGGTGCGAATTCAGTAAAAATTTGGACCTGATTCGCACCTGAATCGGTGAACAGAAACGCATCAGACCCCATGTTGTGATCCGCGGTCGCAGCATGTGTGTACCTGGTCTCGATCAGTGCAACACCTACCAACAGATGGTGAACTCACATGGGCATGTGCCATTTTTTTCCTTTCAGTTCCTCAGACTTGTTGGTAAGGGAGTGCTGGAACCACATACCCATTCCCTTGTTTCACATCCTGTCTGCAGCCTGTCTTTACAACACCACAAAAGATACACAACTTATTGCTTAATTTTTTTTTTTTTTACAGCCCCAACAGTATAATTTACAAAGAACACTCTACTATCCCCACCACAGTCTCACGCTGGTGCCAAATATGACAGAAAGCCACACAGGCATGTTGCTTTAGTGCCTTAGCCTTCCAATGAAGTGAACCCAGGACACCAGTTCTGCAGAAGGTATAGTTCACCACTAAGCCTCTGTATAACAGTTTTGCAAACATAAAAGGCTGCTTTGTATAATGCCTTTTGTAACACTTCCTGTGTAACGTTCCCCTGGGTGATCTTCCGCCATCAGTGATGGCTAGGAGAACATCAATAATTAACTATCTTATAACTAGGAGGCACATTAGCACTCTGCTTTATAATTACATCATCTTGGCATTTGCCGAGCGTTAAGCCTTGTTTAAAGATGTTCATATGCAGTAGAATTCCCTGACTGTACTAAAGCTGACCATACATACCATGACCAGATTGTTGGAAATGGACAAATAAAACCCTAACCAATGCTTTGCTGACCTGCTTCTGAAAGTGCTAGGTGCTGGCATGTCATGCTGATCCTTTGAATTCAGTCATTTGAGTCACTGGTCTGAAGAAAGCATCTAGAGTTCTGATTTCACCTGCTGCACATTTTGGGGATTATTGAAACCTTTGGATCAACACGATGGCCAGGAAACTTGCATTTTCTGTAGGCAATCAGCAATGGCTACTTTCACATTTTTCTGGTGACCGGTATTACATTGTGACAGCTCATGGCTCTCAGTCATTACTGTGTGTTAAAGTTACTAGTATAGTGCTACTTGCTACCTGTAGCCTGCCACCAGATGCAGCTTATCACTTGCTACTGTTGCCTGCCACCAGATGCAGCATGCCACTTGCCACCCATAGCCTGCCACCATATGCAGCTTGTCACTCATAGCTTGCCACCAGATGCAGCTTGTCACTTGTCACCGCTGCCTGCCACCAGATGCAGCATGTAATTTGTCACCTGTAGCTTGCCACCAGATGCAGCATGCCCCTGGAGACCATCACCGGCCACCAGATGCAGCTTGTCACTTCCCACCAACGCCTGCCACCAAATGCGGCTTTTCACTTGTCACCGTCACCTGCCACCAGATGCAGTGTGCCATTTGCCACCAGATGCAGCTTGTCACTTGCCACCTTTGCCTGCCACCAGATGGAGCGTGCCATTTGCCACTCGTAGCCTTCCACTAGATGCAGCTTGTCACTTGCTACCATCACCTGCCACCAGATGCAGCTTGTCACTTGCCACTTGCCACCAGATGCAGCATGTCACTTGCCACTTGTAGTCTGCCACCAGATGCAGCATGCCACCTGTAGCCTGCCACCAGATGCAGCGTGCCACTTGCCACCCATAGCATGCTACCAGATGCTCACATAGAGGCCTGGCTGTGTGCATGTAACCAGGTGCCTACACCTCCTTCCAGCTTCCTCTCCAATCCCCACTCAAGGAGACTTCTATCTGCCTTTGATTACAGCAGCACAGAGCAGGCCCATCTCCTGCTGCCTTTCCTCAACACGGTCTGACACACCAGAGGCCAGGAAGGTGAACGCCTCTCCCTCCGCTGGATGCCGATGTGGCTCCTCCCAGTGGCAGTGCGGCCTGCCATCTGACAGGCCATGAACCGGTACCAGTCTGTGACCTGGGGGTTGGGGACCTGCCCTAGAAGGTGGATATGTTCTTTCTCCATGGTCCCACTGTACGTATGAATGTACTCATCCTCTTGTGCTCACTCCTGGGATGGACTAAGGACTATGGGATTTGTAATGTACATAAAGCAGTGCGTATGACCACAAAGAATGTGCAATGCTCTTTCCAAACAAATGGAATTGAATTGAAAAGGAGAGATACAGGCGATCACATATGATTTTACAAGGAGGTGGACATTGATTACAGGGTCACTGTGAATGTTTATGTGTCATTTTTGGAGAATAAGGATACCATTTAGTGTCACTTTCATTAAAAACCAATATTAACCCCCCTGGTGGTATTCCCGAGTCTAGCTCGGGGTGGAAGTTTTACACCAAAAGCGGTAACCCCAAGCCAGACTCGGGATCGCATCGCTGTATGCAGGAGGAGGTTACTTACCTTCTCCCTTGGATCCAGCAATGTCCCCGCGCTGTACGAGCGGCTCGTCCCCCGCTCGATTCATCACGGAGCCAATCTCCGTTCCCTGCGAGCGTTGCGACGCACGGGGACGGAGAACGACGCCAAATTCAAAAAGTGAAACACACAGTATACATACAGTATAATGTAATATTACAGATTACATTGGTGTATGTAATTATTTCACATCCCCTTTGTCCCTAGTGGTCTGCCCAGTGTCCTGCATGCAGTTTTATATTATAAAAACTGTTCTTTATGCCTGGAAACTGGAGATTGTCCATAGCAACCAAAACTGTCCCTTTACATCAAAAATGGTTTAGACCAGCTAGAAAACAGCGATAATAAATTAGAATCACTTGCAGAATGAAGCTATAGCAATTTGTGGGGAGATCCGTCATCAAATACTGAAAAGTAATGACAGTGACAATTCTGCAACTGAGCAAATTTCAGTGTTTTTGATTTGTTTACATGATTGAATAATTTTTATTATTGTTATATTATTATTTGGTATAATTATTTATAGTTATTTATTATATTATAATTTATGATTTCATTTTTCAAACTTTATCATACCCGGGATGTCTGCTAGACTCTGGTTTGGACAGATTTAAGTGAGTTATTCCTAAGAATTACAGGACTACAATATAAAACGCCAAATTTTCATGCAAAATAATTGTACCGCTTTTAGCACCTAAAATCCGAAATAATCATACCGCCAGGGAGGTTAAAGGAATGTGTATGCTGCCATTGCTGATCCCTTTAAGCTACATACAAACAGCATGTTGCACTGTTCTGTGCTCAAATGATAATGTAACAATCTCAAATGTGAAGTCCACAATAATTGGCTCAGGTTTGTCATGTCTGTAGGATGGAGAAGGCATTGTGTAGTGATAGTAAAGCAAAACCAAAGAAATTCCAAGCTCAACTTACTGACCAGCTTGCAACCAACCAAATTATCCTGTCTAACAGTATGCGTTAAAAACAGGAGTTTAGTTTGCACACATTTGCAAATACAGGTGTAAGCTGCAGGGCTCTGTCAAGGCACCCCAATATTTTCTGTAGTCTTAACTCTAAGGCCCCTTTCACACGGGACGGATCAGTAATGATCCGCCCCGTGATGATCCGCTCGCTCAGCGGGGATCGCTCCGTCGTCCCCGCTGAGCCGGCGGCGGGCAGGGCGGTCTCCGCACACTGTGCAGGGACCGCCCTGTCAGCTCTCCACTCTCCTCTATGGGGGATCGGATGAACACGGACCGACTGCCCGTGTTCATCCGATCCGCTCTGCAGACGGATAGAAAAATAGGATTTTCCTCCGTCTGCAGAATCGGACAGTAGCGGAGGCGGACGATATCGGGTGTCTGCGGATGTTCATCCACAGACACCCGCTATCCCATAGGGATGAATGTATGCCCATATTTCATCCGCAAACGGATGGATGAAATACGGACATATCGTCCGCATGTGTGAAAGGGGCCTAAATGTTGTGAGCCTCTACAGTAGAAGCACATGCATTATAATGGTTAGGCAGAGGGCAGGTGAGCCTAGAGGGAGCCCACAACTCCGTAAAGCGGAGTTCCGGTCCCCCAGTTCATGTTTTTTTTAATTGGGTCCACATCAAATGCAACATTTAGATAGTATCATTAATGAAGTTCTTTTTATTTATGTTTAAAGTGGTTGTAAACCCTTACAAACCACTTTGACCTACAGGTAAGCCTAGATTAAGGCTTACCTGTAGGTCCAAGAAATATCTCCCAAACCTATACGGTTTAGGAGATATTTTCCCGACGACGGGCACCGCTATCTATGGCGCATGCGCCGTAGACAGCGGCGCGCAGGCGCACTGAGCGGGGCATTGTCGATGATGGCAATGCCGCGAGCCACGGGAGTGACGTCATCGCTGCTCCGGCGAATCACAGCGCAGGAGCAGCGAGACCCACGGAGACCCACCAAGAAGATGCACGCTCGGAACTACAGGGGACAGCGGTGACTTCGCTGGCTCCTGTGTCAGGTAAGTGACACATAATGGACTACTATGCGATGCATAGTAGTCCATTATGCTTTGCCTTTACAGGGAATGAAAGAGGAAGTAAACTCATCAGGGTTTACTTCCTCTTTAAATAGTTTAACCCTTTCATGACTAAGCCTATTTTTGGCATTTGGTTTACAAGTTAAAATCCATATTTTTTGCTAGAAAATTACTTGGAACCCCCAAACATTATATATATATATATATATATATATATATATATATATATATATATATTTTAGCAGAGACTCTAGAGAATAAAACAGCGATTGTTGCAATATTTTATGTCACATGGTATTTGCGCAGCATTGTTTTAAACGCAACTTTTTGGGAAAAGGGACACTTTCATGAATAAAAAAAAAACGAAACAGTAAAATTAGCCCAATTTTTTTGCGTAATGTGAAAGATAATGTTACGCCGAGTAAATAGATACCAAACATGTCACACTTTATAATTGCACGCACTCGTGGATTGACGACAAAGTACGGTACCTAAAAATCTCAATAGGCGACACTTTAATTTTTTTTTACAGTTACCAGGTTAGCGTGGAGAGGAGGTCTAGTGCTATAATTATTGCTCTCGCTCTGACGATCGCGGCGATACCTCACATGTGTGATTTAAACACTGTTTACATATGTGAGCGCGACTTCCGTATGCGTTTTCTTTGCTTCGCGAGCTCGCGGGGACGACGGGCGCTTTAAAAAAAAAATTTTTTTTTTATTTTATTTATTTAAAAATGAATAAATTGTAAAAAAAAAAAATTGATCACTTTTATTTCTGTCACAAGGAATGTAAACATCCCTTGTGACAGTAATAGGTGGTGACAGGTACTCTTTATGGAGGGATCGGGGGTCTAAAAGACCCCCCACCCCTCCTTTACATTTCAAAGTATTCAGATCGCCAAAAACAGCGATTCTGAATACCGTATATCTTTTTAAAACCGCCGCCATTGGCAGCCGAGTAAACGGGAAGTGACATCATGACGTCGCTTCTGTGTTTACTATGAGGAGACTGGAACCAAGCCGCTTACGGCTTCGTTCCAGTTCCTCCCCAGCAGCCGGAGGCAGCGGACATGGAATCGGTGCTCCCGATCGAGCGGGAGCACCGGTAACAGCGGCGGGAGGGGGGGACGTCCCCTCCCGCTCCTCCGGCATAACAGCCGAGTGGCTTTTAGCCGCTTTGGTTGTTATGGCTGGAAAGCCAATTGCCTGCTGTAAAAAACAGTACCGGGATGATGCCTGCAGGTGCGGGCATCATTCCGGTATAACCCCCGAAAGCAGAGTACGCACATCTGCGTACGCTCGGCGGGAAGGGGTTAAAAGTAACCGGGTCTCGGAAGCAGGCATGGTCCATCTCTGCTATGGTCATCTAAAGCCCTCTCGTATCCATTTCTAGGATTTGGTGCAGCTAGCTACCCAGCATGCACCTCCTGATCTCCTTCCTCCTGACACATTGCCATAGCAATGGTGTCAGCGGAAGTTCCCACCCAGGTTGCTATTGCAATCTCACGTTCGATTATTTTCCGGTTGGGAAATAGCACGGGATTTCAATATTAGGCGACTCCCATGGACTTCTGGGATAGATGATGTCGATATCCCAGGAGTCCATGGGAATCTCCTATTTACATCATTACCTAGTCGGCCAGAGCCAGAGCCAGAAGTGCTCCAGAAAATAAAGAAATAAAGGTATTTAGAAAAAAAGGTAGTAAAGTCGTTTTTGTAACTTTTACCTACAGGTACGCCTATAATAAGGCTTACCTGTAGGTAAAAAGAATGTCTTCTAAACCTGTACGGTTTAGGAGATATTCCCCATGCAATGAGCGCATGTGCTCTGGGGATCCTCGACTGAAATTCCGGCAGACGCCGGACCTTGCCGGAAAGAAGTCTCCTGCGAGCATGCGTGGGAGTGATGACATCGCGGCCCTGGCCACTCACAGCGCCAGAGCCGCGATACCTGGAAGGCACGCCGAGGGAAAATGTCAGCTCCCTCGGCTTGGACTGGGTGAGATACTGACGTCTCATTCTAAGGTAAGTATTTCATAATGAGCTAGTATACGGTGCATACTAGCTCATTATTCCTTTTCCCTTACAGGTGTAAAAAAAAAAAGTCAGCAGTTTTACTACCGCTTTAACATAGAAATGAGGATGGACATTGGAACTATTGAAAGTTAAAAAAATGAGTGGAACTCCGCTTTAAAAGTACAGGAGCACACTGGACACCCAGCTAATAGCACCATGGCAGCAAAGGTGTCCAGTGCGTCTCCTCACTAATATTTTTTTTGTTTTATATGTGTTACCCTTCAATGTGCTCCTTGCTGCAAAGGGCAGTTAAAGGTGAGGGCAGTGGCCATTTGTTTGTACTTAGGGAATGTTGGCGAGGAGATGCACTGGATGACCCTGTATTATTTGATATTTTATTATGATTATCCCCTATGATCATTGGCTCCATCTAGTGGTCATAATGCAATCTTTTTTTTGAGGCTTTACAGGAAAATACCACATTATAAGTTGGAGCTTGCGATCAAAGGAAATAATCATTTTATAAACAATCTGAGGATCATTTGTTGTGCACCTGTGCAAATATCTACATGACAAATTGTTTTTATACATGGACTCTCCTTCCCCCAGACTGACAATGCTGCTGTCCAAATCTTCCAAGCCACAGAAGATGTCAGTTGTGATGAAACGCGTAGGTAAGAGTCGACGTTCGTAATGTCACCATGCACCCAGAAACCGGAAGTGGCCCGCCTCAATCCTGGGACTGTTTGTTTAGTGTTTTATGCACAAATTAATGATTTTGTGAGTATTTATTCATTTTAATAAATGATTGGAGTTTTATGAATTTACACAATGTGGCTGTTTGGCTTTCCTTTCATTTTATACAGTGGAGTCCTTGATTTTGAAGTGACAGTAGCCTACTCGGGAGGATGTCAACCACATACTGAGCAGCGTATCTCTCAAGTATAATGTTCTTTTTGACTTCTTATGATATGGAAGTCAAATTGATCTGGTAAGCATGTTTTGGATCTAAGGGTGAAGGAGCACTCAGGTGTTGTTCCTGTTCGATTTACCTTCTCTGCATGGGTTCAGGCTGAAGATCTCTTTTCACTTCCTATCATTGATCATTATATGAGGACTTCATTTGGAATTTTTTCACTCGGTGCACTGATAACAGTTGAAGTATTAGATGTGATTCTGTTTATTAACACATTTGATTGTAACGTGGGAGCTTGTAACATGAAGAGGAAACTGACTTTTCAGTTTACTCGTTATTTACTAAAGTCCATTTTGGGACCTGGAGCCCGGGGATTTCTTAGAGATCCGGGTGGGATGAAGATGATCCTGGGTCCGGGATTTGAGACGCACCCGCACACTGATTGTTCAGGTGTGTGTTGGCCTGATAGTAGAGTCAGGACCATAGCTTTGGGCTCCACCCTCCCAAGGAGTCCAGGATTGCAAGGGAGAAGCCAGAGAGTGCAGCTGTGCACTGTAAAAGCCAGAGACCTGAGTCTGAGGTTGCTGACAGTAGTCAGGAGAGCTCCATGTGGGAGCCTGAGCAGTGGTGCATCTGCTGCTGAAGAGAGCCAGGTGGCTCTGTATTTTTTTGTTTGTAATGCTGCAGGTGTAAGCCAGGAGGCTGAATATCCTTTTATTGAAAGCTGATGTTGAAAACCCCCTGCGAGGGAAACCACTTTTGTTTTCATTTCTGGAACTTTGTTTTTCTTTAATAAAAGTGGGCCAAAAAGCCCTGAAAAGGAATCATCTGTGTGGACTGTTCTCGCTAGCGGGTGCTACACTTGAGCTAAACAACCCCCAAATATTACTATATATATATATATATATATATATATATATATATATATATATATATATATACATACAATGTGTGTGTGTATATATATATATATATATATATATATATATATATATACAATGTGTGTATATATATATATATATATATATATAATACACCGATAAATATGGTTTTGGTTGTAATACCGCCTTACAGGAAGATTGGAAGATTAGTGCTGGGATTGCAGGAAGGGTTAATGAGCGGGAGTTTCAGCACTTGGCATGGATCTTTGTGCTGAGTCTTCCAGCACTGAAAACGAATTGTCATAGTAGCTGAATTCATTTTGTGGTGGTTCTGAATTATGCAGTGACATCGTTTTCATACAAACCCCCTTTGATCAGCCATATAGTAGCATAAACAAATTGCTGTCAATACCTACTGCAGGACACAAATCCATTATGGTTTTATGGCAGGAGGCAGCCTTCTATTCAGCCTTGCACAGTTGTACAGGCTCCAATGTAAATGTTTACTCTTATTTGATTGCAAAATGTGACCTTCTCACAGTGTGCATAAGAAGCAGCAGCAAGTCAGGTAGAGTCCTTCTCATTTCCTGGTTGGAAGACTTGGAGCATCATCCAACCCTTTCCTGCTCAGCCTGACTGGCCCGCCTCTTTCATTCATTGGATTTCAGTTGTTTCAATCACAAAGGCTCAATGATAGATGTGGGTGTTACCTATGGTGGCAATCATGCAAATATAACCTGCCTAGGAACCCACACCGACACCTGCCCATCAAGGCATTTTCATATTTGCATAATTCCTCCCAAGAGCCAGCCCACTTAGACTCCTTTCACACTGAAGCGCTACGGCGCTAAAAATATCGCCTGCAAAGCCCTGAGGGCTTTCACACTGGAGCGGTGCGCTGGCAGGATGCAAAAAAAGTCCTGCTAGCAGCATCTTTGGAGTGGTGAAGGAGCAGTGTATACACCGCTCCTGCCCTTTGAAATAAATGGGGCAGCACGGCTATGCTGCAGCAGCACTTTGCGGTGGTTTTAACCTTTTTGCGGCTGTTTTTTAACCCTTTGCGGCCACTAGGGGGGTAAAAGCACCCCACTAGCGGCCGAATAGCTCCGCAAAATTGACGGTAAAGCACTGCTAAAAATAGCGGCGCTTTACCACCAACGCACCCACTGCCCCAGTGTGAAAGGTTCCTAAGAGGAGTGCTGGGGCAGGGTGTGGTGATGTTTTCAGAAAGCTATATACAGCACCCTGCTTGCTCCACCCACCAGCAATGATCTCCCTGCATTGCACAGAAAAGAACAGAAGCCCAGTGATGATATTGCTGGGATTAAAATGTCATGAAAATGGAAATTGTTCAAAATAATTTTTTTAGCACGTTGATGAGGTGCAAGGGAGGAACCAGGGAAGGCAAGATATTAGCAGATTAAACTTCAGCTTTAAAGATGAATTCCATGTATGGATATTTTATGCATAGTTACTTTGGTCCAGCTTGGGTCAATGTAACTATGTATATACCATAAATGGCCGATGCCCCTTGAAGCTGGCAAAGCATTCCCTCATTGAGAGAGCCTAACATCACCGCCCTGCCTCTACACCTTGTCCAGTCAGAGAGTTTTGTATTCATTCAGATGTCACTTCCCCGCACTCTACCTTGTCCAATCAGAGAAAACGTTGCATTTATTCAGAGAATGTAAAGCATTCTCTGAATGGCACCTGTGCTGAGCTGCTGACCTTCTGGGTTAAGAATGCAACAGGGCAGCTGCTTTTGCAGGAGCAAGTAGAACCCAGTAGAGCAAGTAGAGATCATTGGAGTAGCAGTGTCTCAGCTTCCAGAGGCACCAACCAGGTATGTCATATACATAGTATAATATTGGGGGTTATTTCGCTTCAGTGTAGTTTACCAGTAAGCCGAGTATACGCCAGATATGCAGTTTAAGGGCTTTTTTGGCCCATGTTTATTGTAGTAAAAGAAAAAAACAGTCCATCCAGGATTCCCACTCAGGTGTTTCAACTTCAAAGCAATAATGAAATAACAAATGGAAAATACCGAGCCATCTGGCTCTTTGGTCATGATCAGCACTGTTCAGACGTTGACCTCGGTCCTCTTGACCCTGTAACTGTGTCCCTGTTTGGTACCCACACCTCTGGTGACACTCTCTCTTACAGCTTCCTGGCTGCTTCAGCCCACCGGCTTGGGCCCTCCGTCTGCTCTGTCAGACTGTCCTGTGCCAACAGACACACTTTTCCCTTGCACACCTAGACTCCTCGGGAGTGTGGAGCCCAGAACCTGGTCCTGGCTCTGCTATAAGCCCAGCCATAAGCCACCTGTACAATCAACAAGCCAGACTCCTGGTTGTTCCCAAAATCCGGTCCCAGGATTGTAGATTCCATCCCACCCAGATCGCTATGAAATCTCCAGTCTCCAGGTCCCCAACTGGATTTTACCAACCACAGAGGAAACTGATAAAACAGTTTCCACCAAATTAAATAATCCTCCTGGAGCCTCTCAACCTGACTGTTTGAGAATCCTGGGCGACAATCACTAGGACAGGGATCCATACTGTCACGATAGTTACATTAATCCAAGCTGGACCAATGTAACTTAGCGTTGCACTAATGCCGGTATGGGTGCCGACACTAAGCATTTGCGCGAGTGCGCTGTAAAACCGAGGGGTAGATCTGAAATGAGTGGAAGCTCTGCTGATTTTATTATACAATCATGTGCAAGCTAAAATGCTGTTTTTTTTATTTCCCTTGCATGTCCCCCTCAAATCTACACCAACTGCACTTCCAAGTGCACTTTGCACTTGTAGTTTGCACTTGTAGTGCAAAGTGGATTTGTCTTTCGGAAATAACCCCCATTGTGTAACTAATGTGATGTCTCTGCAAGTGAAATCGGTGTGGTTTTCCCATTCATTTTCATGCATATATGGTGTAAGCGAGCCCTAAAAAAACTGTGACATGACACTAAAAATAGGTATCAGTAAATGGTATCTGCGAGTACTTGAGAAAAAGTATCGGTCTTAAAAACTGATACATTCCTAATAACTTATAATGTATAAAATATCCATACCTGGAATTCATCTTTTAAAGGGTTTCTAAAGGAATTTTTTTTTCATTTAAAATAATAAAAACATCTTATACTTATTTGCCATTGCACAGAGCGGCCCAGAACCTCCCCTTCTGGGGTCCCCCGCCGACGTTCTCCGGTCCTCCTCTTTTGTGTCTGCCAGCATAGCAAACTACTTGCTATGGGGGCAGACATGTGGACTTGATCCTGAACCATGCTGTGTGTATCCATAGACACACACAGCATGGCTCGGCCCTGCCCCCTGCTTCCTCCTCACAGCATTTGATTGCCAGCAGCAGAACCAACTGCTGCCTCAGTCCATGTGAGTGAAGGGAGAGGGGAGAGAAGAGATGCAGCTATGCACAGTGCTGGATGGATTGAGGACTCAAAGTAAGTATTTAAAGGAGTAAGGTAGGTGGGGAAGCACAGCACGTTGTAAAATGTTTCATACCTTAATGCAGGGAATACATTAAAGTGCGGCAGAGAGTGGGTTTAAAGTTATTTGGGTTTTGACTAAACTTCCACTCTAACTACTCCCCGCCTGCTATATAGACAAATGACGGCGGAAGGGGGTGCTCTGTCCTGGGATGACGTTGCTCCAGTCTCACTGTGCTTGCGAGCCCATGGGGGTGCACAGCACTACGATCCCAGGCACGCTGTGTCACTGAAACACGCCACGCACCCGATCTCCTTAAAGAGCCAATGACGTGGCTCTTTACCCATGTGATCAGCTGTGTCCAATCACAGCTGGTCACATGTAAGGAAATAACAGTTATCGGCTCTCCTCACCTCACACTGACAGTGTGAGGAGAGGAGAGCCAATAAGCAACATTTCCTCACAGAGGAGACCTGTACAGATAATCAGGACACTGATCATAAGTGCCCTGATTCTCAGTGCAGCCCAAACAATGCCCAGCAGTGATGCGAGTCTGTGCCCATTAGTGATGCCAATCTGTGCCCATAAGTGAGGCCAATCTGTGCCCATCAGTGATGCAAGTCAGTGCTGCCTTTCAGTGCCTGCTCATCAGTAGTGCCCATCAGAGCTGCCTATCATTGCCCATCAGTGCCCATTAGTATCACCTATCACTGCTCATCATTGCTACCTATCAGTGCTGCATATTAGTGCCTCCTGATCAATGCCATCCCATCAGTGCAGCCTATCGGTGCCACCTCATCAGTGCCCGTCAGTACAGCCCCACGCCCTAGGGCGTGGCCATACAACGTGCGCTTTCTACATAGACGGCAGCGGCCGGCGGTATCTTAACAAAGCGATTTGTGATCATTGTTATGTGAGTAGATCTCTTTCTAATAAATTAACTGTCAATACATACTACACCATGGATGTGTCTTTTCCTCATTATACGTAACGTGGACATAATACCAGCGGAAAAGCAGGCATCTCCCAGGACAACATCAAGCCAATGCCAGAGAGCAGCACAGTGGCTCATACTGTGGAGGCTGATCCACCCCAATATTGGTAAGATTTCTGGTGAGGGTAATCACATTACTATTCACTGAGAAGCGCACCGGGAGACGCTCTTGTTTTTCTGAAGAAAACCGTCATTTTTGTGCACCATCCACTTTTGTTTACTTTTAAGTGCGTGACTTTCACTTATTGTCATTTCTGATTTCACCATCACCTTTTAAACAGCACACTGTGTTTATTAATTTTATTATTATGTTCATTAATTTTATTCAGAAGTATGTTGCTTGGTTGGCTCAAATATTAATTTAAGCACTATATGCATGATATTTATAGTGACCTAGGCACTCAGAGCAGCACTTTAGGTGCATTTTTCTTTCGTATAGATAGAAGGTTGAACACACACAACATATTTAGTTTCACCAAGTATTTTTTGGTATTTTTTGGTGTTTCACTATTATCAGATTATTATTTGTCAGCACGCTGACAAATCTTTCACTTATGTGTTTTTCACTAATAATTTAAAGGTATAGCGCTAGATCTACCCCTCCCTTCCCTCGCTCTCACAGTGAAGCTGAACTAATTCAATATAACAGCACAAGAACAAACATTCTGGGAATTGGAGGGTTGCAGCTTCAGTCTGAGGCTTTTTACACAGGTAGCTGCCATCTCCAGTACACCAACCAATCAGAAATCCTCAGACTGCTTTAAACTGCCAAAGTTAGCAGCTGTAGGCTGTCGCACATTGCTGCATTTTACGCTGCTGATCAGTTTTTACATCAAACACATTTTGATCACTCTGTGTGTGTTGCTGCTTTCCTGTTATTGTGTAAATTATCTCTTTCCAACTTCCATATCCCTCTCATCTCTCCATCTATCCCTCCCTCCCTCTCTCCTCTCAGGATACAGTGACGCCAACAAATGCTTTTTAACACCATCCACAGTTTAATGATGTGAGTGGAAGAGAAGAGAGTGTGAATGCTGACACCAGCTCTGCGCGGAGGAAAATACTACAGTGGCTCATCGCTCCTACAGTCCGCTGCACTCCCTGCATCTCATAGAGGTGGGTACACCTTACTTACTTACAACACTGCTCATATCTGCAAACCTATAGGTGGATTCATGAAAGAGAGACATGCGTCACCTGTAGCTGTGGAAGAACTACAAGTGCCAGCAGGTCCGTCTTGAATTGCAGTTTCTTCCTGATTGACTGCTACTGTTCTAGTTCATGTAACCCTGTAGCGCTGATACATACAGTTTTCTTAGCCAGGTGTACATGGTAATGCACTGCGCAGACATGCCCAGCACCGACCAATAGTGACAGTGCAGGAAAATGCATTTCGGATGATTGGTCCACACCCCTAGAATGATCAGCTAGGGGTGCCAGAAAATATTGCAGAGAGGCCATTATGATCTGATCACTTCCAAGCCAGGTGTGATTGGGGGACCAATCTCTTTTCTACAGCTAGCTCCAGTCCAACATAGCGGACCTCAGGGTCAATTCACTAAAGTATAACAAGTGCCCTTTTTTTATTGTAGTTTGATATTTGATAAATTTTACAATCCATTTTCTTCTTTTTTTACCCCATCACTAAATTTCGCTTTTGCATGGACCAGCTGCATTTACAACATACATGGTATAGTATGGATTATTGAAGTATGTTTGTAAGTAGCATGGATTAAGTATGTAAAATTAAATTTACAAAGGAATTAACACTTCCTTCTAGATGGTGTTAGTCTTGAGGTTCTAGGATGTGTCTATTGAGGAGAGCAGGAAAAGCGGTTATTTCAAAAATTGTCATAAAATGACAATAAATAAACAAGACAAATAACGATTTAATGCATTAAAAGGTATAATAATGATTCTATATCTACAGTATACCAAATTGGTGAAATAAAAATTTTCATGTGTGATAAAATAACAAATACAATTGAAAAGAACTCATGCAACTTAGTAAATAGACCATTTTATTTATTAATTATTGTTAATGTATTACACTTATGTATTACCGTAATTAAATGTGGTAGTTCATTATAAGCAGATCTGACTGTGATCTTGAGGGTGGTTTTAGCACACCATAAGGGCTTGCATGGATCTGTATGTATATGCCTGCACCCAACACACACCCATAGTCCTTTGTTGAACCTACTATATCCATAACCTTGTTTGACAGCTGATTATGCCACTGCCATGTTAACAGAGAGCTCAAAGCTGTCTTGCTTGAAGGGGAGATGTCATGTAAGTAGAGACTCGTAGTTAGAAATAGATGTCACCAAATACTGTAATTATAGGGACTGCAGTTATGTATGGCTTACCTAAAGTGTACCTGTGGCCGGACTATGGACATTAAAGTATTTGTATATTCTTAAAGAAGAATTCCAGGCATGGTATATTTTTACATAGTTACATTGGTCCAGCTTGGACCAATGTAACTATTTATATACCATACCTGGCTGATGCCCGGGAAGCTGGAAATCACCAAAGTAGACACCGTTACTTCAACGATCTTCACTGCTTTTGGGTCCCACACTGATCAGCTAGCCTGATGCATTGTGAATACAGGAGGACGGCTGCCATTTAGAGAATGCTTTGCTTCCTAAATGAATGCAAAGTGTTATTTTATACGACAAGGTGGAGAGCATGATGTTGCCGCCCCTCTGAATAGCGTCCATGCTGAGCGGCTAACTGGCATCAGGCCAGCTGCTCAGCACAGGACCTGGAAGCAAGTGGAGATCACTGGAGTAGTGGTGTCTACTTTGGAGATTTCCAGCTTCTCAGGGCATCAGTCAGGTATGGTATATAAATAATGACATTGGTCCATTGGTACATTGGTTTAACTATTATTATTATACATGAAAATATATACCATGTCTGGAATTCATGTTTAACATACAGTTAATACGCTTTAAAATAAGCCATCATTCACCTCTGTAGCTGCTTGTATTGTAAAGTAATTTATTCTCAAGTATCAAAACAGACTGGTTTCAGTCCCATTATGACAGCATAGGTACATCTTCTGTGTATTTACGTACATCACAGGGCTGGCAGGCTAAGAGTCTACTCACATTGATAGTAATAGAAAAAAAGCTAGGATATTAGTGCATGTGCATAGCTCCCAACTGTCCCTGATTTTGAGGAACTTTCCCTGATTTGGAGCAATGTCCCTCTGTCCTCCTCATTTGTCCCTCATTTTGGTCTGATCTATATAGTTGTATATAAAATGCACTATTTATCTTTCAAAAAGTGTTTCTCAGTGCTAAACCTTTCATTCAATTTCTAAATTGCTGCATTTGTACATTTCAAAAGCAAATATAAAGGAATAGAAGTGGATATATAGCACTTGTGGGTTTAACCAAACTTTTTTTCCCCCCCCATATAATTCTCCTTTAAGGAGGCGTGGCAGGCAGTGTTGCCAACCTACCAGATTGAAATTTACTGACACGACACCCAAAATTTCTTCGCACAGCCAAGTTTTTAATGACATTTCCAAAAATTACTAAATTTGTTTTAAGTGCAAATTTTAGTATTTAGGCTACAAAAAAGTACAATATGCAATTAGCAATGTGATTTAAGTTATATATTAGGGCAAAAAACATATTTCTTATTTTATTTTCATTATAGTAAGTAAGTGGCTCAGGGACAGGACTCGAGAGGGCAAGAAATTAGAATAGGAAGGCACACACACACACGAAGTTGACTCTCACAGTGACAATGACAGAAGTGTGCAGCAGCATAGATGATGCTGACTTCTCACCGGCACAAGATGTCCCCCTCCTGAGTCACAGTGACAGTCTTTCTCCAAGCCAGGTGGTCCCTTTAGTCCACTCCAGTCTAACAGCCCTGACAGTCCCACTCCTGACCTGCACTGCTCCTTTCCTGCAGACTCACACACAAGGCTCTGGCTGCTCTGCTTGGCTCCCTTGCACCATGACATCACACAACATGCTCAGGCACCGCCTCCACCAGAGCTGTCCGAACACATTGTAGCAGGCACTTGGATGGTGTCGGCCGGCTCTGGACCGGACCGAACATCACAGCCATATTTTTTACTGGCAATTTTTTCCTTTTACTGGCAGGAGAAAATTGCCTGTTTTTTACTGGCTGCCAGTAAAAATACTGACGGTTGGCAACACTGGTGGCAGGGGATGTGTCCTATGCCTACATACTTTTGGTAATAGGTGGCCTCAAAAAGTTGGGAGGTATGTATGTGTTGTGAACTTTTAAGATGATTTTCTCCACAATGCAAAAGCTACAGAGACAAAAAAGTTTTATTTTACAATGCTTTTACTGCTTATTCTGAAATATACAGTATGAATATGTATGTATAGTCTGGACATAGGTTCACTTTCAAGTAGTTGTAAAGATATCCATTAAGAATAATGTAATTTGAGTGCATGCGTACATGTAGACTTCCATCATTACACAGTCCAGTGTGCATGAAAAAAATGTTTGTGCACAAACTATGTTGAATATTGTCTTCATGTCAAATTATTTCAGGCAGATGTTTTCTTGAATCATGCTTGAATGTGCATGCAAAGTTGAGCAAATTTAGTGAATCAGGCTGAAAGACTGAATATTATCATTGCAGATACATCAGAATACTGTATTTTCATATATTTTTTCCTGCAGTTGTCAGAAGATGAGTGAAAGTGAAGCCACCAGCCCCAAGACTTTAGTGAGAAATTCCGAACGTCTTCCTGCTACAAAAAAATCAGCAAAACTTCACTTTGGGGAAAACATAATAGAGCAAGGTACAGTACTGATTTGTCAGAATGGATCAGAATTTGGGCAAACCAGCAGCACAGTGCTAGCACAAGGGGCAACAGAGCAAATACAAGGTCTGTTATCAACATACCTTGACATGGAATAGTGTGAATGAGTCCTTTAAGGCATGCCAAAGTGGCATGTTAGAACACTGCTTGAAAGGACACTGAAAGTGACATTGTGCTCTACCCATGAATGCAAAGCAACAGGTTTACTTTAACACAGCCATCAGCATATACATGCCTTTTTTTTTTACTGCCCTGCAACTCAATTCATTCACTGGTAGCAAAAACAAGTCCTGTGTAAGCTAACAGTCATGGCTTACAGAAGGCTATAAAGCACTAATTGACCCAATGTGGTCACACTGAGTGAGTCATATGCTCATCCACATCTGGAAGTAGTGAGTATTTACTTTGGCTCCTAGTCCTGAGCAGAGTGGCTGGGGAGTGGGGGAAATGTGCTGTGCTGACTGAGCCCTCCATAGGAGAATACTATTCAATGGCCTTTCAGTGCATTGGGCAACTGGCATCACATCCAAGATGGCAGCACCCAAAAGCACTCAAGATTTTGATGTCTACACAAAGGAGGCTTATATAGGTTAATAACGTGAATAAAATATGTTAAATGCCCAAATAATCTTACAGGAATCATAATGGAAGATTTTTGTTAAAAAGGAACAATCTGGCAGCAGGGTGAATTCAAGAGCTACCCCTGCTTGGTAAATCAGCCTATTATCTTTCTGTCCTTTGCGTTAGTGTACTAAATGTCGTTGTTTTTTTGTTGTAAAATCTTTGGGATTACCAATCTATTCCAGTGGCGGCTCTTCCATTAGGGGCCTCCGAGCACCACCCCCTCTTTCCACGGCCGCCCTTCCCTATTCATGCTCTATCCATCGCCGCCAGCCCCTATTCATGCGTCTGGCCCCTTTCAGGACGCCAGGCTCCTGAATTACAGTGACGAGGGTGTTTTTTTGAAGCACCTGATTATAGTCAGAGGTTCTAATAAGCTTCAAAATAAAGTGGGCTCATGCTCATGCTTCGCGCTACAAGCCCACCCAGGTGTTACAACAGCGAATAAATATTCACTGTTGCAACACTGATCCTTCTCTCAGCCATTTGGGAAGCGGATCTGATACTCGGCACCTGATTGGCTGAAAGGACTGCCTAGGAGGAGTAGACGCACGGCGGAAGGGAGAAGGAAAAGACACAGGAGCCGCTACTCGATGCCCACTGCAGCCTGACGTCCGCCGTTCTCCCCGATCCACTTTGAGGTGCTGCGCGGGGGGGGGGGGGGGTGTTTGCCTCCTCCCCAGCAACAAACCACGAGCCTCCACTGATCTGTCCCTTTGTATATGCAAGTTGTTGGCAACTTAGTTTGACCAACATGCTTAATGGTTTAGAGGACTTTAGCTTCTAGCTTCTAGCTGTAAGTTGTTGGCAACTTAGTTTGACCAACATGCTTAAAGGTTTAGAGGGCTTTAGCTTCTAAATAGGCCAGCCAGGTAGTTCTATAACTTCTAAATGCCCTGCTGCTGTGTTGCTTCCCATACGATTTGTAAAGGTTTTTGACTTATTGTTTCTGTATATGGAGTAAACTATTTTCTTACTGAATAGTTACTTACGATTATCTGCTCTGAAGAATGTCTGCACTATGTTAAACAATGGGCAGTATAAGGTGTTACAATTGTATAACTCATCCCAGTTTTTGCAATGTGTGGTCCAGTATGAGTGCATTTACTTTATGTGGTATGGGGGCCCAGAATATAACATGCGGGCGCATATAATATAAAGTATATGTTACACTACAGAAGACAAAGAGTTTGGACATTCTTCAGGAGATGGTCAGAGACTGTGGGTGTACTACAGGAGTGGTTCGGGTTTGGAGTCATGTTGCATGAAATTTTCAGATACTGGAAACATGTTACTTGTGAGTGCTACAGATCACTGCCAGTGGAGCCCCTTTACAAGCCTGTGATCTCACTCCCAGTACTAACTGCTGGGGTCCATGGCTCCACAGCAAGTGCCAAAGAGCCTCAGGTTGGGAACCAGGTAGTTAGAGCCTTCTGTAGCTGGAGAATATAGCTATCAATCTATGTCATACACTTCAGATATTACAGAAAATAATTCACATTAAGGTCTTATTACCCTTAGCCTGCTACCCATGTTTGCCTTTTCTTAAATGAGGTCATGAATATCTCCCTGTTGTCCCAAGTTTAGAATTCTTTGTTTGTGGATAATAATATACGATTTGCTAATCGGTGGTACCAATTTGTGCTTTGTTTCTTAGCGGATATTCAGACAGTAACAGAGCCTCCACTTCAGCAAGGCCACCGAGGAACACAACCTTCCTGCAAGAAACCAAAGTCATCCCATAGGACCTCCAAAAGGAGCCGCTTGCAGAGTCCTCGGCTGTCCGCCAGCCACATAGAGCAGGCTGCTGGAGATGGTGAGTGGCGCATTTTTCTTTATGCCCTCTTTTTTGGAAATCAAAATGAAAGTTAATGGAATCTTACTATATATAATATAGACAGTACATGTGTACATCTGGATGTCAGCAATGTACATATTAACAAGTTTTGCAATTTTCTTGGCTTTTTGTGCTCCTTCTGTATAGTCCCAGTGAGTCAATGCTTCCACTGATTCATTTCAGCAGTCCAGCTCTACTGTGAACCACTTATATACCTGCTGATCATAGTGGTAACGTTCCATAGGCTTTGTATAAACGTACATCAGCTCCTCACTACCTAAGCGGGCGCGCGTGCCCCCTATAACCCCTTAAAGCGCCCGCCGTACAGCTACGGTGATTTGCACAGGGGAGCCATTCTGCCGGTGGGCAGTCGTCAAGCATGTTTTAAGTTTAACTGTCCAAATCCTGTTATCCTACTAAGCTGACACACATTAACTGAAAGTTGATTTAATGCTTTGTGTGAACCATCAACTTTACTAAGTTGATAGATGGTAAATGGAAGCACATAGAGCTTAGGGCAGGTGCCACCAAAGTCATAGGCAGATGAAAGTAGTGGTGGTAGTAGTGTTGTCCTCCTTCCTTACACCTTTACAGCACAGCAGTGATTATCTCTCAAGAATATGGGAATTGCTTTGCAAATTTATGGCGATTCAATATTTTCACCTGTGTATTTAACCGACTGTCTACCTTTTAGTACTGACTATTTAATCTCCTACTCTCTCTCCAACAGTGTCTGATCTTTCGGCCTCCCTGCTTCTTGCATGCCTCTTCTGCCACTTCTCAGACTGCCTCCTTCTCATTCCGGGAACCTGTTGTTCCAGCCTGCGTTGTCTCTGCTCCTTCACCTGCATCCCTGACCTCTATGACCTCTGCTGCTGTACTCCATCTTGCTGTAACAACCTAGACTGTGAGTTTGTGGATCTGTGTCATCATACAACTGAGTGCCTGGAACTTGCTATGGAAGTCTCCGTGATGTGCTATCACTGACTAATCACTAAACTTCCTATCTGCCTCAAGTCCTTAAGGTTTGTCCATTCAGGTTACATTTGAGCCTGTAATAAAATGCAAATAAAAAAAAACATAGCTTATTGCTCTGTCTCATTGATTATCTGCGCCACGCATATTAATATACTGTCTTAAAAGCTGTCAATTCCCAACGAGGCCAAGGGAACATGCAGAGCTAAATTAATTATTTGACTTTAGATCCACTTTAAAATTATTTATTCTATCTCTGACAATGTGACATGGAAGATGTGATGTCTATCAGAAGGCTAAATACACTATATTGTCAAAAGTATTGAAACACCTGTGGCGGCTGGTGCTCTAAATTTTTGGGGAGGGCGCAAACAAACTGAAAAATTCTGAAAAATACTTACAACAAAAACATCAATTGCAGCTTCACTGTGCCTATCAAATTCAGTCACTTTGCCGATCAAATGCAGCCACTGTGCCATCAGTTGCAGCTACTGTGCCCAGCAAATGCAGCCACTGTGCCCATCAAATGCAGCCACTGTGCCCATCAAATACAGCCACTGTGCCCCATCAAATGCAGCCTCACTATGCCCATCATGTGCAGCCACTGTGCCAACCAAATACAGTCACTGTACCCATCATATGCAGTCACTGTGCCCACCAAATGCAGTCACTGTGCTCATCATATGCAGCCACAGTGCCCGACCACCCCCCCACTCGCGAGACTCGCAGCTCTGACAGCACACTTGCCATCCAATACAGCCTCTTTGCCATCAAATGCAGCCCCGGGAACAAACATTGGCAGCCATAGGTTCCCACCAAATACAATCATTGTGCCAATAATGTGAAACCACTGTGCCCACCAAATACAGCCACTGTGCCCATTATGTACAGCCACCGTGCCCACCAAATACAGTCACTGTGCCCATCATATGCAGCCACTGTGCCCACCGACCCCCCCCCCCCACTCCCGGGACTCGCGGCTCTAACAGCACAGTTGCCCCCCCATCCCTGGGCTCTGACAGCGGCACCCCCCCTTGGAGCTTACAGCACCCCATCTGGGGGCTTGCAGCTCTGGCTGCACCCCCAACCCCCTCCCCCCATGTACGTGGCTCCTGGCTCTGACAGACCCCCACTTACCGCCAGGCAGCAGCTCCTCTCCAAGTGCTCCAGAGTGGCCACGACCTCTGCTCCAGCGTGTGTCTCCTCCGCTCCTCTTCCTAAGTGCCAGGCATCAAATAGTGTGGCCTGGTGCTTTGGCCAATCAGGAAACAGGTCTGATGCCCTGCCTCCTGATTGGTGGGGAGGAAGGTTAGTGTGAAAATAGTGAAAATTAATTTGCTATCGACAATTGGGTGGGATCAGGGCATACTCTCGGTGCCCCGAGCCCACCCTATTTTGAAGCCTATTAGAGCCTTTGGCTCCAATCAGGTGCTTCAAAAAGTACCACCCCCTCCCGCCCCTGCCATGGGAATCCATGCGTGCAGCGTCCTGAAAGGGGCCGAGCACATGGATGGGGGGGCGGTGCCCGTGCGCCCACAATTGTGGGCGCATGGGCCACCACTGCTTTAACGGCATCCCAGTCTTAGTCTGTAGGGTTCAATCATTTAGTGGAAGGTCTCTCCTCCACTAAATGATTTGGACCAGTGCACAAAGCAAGGTCTATAAAATCATGGATGAGTGAGTTTGGGGTGGAGGAACTTAACCACTTAAGGACCGCCGCATGTAAATCTACATCGGCACAATGGCACGGACAGGCACAAGCACGTACCGGTACGTGCTTGCCTTCCAGCGGGTGGGGGGTCCGATCAGACCCCCTCCCGCTGGCTGCGGCGGTCCGTTTTGCTTCAGGAGCGATCCGGGATGAGGGGATGGCCGTTGGTTTCTGACCATCCCTTCTCAATCACTCCTGGCGAATGAGAAGCTTCCCCTGCCTGTGTAGTGTAAACACAGGCAGGGAGGAAGTGATGTCACTCTCCTCGGGGCGGTCTTTTTGACCGGACTGCGAGCAGAACACATAGTAAGTGCACTAATTACTACACTGATATGTAGGTACACATAGGCACACAAATCACCCCCCTTCCCAGTCACAGTGTCATTGATTGCAGTGATCATTTATTTACTGATCACTGCATTTAGTGTCAGTTGTGACAGTAAAAAGTATCAGGGAAGTTAGTGTTAGGTCCAGGGTAGCCCCCTACCCCCCTAATAAAGGTTTAACCCCCTGATTGCCCCTAGAGTTAACCCTTTCACCCCCTTTTGCCAGTGTCACTAAGAAATCGTTTTTCTATTTGCTGCATTAGTGTCACTGGTGCCACTAGGTAGCTAGTTATTTTTTTAGGTTCACCGCCAGGTTTTTATAGCATTAGGTACCCCCATATAATACCCAATAAAGGTTTTAACCCCCTGATTGCCCCTAGAGTTAACCCTTTCACCAGCGATTACCGTATAAGTGTCACTGGTGACGCTGGTTAGCCAGTTAGTTACTTAGGTTCCCCGTCAGGTTTTTATATAGCGTCAGGGACCCCCATATACTACCTAATAAAGATTTTAACCCCCCGATTGCCCCTAGTTAACCCTTTCACCAGTGATCACCGTATTAGTGTTACGGGTGACTCTGGTAAGTTAGTTTGCTTTTTATAGCATCAGGGCACCCACCATTTATTACCCAATAAAGGTTTAACCCCCTGATCGCCTGGCGAGTGATATCAATTAGGCTTTAGGGTCAGGGTCTGCGTTGCCCCAGTCAGCGCTAGGTTAGTGCCAGTACCGCTAACACCTACGCGCAAAGCATACACTTCCCGCAGTGGTATAGTATCTGAACAGATCAATATCTGATCTGATCAGATCTATACTAATATCCCAGCAGTTTAGGGTTCCAAAAAAACGCATTGTTAGCGGGATCAGCCCAGATACCTGCTAGCACCTGCATTTTGCCACCCCCACCCCCCCCCCCCCCCCGCCCAGCCCACCCAAGTGCAGTATTGATCAATCAGTGTCACTTACAAAACACTAAACACATAACTGCAGCGTTTGCAGAGTCTGGCCTGATCCCTGCGATCGCTAACAGTTTTTTTTGGTAGCGTTTTATATTTAAATCCTGAAGGCGGTGCTTGGTTTTTGGGGTCCTGTACGCGGCTGGGCTCCCAAAAAGTCCCCCACATGTGGTATCCCCGTACTCAGGAGAAGCAGCAGAATTTATTTTGGGGTGTAATTTCACTTATGCCCATAACATGTGTGAGCAATATATCATTTAGTGACAACTTTGTGCAAAAAAAAAAAAAAAAGCTTGTAACATTCCTGCAACTTGTGCCAAAATATAAAATATTTCATGGACTCAACATGCCTCTCATTAAATAGCTTGGGGTGTCTACTTTCCAAAATGGGGTAATTTGGGGGGGAGGGGGGGTTGTGCTATTTTGGCATTTTCTGGCCTTCGAAACTGTGATAGGTAGTGAGGAGTGAAATCAAAAATTTGCACCCTTAGAAATCCTGAAGGCAGTGATTGGTTTTCGGGGTGCCGTACGCGGCTAGGCTCCCAAAAAGTCCCACATATGTGGTATCCCCGTACTCAGGAGAAGCAGCAAAATATATTTTGGGGCACAATTCCACATACAACTATGGCATGTGTGAGCAATATATCATTTAGTGACAACTTTTTGTAAACTTTTTTTTTATTTTTTTTGTGTCATTATTCAATCACTTGGGACAAAAATAAAAATAAAATATTCAATGGGCTCAACATGCCACTGAGCAATTTTCTTGGGGTGTCTACTTTCCAAAATGGGGTCATTTGGGGTCAAAAGAAAGCTCTATTTGTGGGAAGAAAAGGACGCAAATTTCGTTTGGGTACAACATTGTATGACCGCGCAATTACCAGTTAAAGCAGTGCAGTGCGAAATTGTAAAAAGACCTCTGGTCCTTAAGCTAATTGGTCCGGGGCTTAAGTGGTTAACTGGCCTGCACAGAGTCCTGACCTTAACCCAATAAAACACCTTTGGAATTAATTAGAACGGAGACTGTGAGCCAAGCCTTGTCGCCCAACATCAGTGCCTGACCTCGCAAATGCGCCTCTGGAAGAATGGTCAAAGATTCCCATAGACACACTCCTAAACCTTGTGGACGGCCTTCCCAGAAGAGTTGAAGCTGTTATAGCTGCAAAGGGTGGGCCAACTCAATATTGAACCCTCTACGGACTAAGACTGGGATGCTATTAAAGTTCATGTGCGTGTAAAGGCAGGCATGCCAATCATTTTGGTAATATAGTGTATGTGCTGTGTAAACAAGGGGGTTGGCATAACAGCTTGTGGACATTAGGTGTGCAATGTATGTCCAAAAAGTACTTAATCGACATTCACTAGGGATATTTGTATTTTATTATTTATTTATTTCAGGTATTTATATAGCACTGTCAATTTACGCAGCACTTTACATATATATTGTACAGTCACATCAGTCCCTACCCTCAAGGAGCTTACACTCTAAGTTCCCCAACTCACATTCATACAGTACATATACATACTAGGGACAATTCAGACAGGATCCAATTAACCTACAAGCATGTCTTTGGATTGTGGGAGGAAACCTACGCAGGCACAGGATGAACATGCAAACTCCAGGCAGGTAGTGTTGTGGTTTCAACCAGCAACCCTCTTTACTGCTAGGCGAAAGTGCTATCCACTACACTACTGTGCTGCCTACATCGCTGAGCCGCCCAACATATTTGGCATGTTCTATCCCTCTCCCCCTGCTGCTGCTCCCACCACTGTCTTGCCAGCAGGGGCTATATAACAGGGATCTTCTAAACAGTGTTTGGAACAATGTTGAGAAACTCTGTTGAGAAATATAATGTAACATTACTGTTATTTTGTATTACACGGTTTCACATATAAGAGATCAAAGGGGTGACCTTTGATCTGTGTTGTAATTTAAAGGGGCAGTAAACTTTGTTTTAAAAAAAAATGCTGACAGACAGGATATTTATGACAGAAGAGACCCTATTGTTTTCTTCTGTCATAAATGCTTCCAGCTGCCTGTCAGCTGTCATATACACTGAGCTGTGCTTTCGCAGCTCAGTGAACATTTATGGCCTTGATCCGTGCCGCTGTTATGTGACTCCTGTGCGCATGTGCGGGAGTGACATCATCACAGCCCCACCATTCAAACGGCCTAAGGCACAGAACCCAGAAGGAAGTCCTGGCAAAGATGGAAGTGCCTGGGACCCGCCAGATTGATCACAGCACAGCTCTGGAGGGCTTGGTTTGACAGGTAAGTATGTCATAATGTGCTATGCATACTAGCACATTTTGGCATAACCCACCTGGGGGCTCCTAAAACAAGAAATGATTGTGGACTTTACTTTAAGCAACCTAACATTAAAAAAAAAAAGTTGGTTTGAATAAAATGTGTTCCTTTTTAACCCTTTACTAACCCCTAGTTAAAGAGGAAGTAAACCCTGATGGGTTTACTTCGTCTTTGATTCCCTGCAAAGGTAAAGCATAATTCGCTACTATGCATCGCATCGTAGTCCATTATGTGTCACTTACCTGACACAGGAACCAGCGAAGTAACCGCTGTCCCCTTGTGTACAAAGCCTCCATCTTCTTGGTGGGTCTCGCTGCTCCGGCGCTGTCATTCGTCGGAGCCACGATGACGTCACTCACGCGCATGTGCATGGGAGCCGCCACTCGTGGCATGTCGCCGTTAACTGCGGCGCATGCACCGTAGACAGCGGTGCCTGTCTTTCGCCAAATATCTCCTAAACCATGTAGGTTTAGGAGATATTTCTTGGACCTACAGGAAAGCCTTAATTTAGGCTTACCTGTAGGTCAAAGTGGTTTGTAAGGGTTTACAACCACTTTAACCCTAATCATTTTGCGATTGTAGCTGAATTTCTGACCTCTTCCAGTCTAATGGGAACCTTCAAGGCCAAAGATAGCTGACATCCTTCAATATGTGGTGGGTTGTGAGGCATAGAGGGTGCAAAAGGTGGTAAAAGTCATTGGGCGCCAGACACTCCTTGGATGTAAAAGAGGTTTTATTTCTTTGACAGTCCTTTTTTTATATTTTGCAGGCGAAAGAGGGTTTAGGGCCAGGACACCCTTAAGTAGTTGCAATTTCAAATGGCAGACTCTAATGCCCCGTACACACGAGAGGGATTAAGTCTGACAGACCTCCAAAGGAGTTCCGCCGGAGTTCCGACGGAGTTCTGGCGGACTTTTCGACCGAACGGACTTGACCACACACCATCACACCAAACTCCGACGGAGTCGAACGTGATGACGTACGACTGGATTCGACGTAGGAAGTTCCTAGACAGTAGCCAATAGCTGCCCTAGCGTCGGTTTTAGTCCGTCGGAGTAGCACACACACGAGCGGAGTTTTCGAAGGGGACCGGGTCCGGCGGAGTTCCGTCGGGAAAATTTAAAGCATGCTTCATTTCTAAAGTCCGTCAGACTTTAGCTTCGCTAAAGTCCGTTGCAGCCCACACACGAGCGGATAGTCCGCCGGACTCAGTCCGTCGGAGTTTGGATGTCGAAAAGTCCGCTCGTGTGTACGGGGCATAAGACTTCATCAGGAGGACAGCTGTACAGGAAAGGCCCAGCAAGGTGCCACCTCTGTACAAGCAGGACTGCTGTCTCCCATGGCAACAGTACCTAAACAGTTCCTAACTCAAAGTAACAGTCCACTCTGCTGTACTACAACTTCTCTTTGTAGTTCTTCAGCCCCATGAGCTCCTGGTTTCTCACTGGAACCTCTGATTCACTAACTCTTAATCCTGTGAGCTCCTCAAGGCTTTGGCAGTGGTATATCCCTCGAGCATCACCCACACTTCCCTGCTGAGTCCCTAGCCCGGCACTTCAGATACCTTCAAGCTTCACCCCTACTGACTGGCTCGGTCCCTAGCTCAACACACAAGGCTGCTCTGCAAACGTCACCTCTGCTGGTTGGGTTCCTGACTTGATCATCACCTGAAGTTTCCCGATTCTCCACCATGCCCATTCAGTGAGAATACTGCTCCGGTACTTGATTCAGTTACTCACAGTGGTCCCTGGTAAAGGCGATTTGATCCCTTAGTAGCGACAACTTCCCTTCTACCTCTGACCGTGACAGGTTCTCCGGCCAGCAGAACCATCACCCCTGGCTGGACCGTAAGCCACAGTCCCAACACTGCGCTGCCCCCTACCTCTGGATAGGCTCCCACAAGGCCCGGCACTCCGATGCCCCGGGACAGGCCCAATCTCCGGCTCAGCAGCCCCAGGCGTACGACACACGTCCACCCAGTCAGTGGTCTGGGTGGCGCACTAGAACCTGGAACACCTGACCTCACCCGGATATATAGGCTCTCCCAGCAGACTAAGGGATTCAACAAAATCCCTGCCCAGTGGCTGAGATCCCCCATATACCCATAACCTGATCTTGAGTTATCCTTCTCAATCTAATACCTCCAAGTGCCAGCTTTCTGAGATTTCACAGTGGTAACATTTCAAATGGGTGTGCAAGGTAACTATCAGCAAAGCGTCCTTGACATCACACAACCCATATTTATAATCCACAGAGATGATTTTGACAAGGCTTCGCCAGTAATATCTGGGATCTGGCTTGCGGTTGGTTACACTGTCCAGATTACTTTTATGACCATAGCCCCAGACATTTAACATTGAAAGATATCTCCCCTTTTCAAGAGCTTGATATGAAGAAACTGGAGTAACTTCAGCAGAGCGTCCTTTACTCTATGAGTGCACACTTATAATTCCCCAGCGAACTGGCCATCTTACTTCCATAACCATTGTTAGTGGAGCCCGAGGTCAGGCAGATTTAAAGTTCCTCTTGTAACATTCACCATAATGATTAACTCTTAAAGTCTCTTTGTGAAACTGACATTATTAACTTGAAGTCAATGAACAGATTTTGAACAAGTAACAGTGGGGTCTTCAATCCCTGGTTCTTTCCCATGTTTCAGTAATAATAACTTGCTTGTGCAATTCTTGAAATAGTAAAACTTTTGCAACTTCACCTGCAGTGAACATTTCCTCCTCCTAACAATAGGAGTGAACACAAGATACAGTCTTTAAAGTTCAACACATAATAGCAATTGCGCATCATGATACTTTAATTGTCACGGGTTTCTCCCTTTTCTTCTTCTTCACTTACCGACTTTAGACATCGCCGAGGAGGGATCCGAGACTGCCTGTCTCTCTTTGCTCGTGATGAGCGAATGTATTGAGCTAGACGAGTGATGACCGTAGGCCCACCATCTTCCGCAGTAGAGACATCCGCGGTAATAGCCGAGGTAGACACTCAAATCTCCTTAGTAGGAAGGCGGGTTACTGGTACTACCTGTTCTGGACTAGTGGTCACTGTAAATGCATCTGAAGAAACACTGGTAGTGGGAACTGACACTTCCACTGCAGTACCCGCAGGTTTGTCTAACACTTCTAGTTCCTCGGGGGACGAGTCTGCCTGGGCTGGAGTAGAACTGCCATAATTAACAGCTTCAGTACTAGACGTAGGCTCCTCCATGGTGGCGTATCCACAAGCCCAATCTGCCCGTGTCACCCGGGACGGTACCGGCGGTCTGGTACCGATCATCAACAAATCCCCCCATTGATAACATCGACTCCAAGGACTCATAAATAGGGCAAACACAGAACACCGCGGGCAGCCGATTCCCATAGCCGCAGAGCTCTGGGAGATGTATAAAGTGATCTCAACATTTGCTACCATCCGAATGCCCATGTCAGTAACCGTGGTTCCAGAGGCGAAGAAATGGGCGCCAGACACTTCATGGATGTAAAAGAAGTTTTATTTCTTTGACAGTCCTTTTTTTATATTTTGCAGGTGAAAGATGGTTAGGGCCAGGACACTTTTAAGTAGTTGCAATTTCAAATGGCAGACTCCGAGACTTCAACAGGAGGACAGCCGTACAGGGAAAGGCCCCAACAAGGTGCCACCTCTGCACATGCAGGACTGCTGTCTTCTATGGCAACAGTACTTAAACAGTTCCTAACTCAAAATAACAGTTCTCTCTACTGTACTACAACTTCTCTTTTTAGTTCTTCAGCCCCTTGAGCTCCCGGTCTCTCACTGGACCCTCTGAATTATGTAACTCTGAATTCTGTGAGCTCCTCAAGGCTTTTGCGGTGGTATGTCCCTCAAGCGTCACCCACGCTTCCCCGCTGGGTCCCTAGCCCAGCACTTCAGATACCTTCAAGCTTCACCCCTGCTAACCAGCTCAGTCCCTAGCTGGACACACAAGGCTGTTCTGCAAACGTCACCTCTGCTGGTTGGGTCCCTGACTTAATCACTGCCTGAAGTTTCCTGATTCTCCACCGTGCCCGTTCAGTGAGAATACTGCTCCGGTACTTGTTTCAGGTACTCACTGTGGTCCCTGTTAAAGGCGATTGGTCTCTTAGTGGAGACAGCTTCCCTTCTACCTCCACCCATGACAGGTTCTCCGGCCAGCAGAACCATCATCCCTGGCCGGACCACAAGCTGCAGTCCCAACCCTGAGCTGCCCCCCTACCTCTGGATAGTCCCCTACACGACCAGGCAGCCTGATGCCCCCCAGACGGGCACAATCTCTGGCCTAGCAGCCTGGAACGTACGACACACATCCACCCATACGGTGGTCTGGGTGGCACACAAGAACCTGGATCACCTGACCTAACGCAAATATATAGGCTCTCCTAGCAGGCCAAGGGATTCAATAAAATCCATGCCCATTGACTGAGATACCCCATATACCCATAACCTGACCTTGAGTTGTCCTTCTCAATCTAATACAATCTAATACCTCCAAGTGCCCGGTCACCTGGTGGTAGAAGAGGAAAGTACAACTAGGCCAAACTTAGGGAGAAGTCAATGGATCCCTAGTAATAAACTACAGTAGCTACTCCTGACAAGGAATTTGGTGAGGAACTCCCTGACTATATCCCCATTTTTTTTTAATCACTACCATTTTAATATTTTTATTAATTATTTTTGTCGATTTCTTTTAATGTTGCAGAAAGGTCTGGTCTGTAAGGGCTATACAAGTACAAGAGCTGAACTGCTTAAAGAATAATTAGCAAAGTGAATATTGACTGAGCTTTGTAAATTAGATGAAGCGTGTGTGTTCTCTTCGATCCATTATGGTGTGCAACATCCTGGAGTTGAGAGTGGCATTTTAGGCTCTCCTAGCCCCGAGTCACCTCATCCGGGGTGGATCTGTCCTGGTGAAGTTAGCACAACGACTGTGGTCTACATCCGGAAACAAGGGGGCACTCAGTCTTTTCCCAAGTAAATATTTTGCAGCTATCTGTGGCCTATGTGCCCGGTCGGAAGAATCTTTAAAATGCTACATTAGGGCGACATCTGGCATCAGGAAGTCAGAGCACATTTTTGTCATTCCAGGTGGAACATGTAAGGACTTCACGGCTTCCAACAAGATTATTGCCTCTTGGTTGATGAAGCTCATCTCCTTGGCCAACAAGTGCCAGGGGGATCACAGCATTTTCCACTAGAGGGGTCTTAAGCTTGTGAGCGGCAGCAGGCTGCGTGTTCCCAGAGATGATCTGCAAGGCAGCTACGTGGGCGTTAATATATACGTTCATGGCTCATTACTGTAAAGAAGCAGCCTTAATGACAGTTGAGTTTGACAGAGGCATCCTGCCTTCTGCTTTTAGCCAGTATTAAGGAGTATTTAGCATTATTCCTCCCTTGTGTAGCTAGTTAGTTCCCAGCTGTGCTGACATGTAGCCATCAAGGAAGTCTTAAAATTGAATGACAGATATTTACCATAATTTTCCTTTCCTGACGAGCTCCATGTCAGTACAATTCCCACCGAGCTTGGTAGGACTAGTTATGGAACACATAGGCTAAAGGTGGGCTCAAATTTATGAGTTGGGTCCTGGAAGCATGGGTGGAGGCAGGCCCCATACCCAGCTGTGCTGACATGGAGCTCGTCAGGAAAGAAAAATTACTGTAAATATATGTCATTCCACCCCTGGTTAAGTACTCATGCACACGGAGCTTAAAAACCGCAGCTGTTACAGTCATAAATTTATTTATTTTTTAACGTCTTAGAAGTACTTCCGTGTGAGCCTATGGGGTTGATTTACTAATGCTGGAGTGCAAAATCTGGGGTAGTTGTGCATGATAGCCAATCAGTTTTTAGCTTTAGCTTATTCAATTAAGCTTTGACAAAAAACCTTAAAGCGGGAGTCCACCGGGACTCCGCGTTTTTTTTTTTTTTTTAAAAGCCAGCAGCTACAAATACTGCAGCTGCTGACTTTTAAATAGTGACACTTACCTGTCCAGCGCGCCCGCGATGTCGGCACCCGAAGCCGATCGCTCGCTCGTGCCGCCGCCATCTTGGGTATGGGAATCAGGAAATGGAGCCTTTCGGCTTAATTTCCCGGTTCCCTACTGCGCATGCGCGAGCCGCGCGGCGCAATCCGGACGGTCCCCGCTGCCTCTGGGAGCTGTGTGTTTCCCAGCAGGCAGCGGGGCACTTGCTGAAGGGGGCGGGCGCTTGCGGAAAGGAGCGTAACGTACGCCCCTTTCCGCAGAGAGCTAGCCCGGAAGTGGGTGCAGTTACCTGGATTATCCAGGTAACTGCACCCCCCTCCCCCCTGAAAGGTGCCGATTGTGGCGCCGGAGGGGGGGGGGATTCCGATGAGCGGAGGTCCATTTTAGGGTGGACCTCCGCTTTAAAGCTGATTGGTTTCTATGCAGAGCTGTACCAGATTTTGCGCTCTCCAGTGTTAGTAAATTAACCCCTATGTGACTATCCAGACATAGGCACATACAGGCAAGAGGAGCATTTACAGGCTGAAAAAATTCTCTAATGCCCTTAAAGTGGAGGGCCACCCTGAAAAAAAAAAAATACATTAAAAATTAAAAAAAAATCATTAAAAAAAAAAGATTTTTTTTTTTTAATTTACCAGAAATGCCTGTTGCTAGGCACATCATCCTAATCTGGCTCTTCCTCCTCCGCGGAGAACTTCTTTCTTCTCTCCTCCGTGCGGCATCTTCTGGGTAATGGGTCGCGCTGTGTTTTGTGAACTGTGTGTCCCAGAACACAGCGCGTCCCATTCACAAAGCGTTGTGCGACTCGCGCATGCGCTGTAGGAAATGGGCAGTGAAGCCGCAAGGCTCCACTGCCTGTTTCCCTTAGTTGAAATGGCGGCCCCGAGAGCCGAGGGACGGGTCAGCCGACATCGCGGGCGCCCTGGACAGGTAAGTGTGTTTATTAAGTCATCAGTTACAGTCTTTGCAGCTGCTGACTTTTAATTTTTTTTTTTAAACCGGCCCTCCTCTTTAAGCACATGTAAACATGCATAAAAAACATATGCACGTAAATGTATTCCGGTGTCCAGAATAAAATAATATTCTGGCCAGTAAATGCATTTACGCTCAAGTGCTAGACATGAATTAAAGCGTGTGCAATATGCAGCTTTCAGGGCGTTTTATAAACCACATTTTCCTGCCACCAGTTCTGCCGTTCAGAAGGGCTCTTTCAGATGCCCTGTGTGCATGAGGCCTAAATGCCCAAGTACAGGTGGTGACACAGAATGGTACTTTGTGCTTCCTTTCACACTTTTTCACTAATATTTCTCTCTATAGACAGGTGTGCCCGCTGCCTCTTGGCTTGGCTGTTCTGTGAGCTCTCCATCCTGTGCTCCAGTCTCCTCGGATGTTTCAGCTGTGGTCTATGCAGTGAAAGGATTCTCTGTGGCTGTCTATGTCATGATGGGTTATGCTGTTCCAGACTAATGCCCTGTGACCCCGGATGCACCATACTGGATGAGGGCTGCCGCTCTTCCGACTGTCTGGACATATGCCAGGAATGTTGCTCTCTGTGTTTCCCCTCCTGATCAAATCTACTCTAATGCCGCATACACACGATTGGAATTCTCGTCGGAAGAAGCTCTGATGGTTTTCCCGACGGAATTCCGCTCAAGCTGTCTTGCCTACACACAGTCACACCAAATTCCGATTGTTTAGAACGCAGTGACGTACAACACGTACGAAGGGACTAGAAAAATGAAGTTCAATAGCCAGTAGCCAATAACTTCTGTCTCGTAGTTGAATCTGAGCATGCGTGATTTTTGACGTGTCGGAATTGCATACACATGATCGGAAATTCCGATAGAAAGTTTTTCCCTCTGGAAAATTGAGAACATGCTATCAATTTTTGGCTGGCGGAAATTCGGACAGCTAAATTCTGATGGAGCATACACACGGTCGCATTTTCCGATGAAAAGCTCTCATCTGTCTTTTTCTGGCCGGAATGCCGATGGTATGTACGCAGCATTAGACTCTTATGATCAATAATGACCCACTGAACTGCTAGATGATGGCACACACAGCAGATATTGTTCCAGTTTTTTTGTCAGATCGTTAAATTCTGCCAACAATTGTGCAGTGTGAGGTTCTACCTGACTGGATACTATTTGGATAGAGTTAATAGGTAGACAACTATACCGTTGTAGATGTTATTGATCCAACAGGTTTCATGTTGGCACCACACATTTAAAAATTGTTTACAATTTATCGGTCAGTGATCTGTCATGATAATGTACCAACAACTGTGCAAGGGTCTGACTGACTGGATATAATTGTTTGGAATATTTAGGTAGGCTCTTGCATTATTACATATTTGTAAAAAAATGATGACCCAAAAAAAATCAAATCTTTGAAACAAAATCAGACTGTGTATGGCCCATTTATATATACCCATATATGGGTAGTTGCCCACAGCAACCCAATCAGATTTTACTGTACTGGAGGCAGATCACTGATTAATTCTGATTGGTTGATGTGGTTTGCTGCACTGTATACATTGCTTTAATCAATAATCTATTTCTCTGCTTGTCAATAAAGCCGCTATAGATGACTGTCAACTGTAACAGCGTGTAATCCAGTCAAATCGTTTTTCCACATCTATCGTCATTCTATATGTACTACTGGTTGCATAGATTCTCATGGCATTAAAGAGTAAAAGTCTGTCCATGTATAATATCATTCAGATACTTACCATTATTATTATTAAAGAGATATGTATGCTTTCCATTAATGAATTATTGATGTGACTAACATTTTCACTTGATTATTGTACAAAAACACATGATCATTCTTCATACACTTATTTGTAGGTGCTCCTTTTAAGTGGTTGTAAATCTCAGACATGAATAATAAACAAAGCATATCTCTCTATAGTGTGTACTTGTCTCAATCCTGAGCACTAAGGGGTGGATTTACTAAAGGCAAATAGACTGTTCACTTTGCAAAGTGCAGCTGTACGTTGCAAGTGCAGTTGCTCCAGAGCTTAGTAAATGACCAGAAGCTCTGCTGACTTCCATCATCCAATCATGTGCAAGCAGAAACAATGCTTTTTGTCACATCTGACGTCATCCTGGCATGCTGACAAAACGTGTCGGGAGAAGGGACGTGCTGATGTCACCACGCTTTCATGGTCCAGGAAGGACTATTGTTTGCATTAGTCGGCCGGCTTTTATACACATGCTCCTAGATGTAAGTGCATTACTTTTTATACAATAAATATGTTGTTGGTTTTATACTATGGCGGGTTCTTCTATTTTTGGTCACCCTTTTGAGCACATTCTCTGAAAGAGATTTGGGTTCCTTGGATCCTGGAAAGAGTTAAGACCATCTATCCTTGCTTCACTTCTGAGCAGTGTGCCCGGATACGAGTTGCCATCTGTTTTCTCCCGTGAGGATTAAGGCCCTGGCAGGGTATTATGCCACAAGTGGTATAACGCTTGCTATTTGGTGAGCGTGCATTTTATGTGGCTGAGGGATATCTTTATGGTGTGGTGTGAACCACTTGCATCACAAAAGAACTTTACAAAGTTAAATATATCTTGTTCACTCTTTTGCACATCGATGGTGTAATTGTCTACTACTATCTAAAGTTGTTTATTGCATAATTGTGACAAAATAACTGTTTAAAAATCATGCTAAGCTTGTAGCCCAATAAAGTGCAGGAGCTTCTTTTGGGCAAAAAGGGCGCATAGGGCATCTTATTGAAGTGAATGGGCTGATACAAGATCTGAACAGGCCTAATTATTTTCCTCCTTTTTCTTCTTATTTGTTACAATACAAGTTTTATATAGTTAAAAATAAGGGACCTTGCAGGTTTGGACTTCATGTATCTTGGTCATGACTCTGACTTTTCTCATGATTTTGGCCTTTGACATGCTATGATGTAACAGACCAGGGGCGGATCCAGAGTCTAGTCTCGGAAGGGGCACTTCTATAAAATATGTTTTTTTGGGGGCAATTTATATGGGAAAAATGGCTGGTATTGGCACTTCAATCATTACGGCACCATGACTGTTATGGTATCAGGATGATTGAAGCGCATTATTTCTATTATTACATTGTAATATAAAATTAAATGGTTCAACTCACCATAATGCAGAATCAATGGGAGCCCTGAGGGTGTCTTTCGCCATGTCGCCTGCCACCAAATGCGGATTGTTACTTGCCACGTCACCTGCCACACATTGCGGATTGCCACTTGCCACGTCACTTGTCACCAAATGCGGATTGTTACTTGCCACGTAGCCTGCCAAGCATTGCGGATTGTCACTTGCCACGTCACCTGCCACACATTGCCGATTGTCACTTGCCACGTAGCCTGCCACACATTGCGGATTGTCACTTGCCATGTCACCTGCCACACATTGCGGATTGTCACTTGCCACGTCACCTGCCACACATTGCGAATTGCCACGTAGCCTGCCACACATTGCGGATTGCCACGTAGCCTGCCACACATTGCGGATTGTCACCTACTGTGTCACTTTTCTGCTAAGGTGTTCTTTTGTTGAGTCCAGAGTGAAGATAGGCAGCAGAGAGATGATGTAATCTCTCTGCTGCACACAGCTTCCCGCACAGTGAGGGCGGAACTGGAGGGATGCAGGGAAGTGAGAGATGATGTCATCTCCCTGCTCCCCTGCCCGCTGGCTCCCTGATTGGCCAGCAGCCCTCCTAAGCCGCCCCCAGCTGCCCTCACCCTCACCCGTCCAGTCAGCCCTGGCACCCGCGGAACCGGCCGCGGGTACCCGCGGAACCGACCGCGCTGGTACCCGCGGAACAGGCCGCGCTGGCACCCGCGGAACCGGCCGTGGAACCGGCCACGCTGGCACCCGCTGGCCATATTCTCGGAGGGGGAAATTGCCCCGATGCCCCCCCCCCTGGATCCGCCGCTGTAACAGACATTACTATTAAATCTGTTATATTGATTCCTTGAAAATGGCTTCATGCATTATATTCTAAAGGCTGTAGGTGTTTACATTATGGATGTATCTGAGTTGAACCTGAGGAACTGAATTTCATCTGTCATATACTCACCTGTATCTTGTGTCCAAAATAAAAAAATAAAAGAAATACAGTAAAATCTTGGATTGCGAGCTTAATTAATTCCCGAAACATGCTTCTGTAATCCAAAGCACTCTAGTATCAAAGCAAATTTCCCCTTAACCCCTTCCTGACCAGCTGCCGCAGTTGTACTGCGGCAGGTTGGCTCCCCTGCATGAGCCATCGTAGCTGTACATTGGCTCTTTAAGACACTTTAGCAGGTGTGCATCCGCAGCGTGTCCCCAGAACTGATGCGCTGCGGGCACGATGACCTCCGGGGCACCCGCGATCGCTCGTGACAGAGCGAGACCCGTGATCTGTGTGTGTAAACACACTCAGATCCCGGTTCTCTTAGGGGACAGGAGACAGATCGCGTGCTCCTACTAAGTAGGAACACCGATCTGTCTCCTCCCCTAGTTAGTCCCACCCACCCTCACAGTTAGAACACACCTAGGGAACACAGTTAACCTCTGGATTACCCCCTAGTGTTAACCCCTTCCCTGCCACTGACATTTATACAGTAATCAGTAGCTATTTTTAGCTCTGATCACTGTATAAATGTCACTGGTCCAAAAGAAGTGTCAAAAGTGTCTGATCTGTCAACCGCAATGTTGCAGTCACGATAAAAATCGATGATCACTGCCATTACTAGTAAAAAAAAAATAATAACACTAAAAATACCATAAATCTATCCCCTATTTTGTAGACGCCATAACTTTTGCGCAAACCAATCAATAAACGCTTATTGCGATTTCTTTTTTTTTTTTTTAACAAAAATATGTAGAAGAATACATATTGGCCTAAACTGATGAAGAAATTTGTTTTGTTTTTTGGATATTTATTATAGCAAAAAGTACAAAATACTGTTTTTTTTTTTTTTTTTAAATGTTTACTCTTTTTTTGTTTATATATTGCAAAAAATAAAAACCGCATAGGTGATCAAAATACCACCAAAAGAAAGCTCTGTGGGAAAAAAAAAGGACATCAATTTTGTTTTGGTACAATGTCGCACGACCGCGCAATTGTCAGTTAAAGCGACGCAGTGCCATATTGGAAAAAATGGCCTGGTCAGGAAGGGGGCAAATCCTTCCGGGACTGAAGTGATTAAGAAATAATGGAATGTCAGATGATTCCTTGTTAAAAAGATTTTATTGAACATACAATAGAGTATTTGACAATAGGTTAAGTACATAATATACAACAGAAGTAATGAAGCTCAGAGTTATATATTTAATACAATGTAAATTATATATTCAACTATAATTACTACTATAACAATAACGCATATTAATGGTATGGTTTATTAGAGGAATTAGCTTCTTAAGACCCCTTTCACACCACACCGCACCTTGCGTCGGCGGGTTAAAACCGCCGGCAATACGCCGCAATAGCGGCGTTTTGCCGGCGGCATTACAGCGCTGCCCCATTGATTTCAATGGGCAGCAGCGGTGGAGGAGCGGTAAACACACCGCTCCTTCACCGCTCCAAAGAAGCTGCTGGCAGGACTTTTTTCTGACGTCCTGTCAGCGCACCGCTGTAGTGTGAAAGCCCTCGGGGCTTTCACACTACACACAATGGTGCAGCTTCTTTAGGGCGTTTTGCAGGCGCTATTTCTAACGCTATAGCGCCTGCAAAACACCCTGGTGTGAAAGGGGTCTAAGTAGGAAAGAGCTTCAAAATCATAATAGGAATAGATAGAGAAGAAAGGAAAGATAGGAAGAGAAGAAACTAGGAAGGGAAGAAGAGAGGTCCGCAGGGTCGAGTCTAGGGCCGCCATATCACTCAGAATCCATATACTGTAATCACTTACCCATCAGGTCAGCTACCATGGTAATAGAACTTCTTTGTTAAAATTTGATGGTAAATAATTTTTTATCCACGGATGCCATACTTTTTCAAATTTGATAAGCGTGTCAGCTTCAAGAGCTGCCATTTTGGCTTGCGTCATAGTGTTGTTCATCCCATTCACTATCTCGTCCACAATCAATCAAGGGGATTTCCAGGCTCTTGCAAGTGTTTGTTTTGCTGTGGTGAATAAATTAACAATTAATTTAAATTGGGTGTAGAAAAATGTAGAAAGTCTGGCTTTCGATTGATGAGTGCTATTGAGGGATCTGGGGTAATGGGGAATATCAGATGATTCATTCCACAACCATTTATTCATAAGTCCTTCAGTTTATAGTCTATAAAAAAAAGATTATAGCAATGTGACCAGGTTGTGTAACAATAAAATGTCCATCCACAAATGGCAGCCTCCACAAGGGGCTTAGAAGCAAAATTCAGCAGGAGCTACAGAGTATAAAATGTAACATTTAATGAAGGTACAGCATTTTAGCAACTCACATGGTTGATGATTAAAAGAGGCACATCTAAGTATGCAGGCATCTGGGGTAAGCTTTCCGCATAGACCATCCTCCGCACTGCCGTCTTTCACTGCTGTCAGTCTGTAATCATGACCAGGAAGACTACCCTGCAGTAGAGCGATCTGAAAGCGAGGCTTGAAGTGCTTGTGGAGCGCAGCGTGGAAGGGATGATGTCAATGGCGGGGCAGGGGATGTGTGATCTATGTGGACATCTTTACCCGGATGCCTGCATACTTAGATGTTCCCGTTTAAATCATATTCCATGTGGGTTTCTAAATGTTGTATGTTCATTAAATCTAACCATATCGCTACACTTAGAGGTGCCTCTTGTCTCTTTTATACTCAGTTGTGACATGGTGCTACTTGTATATCAAGATGTTGCTTGTATATAAAGTCAAAACAGGGGCGTCGGGAGGGGATGGCTAGGATGGCTGAAGCCCTGAATGTGACCCCGAAAAGCCCCGAATCTCAGGCATGCAGCTCTCCATTGTTAGCCCCGAGTGGCGAGCTCCGGGACTGATCTGATCCTGAGCGCGGCTGAGTGCCATAGCAGGTCCTGCCTTCTGGAGCCTGCAATGCCTATGATGGACGTCCTACTGGTCCAATGCCGGGACCGCGGGACGTGTGGTGTCCATCATAGGCGCTGCAGGCTCCAATAGGTGGGAATTACAATGCGGCCACCACTCCACATCCCAGCTCAGCGCTTGGGCGGGCCTCTCTCCTCTAATCCTGGGCTCCTCCTCTGATGACTGACTGACTGACTGCCTGACTGCCTGGCTGCTGTGACACCGCACACCACGGCTGAGCTGAGGTAAGTCAGACAGTGTATGTAAATGTCAGTGTATATGGGTCAGTGTAGGTCAGTGTAGGTAGGTCACTGTATGTAGGTCACTACTGTCAGTGTAGGTAGGTCAGTGTAGGTAGGTCACTACAGTCAGTGTAGGTAGGTCAGTGTATGTAGGTCACTACCGTCAGTGTATTTAGGTTAGGTAGGTCATGGCCCAGCCAAAAAAAAAAAAGCCTGGGTCACGTAAACTGCCCCCTCCCCCCCCCCCCCGGCCCTGGACTTCGGCAATACCCCAAAGAGTCAAAATGTATTTAAAGATGTTGCTTGTCTTGCAAAACGCTCTCAAACCAAGTTACTCTCAATCCAACATTCTACTGTATAGCTGCCAAGAGTCCCACTGAATCAAAAAGCAGAGAATCCTGCTGCGTTGTGTTCTGGGAGTTCTACAGTATCTGCCCCCCAGATGGGCACTCTCAAAGATAGAGTAGACCCCTCCTCAGCCACTCTCCCCTGCCAGGCAGCTTCAAAGAGCTCACATGTTCACTGGAGGCAGAAAAGGAAGGGAATGTGTCACAAGCATGGTAACAGGCTGCTGTGAGAAGATATACAGAGTTTAGCAGTTGTGAAAAAGGGTGCAGAAATGATCAGTGGTAGAAGAAGGGGTTCAAAGGGGAGCAGTTGTGAAAGAGGGGTGCAGAAGTGAGTAATGGCCAAGTGATTCAGAGGTGTGTGGCAGATGAGAGGTGAAGAAACAGCAGGAGTGAGCAGTGGATTAGGGGTGCAGAGGTGAGCAGTGGTGGATTAGGGGTGCAGAGGTGAGCAGTGGATGAGGGGTGCAAAGGTGAGCAGTGGCGGATTAGGGGTGCAGAGGTGAGCAGTGGTTTAGGGGTGCAGAGGTGAGCAGTGGTGGATTAGGGGTGCAGAGGTGAGCAGTGGATTAGGGATGCAAAGGTGAGCAGTGGTGGATTTGGGGTGCAGAGGTGAGCAGTGGATTAGGGGTGCAGAGGTGAGCAGTGGATGAGGGGTGCAGATGTGAGCAGTGGTGTATTAGGGGTGCAGAGGTGAGCAGTGGTGGATTATGGGTGCAGAGGCGAACAGTGGATTAAGGGTGCAAAGGTGACCAGTGGATTAGGGGTGCAGAGGTGAGCAGTAGATTAGGGGTGCAGAGGTGAGCAGTGGATTAGGGGTGCAGAGGTGAGAAATGGACAATGAGTGCAGAGGTGAGTGGTGGATGGGGGTGCAGGGGATGCACTGTGTTCACAGGGTTGTACATTACTTGCCCTTGATCACTGCATTTTGTACTGTACATAATCTTGACCATTCTGTATGCTGGAAGTGCAGCAGTCTGGAGTGTGAAACATACAGCACAGCATAAATATTACAGTGGTCAGTATGCAACATATGACGCAGCATACAGATTGCAGTGGTCAGGATAGCATACAGTGTACATTTATTACTCCTGACCACTACACTGTGCTGTATCTTACTAGCGTGAGCAGGAGGATGTAATGGGGGACAGTCCTGAAATTGTGAATACTGTACCACAGGATCCAGGATTCAACTGCTTTGTGCCCCAGAGGTCAACCAGTATCTGGTAGGGTTGCACCCATATCAATATTTTCACAAGAATTTGTTTTCCTGAAGATGCCCCATTAGTCTAAACCGATACCTTTGCGGTGCAATTTGAGCCCATACAAAACGAACAGGCTCAAATCGCACTGCAAAGAATCTCATGCGATTTGAACAGGAATGCACTGCGATTCCTATCAGAATTTCATGCAGTTCCCAGCACCATTCCTGTGTGAACCCAGGCTTGTGATATTGATTTTAGCCTGGGGTCTCACAGGACTGGTGTGGGAAATGGCATGCGATTCGGACAGGGATTGCACCACATTCCTGTTCAAAATGCATGTGTTTGTTTACAGTGTGATTTGGGACGTTTAATTTTGTATGGGCTCAAATTTCACCGTATAGGTATCGGTAAACCCAGTATCAGCGAATACTTGACCAAACGTATTGGTACCTAACGTATCTTGTATTCGGTGGCAAAAAAAATATTCGTGCAACCCTAGTATCTGTATACTGGCAGGTACTTTAGATCTAGAAGACAGAGTGGAAGGTGGCTGCTCCTCCGCACCCACTCCCCCCTTCCAGACAAACGCACAGAGCACACCGAGCCTGGAAAGGAGCTAAAAGGTGAGGTGCGAGGAGAAGAGATTTCTCTGCGTTCCTGACCATTTAACAGTGAAGCTGTCACAGGTGAGGTATGATGGGGGATAGTCCCGAAATTGTGAATACTATCCTGCAGGATCCAGGATTTTAAAGCTGAAAGAACTGCCACTTTTTTTTTGCAAGGGACATAGCAGGAATAGTCCAATGTTTTGCTGGTTGTATAGAGACTCACTATATACATAGGGGGAGATTTACTAAAACTGGAGCATGCAAAATCTGGTGCAGTTCTGCATAGAAACCAATCAGCTACCAGATTTTATTGTCAAAGCTTAACTGAACAAACTGAAGTTAGAAGCAGATTGGCTACCATTTAGAACTGCACCAGATTCGGAGTGCTGCAGTTTTAGTAAATACACCATCCCGTTGGCAAGAGTCCTGGATCCAGTGTCTGCTCCCACAGGGGCTAGGACAATTGTGTGCCAGCAAGAGGGCTGTTCCAACATCCGCACTACAGCTGTGATTGACAAGCACAGTGTGATGTAATGCCCAACAGTACCGAATAGTCCCAGCATCAGCAGCAGAGTGGTAGCGTGTGCTCAGGTAGGTAACCATTGAGCGACCATGCTTACTGTTACTCCAACTGACATCAACATTTGAGTCGGTCTTAATTTTGGCGTCAAATTTCGACTTAGTTTTAGTCATAGTCTTTTGAACTAAAATTCCATTTTAGTTTTAGTAGAATTTTGTCAACTAAAATCTCCAGTACATTTTAGTCAATTAAAATAATTTTGGTCAACTAAAATCTAATGGGTAAATTTAATTGTAATGCATTATTTAACCACTTGCCTACTGGGCACTTAAACCCCATTCCTGCCCAGGTAAATTTTCATCTTTCAGTGCTGTCACACTTTGAATGACAATTGCACAGTCATGCAACACTGTACCCCTATGAAATTTTTGATCATTTTTTTTTTTACACAAATAGAGCTTTTTTTTTTTTTTTTATTTTTTTTTTTTGGTATAACACAACTGGGTTTTTTATTTTTTGCTCAAGAAACAAAAAAAGATTGAAAATTACAATAAAAAATAATAATAATTGTGTAGTTTGTTAAAAAAATTAGCAAACAGGTTATTTTTCTCCTTCATTGATGTGTGCTGATGAGGCTGCACTGAAGGGCACATATAGGTGGCACCAATGAAGCTGCACTGATGGACACAGGCGGCACTGATAAAGCTGCACTGATGTACACTGAGGGGGCACTGGTGGGCACTGATAAGGAGACACTGATGAGGCTACACTGATAGGTGGCACTAATGGGCTCCGAGAGGTGGCACCGGGAGGAGGCACTGATAGGCAGCACTGACAGGTGACACTGATGGTGAGGCACTGATGGACACTGATAGGTGGCACTGGTGGGCACTGATTGGCAGCACTGGTGGGCACTGATAGGTGGCACTGAGAGGTGACACGGGTGGGCACTGATTAGCTGCACTGGCAGGCACTGAGGTAGGGACCAACGTCCCTGTAACAGGAGCTGGTTAACGTCTTTCTTCTTCTCTCCTCACGCTGATTGTGAGGAGAAAAAAAGCCGATAACCGGTACTTCCATGATCAGCTGTCATTGGTGATTAGGGATGAGCTTGGTGTTCGAGTCGAACATACGTTCATCTCAAATACCGAATGTTATGGGCCGTTCGCGCCAAATTCGTGTGGCGCTCATGGCCCACAATGCACTGCACCATCGCAGTGCATTGCTGGCTCATGATTGGCCAAGCATGCACTGTGACCCCGCATGCTTGGCCAATCACAGCGCCGGCAGCAAGGAGAGCCATGATTGGCCACAGGCAGGATGCGTAGTACACACCCCCGCGCTATATAAGACCGCCAGCGCGGCGGCCTTGTGTAGTGTGTTGGCGTCTGTAGCAGTTAGTGGGTGTTCTCTGTGTACCTTCAACACAGTATACACCGTTCGTTATTGACCGATCTAGCGTTCTTGCTCTTCTGTAATTGAGCTTTCAGCCATCTGGAGGAGTTTGTGGGTGTTGTCTGTGTGCCCTGAGCGCAGTATACACCATTATCCACCAATTTAGCGTTCTTGCTCTTCTGTAATTGAGCTTTCAGTCAGCTGTAGGAGTTTGTGGGTGTTGTCTGTGTGCCCTGACCGCAGTATACACCATTATCCACCTACAGTGCCTTGCGAACGTATTCGGCCCCCTTGAACTTTTCAACCTTTTGCCACATTTCAGGCTTCAAACATAAAGATATAAAATTTTTATTTTTTGTGAAGAATCACCAACAAGTGGGACACAATTGTGAAGTGGAACAAAATCTATTGGATTTTTGAAACTTTTTTAACTAATAAATAAATGAAAAGTGGGGCGTGCAAAATTATTCGGCCCCCTTGCGTTAATACTTTGTAGAGCCGCTTTTTGCTGCGATTACAGCTGCAAGTCGCTTGGGGTATGTCTCTATCAGTTTTGCACATCGAGACACTGAAATTCTTGCCCATTCTTCCTTGCAAAACAGCTCAAGCTCAGTGAGGTTGGATGGAGAGCGTTTGTGAACAGCAGTTTTCAGCTCTTTCCACAGATTCTCGATTGGATTTAGGTCTGGACTTTGACTTGGCCATTCTAACACCTGGATACGTTTATTTGTGAACCATTCCTTTGTAGATTTTGCTGTATGTTTGGGATCATTGTCTTGTTGGAAGATAAATCTATGTCCCAGTTTCAGGTCTTTTGCAGAATCCAACAGGTTTTCATCCAGAATGGTCCTGTATTTGGCTGCATCCATCTTCCCCTCAATTTTAACCATCTTCCCAGTCCCTGCTGAAGAAAAGCAGGCCCAAACCATGATGCTGCCACCACCATGTTTGACAGTGGGGATGGTGTGTTGAGGGTGATGAGCTGTGTTGCTTTTACGCCAAACATATTTTGCATTGTGGGCAAAAAGTTCGATTTTGGTTTCATCTGACGAGAGCACCTTCTTCCACATGTTTGGTGTGTCTCCCAGGTGGCTTGTGGCAAACTTTAGACAAGACTTTTTATGCATATCTTTGAGAAATGGCTTTCTTCTTGCCACTCTTCCATAAAGGCCAGATTTGTGCAGTGTACGACTGATTGTTGTCCTATGGACAGACTCTCCCACCTCAGCTGTAGTTCTCTGCAGTTCATCCAGAGTGATCATGGGCCTCTTGGCTGCATTTCTGATCAGTCTTCTCCTTGTCTGAGCTGAAAGTTTAGAGGGACGGCCAGGTCTTGGTAGATTTGCAGTGGTCTGATACTCCTTCCATTTCAAAATGATCGCTTGCACAGTGCTCCTTGGGATGTTTAAAGCTTGGGAAATCTTTTTGTATCCAAATCCAGTTTTAAACTTCTCCACAACAGTATTACGGACCTGCCTGGTGTGTTCCTTGGTCTTCATGATGCTCTCTGCGCTTTCAACAGAACCCTGAGACTATCACAGAGCAGGTGCATTTATACAGAGACTTGATTACACACAGGTGGATTCTATTTATCACCATCAGTCATTTAGGACAACATTGGATCATTCAGAGATCCTCGCTGAACTTCTGGAGTGAGTTTGCTGCACTGAAAGTAAAGGGGCCAAATAATTTTGCACGCACCACTTTTCAGTTTTTTATTTGCTAAAAAAGTTTAAATTATCCAATAGATTTCGTTCCACTTCACAATTGTGTCCCACTTGTTGGTGATTCTTCACAAAAAATTTAAATTTTATATCTTTATGTTTGAAGCCTGAAATGTGGCAAAAGGTTGAAAAGTTCAAGGGGGCTGAATACTTTTGCAAGGCACTGTATATAGCTAGCTATATTGCTCTTCTGTAATTCAGCTTTCAGTCAGCTGTAGGAGTTTGTGGGTGTTGTCTGCGTGCCCTGACTGCAGTATACACCATAATCCACCTATATAGCTAGCTATATTGCTCTTCTGTAATTCAGCTTTCAGTCAGCTGTAGGAGTTTGTGGGTGTTGTCTGTGTGCCCTGACCGCAGTATACACCATTATCCACCTATATAGCTAGCTATATTGCTCTTCTGTAATTCAGCTTTCAGTCAGCTGTAGGAGTTTGTGGGTGTTGTCTGCGTGCCCTGACCGCAGTATACACCATTATCCACCTATATAGCTAGCTATATTGCTCTTCTGTAATTCAGCTTTCAGTCAGCTGTAGGAGTTTGTGGGTGTTGTCTGCGTGCCCTTACCGCAGTATACACCATTATCCACCTATATAGCTAGCTATATTGCTCTTCTGTAATTCAGCTTTCAGTCTGCTGTAGGAGTTTGTGGGTGTTGTCTGCGTGCCCTGACTGCAGTATACACCATTATCCACCTATATAGCTAGCTATATTGCTCTTCTGTAATTCAGCTTTCAGTCAGCTGTATGAGTTTGTGGGTGTTGTCTCTGTGCCCTGACCGCAGTATACACCATTATCCACCTATATAGCTAGCTATATTGCTCTTCTCTAATTCAGCTTTCAGTCAGCTGTAGGAGTTTGTGGGTGTTGTCTGCGTGCCCTGACCGCAGTATACACCATTATCCACCTATATAGCTAGCTATATTGCTCTTCTGTAATTCAGCTTTCAGTCAGCTGTAGGAGTTTGTGGGTGTTGTCTGCGTGCCCTGACCGCAGTATACACCATTATCCACCTATATAGCTCGCTATATTGCTCTTCTGTAATTCAGCTTTCAGTCAGCTGTAGGAGTATGTGGGTGTTGTCTGCATGCCCTGACCGCAGTATACACCATTATCCACCTACATAGCTAGCTATATTGCTCTTCTGCAATTCAGCTTTTAGTCAGCTGTAGGAGTTTGTGGGTGTTGTCCGAGTGCCCTGACCGCAGTATACACCATTATCCACCTATATAGCTCTTCTCTAATTGAGCCATCTGCCATCTGCAGGAGTTAGTTGGTGTTGTGTGCCTCCAGCACAGCACAGTATACACCGTATCTACCCTTTAATTCCTGTTGTTCTATAATAAAGGCATCTGCAGGAATTAGTGGGTGTTGTGTACCTCCAGCACAATATACACTACCCAATTGCTGGTTTTCCCATCTCCCTTCAGGCCATTACCATATCTGGAAGGCCAACAAGTAGAGGCAGACAGGCACGAGCCGATAAAAGAGGGCAGAGAGAGAGACAACAGTGCTGGTCGTGGACGCGGTGCATCGTCATCAGCACGTGGCCATGGGACACGCTTGTCCTTATTTTCAGCAGCTGGACGTGTTGAACCGCATCATGCCGAAGACTTGGTAGAGTGGATGACCAAGCCCTCTTTAGCCTCCTCATCCTCTCTCACCCAGGCTCAGGGTATTAGCAAGCAGCTGCCAACACATCGTCTTCCCTCGTCTCAATGTCATCATCAGTGACTCCTTCCCTAGACCCACCACGTCCTCCTGAGGAGTCCCTTGAACTCTTTGAGCACAGTGTTGGGTACATGCTCCAGGAGGATGCCCAGTGTTTTGTAGGCTCTGATGATGATACTCAGCTAGAGGAAGCATTAGCGCAGAGATAGGGGATGCTCAAGAAGGACAGCAATCTGGCAGTCATGTTTCACAAGCTGCAGCATACTGGCAGGTTTGCTCCAGCGATGAGGAGGGAGGGGATGATGAGGGCACTGACTCCACGTGGGTGCCTGGTAGGAGAGAGGAGAAGGAGGAGGAGGAAGAGGAGGCACATCTCCAGCAAGGCAGGATGCCCTCCGGGGGCCAGCTTAGGGGCAGCACACCGACTGAATCACACCGCAGAGCTCCGCCTGTGCAGGGCACTGCCTCTGAGCGTTATTCTAAAAGTTCTTTGGTGTGGGCCTTTTTTGGGACGAGTGCATCAGATCGCACCGCTGCTATTTGCAACATATGTCTCAAGCGTATCTCGTGTGGCCAAAATATCAGCCGCTTGGGCACCACATGCTTGACCAGACATATGTTGACCTGCCATGCAGCTCGTTGGCAAGCGTACCTCAAAGACCCACACCAAAGAACAAAGCTGACCTCTCCTTGCTCCTCATCAGCTGGGATCTCCAACCCCACTAGACCTTCAGTCCTCTCTGAAACCTGCTCTGAGAGGAATAAAGGTGTAGAATTAGGTGTGTCACAGCCAAGTGCTTCCAGACACTCTGCTAGCAGTACACCCACGTCCGATTATAGCAGGCAAATGTCCCTGCCGCAGCTGCTGGACCGTCGAAAGAAGTTCACTCCCAGCCATCCACATGCCCAGCGGTTGAATGCTAGCTTGGCTAAATTGCTAGCACTTCAACTGCTGCCTTTTCAGTTGGTAGACTCGGCCCCCTTCCGTGAGTTTGTACAATGTGCGGTTCCTCAGTGGCAGGTCCCCAAACGCCACTTTCTCACGGAAGGCGATTCCGGCTCTCTACTGGCATGTGGAAGGCAATGTCCTTGCCTCACTGGACAGGGCGGTCAGCTGTAAGGTGCATATTACCGCTGACTCATGGTCCAGCTGGCATGGACAGGGACGCTGCCTGTTTTTTACGGCCCATTGGGTCACTCTTCTGGCAGCTGGAAAGGATGCAGGACAAGGTGCAGTAGTGTTGGAGGTTGTTCCGCCACCCTGCCTCCAAAATGCTACTACTGGTTGTGACACACCTCTCTCCTCCACCCCCTCCTCTTCTTCTTCCTCCGTGGCCTCTTCCAGTACTCTGTCCTCAGAACCAGTGGTGCTCCATAGGCGTTCAAGGGGCTACGCAAGTACGCAGGCAAAACGATGCCATGCCGTGCTTGCGCTGGTTTGTTTGGGGGACAGGAGCCACACTGGGGCAGATATTTTGTCAGTTCTGCAGGGGCAGGCCCGAGAGGTGGTTGACGCCACACCAGCTTAAGCCAGGATTGGTGGTTTGCGACAATGGCACCAACTTCCTCTCCGCCCTCTGACAGGGACAACTGACCCATGTGCCCTGTGTGGCTCACGTCCTTAACCTGGTGGTGCAGCGGTTCTTGGGCAAGTACCCGGGCTTACAGGATGTCCTGAAGCAGGCCAGGAAAGTCTGTGTGCATTTAATGCCTCTGCTCGGCTGGCTGAGCTCCAAAAGGAGTTGAACCTGCCCAAGAACCGCCTTATATGTGACATGCCCACCAGGTGGAACTCAACGTTGGCCATGGTTCAGTGGCTGCAAATGCAGCAGAGGGCCATCAATGAATACCTGTGTGACTACGGCACCAGGACAGGGTCAGGGGAGCTCGGTTTTTTCTCACCACGCCAGTGGGGCATGATCAGGGATGCATGCACTGTCCTGTCACCGTTTGAGGAGGCCACAAGGATGGTGAGCAGTGACAGTGCATGCATCAGTGACACTGTACCTCTTGTCCACCTGTTGGAGCATACACTGCATGGAATAATGGACAGGGCACTTGAGGCAGAACAGAGGCAGAAAGAGGAGGACTTCCTTGCCTCTCAAGGTCCCCTTTATCCAGAGAGTGTTTCTGCTGTCCCACCCATCACACAGGATGAGGAGGAGGAGGAGGAGGAGGATGATTGTGTCAGCATGGAGTTGGAGGCTGGCACTCAGCATCAGAAGCAGCAGCAGTCTTGTAGGGATGATTTACAGTTCCAAAAACCCGTGGACTTGTACGTGGCTGGGAGGAGGTAGCTGCGAATCATGTTGTCCTTAGTGACCCAGAGGACTCCGGACCAAATGCCTCAGCTAACCAACGCTGCATGGCCTCCCTGATCCTGCAAAGGATCCTCGTATTCTTCGGATCAAGGAGAGAGACCATTACTGGCTGGCCACTCTCCTTGATCCACGGTACAAGGGTAAGGTTGCCGACCTTATCTTGCCGTCGCAGAGGATGAGACATCTCCAGGAGGCCTTGCAGAAAGGTCTGTGCAACGCGTTCCCAGAGACTGGGAGGTTACAAACTCCTGGTCCTGGACAACGTGTTGCTGAGGCATCGGTCAGAAGGAGCAGTGGAGAAGGTGGCCGTCTGACCGATTTGTTCAGACAATTTTTTAGTCCGCAGCCCCAAGGTATGATCGGTTCCAGCAACCATCGCCAGCGTCTGATTTACATGGTGCAGGAATACCTAGGGGCAAGGTCAGACTTGGACACCTTTGCCACCGAAAATCCTCTGGCTTACTGGGTCTTGAGGATGGATCACTGGCCAGAGCTTGCACAGTATGCAATTGAGCTACTGGCCTGTCCTGCATCCAGCGTTCTTTCGGAACGCACCTTCAGTGCTGCTGGTGGCTTTGTTACCGATCACAGGGTGCGCCTGTCCACTGACTCGGTTGATCGACTGACCTTCATAAAGATGAATCAGTCTTGGATCACCCACAGCTACCAAGCACCTGGAGCTGATGTAAGCGAATAATTTTTTTTTGAAATATCACATCCCTTCAAGACTGCCTATGCTGATGCTGAGTGACTGTCCTGTTATGTTGATTGTCTATCCTCTTCCTTCTCCGCTGATATGTTGGAAGAACATTTTTGGTTCTGGGTGATGCCACCAGCCCAATTTTTCAGCCCCTGTTTAACAGGGGCGTTTAATTAATTAATTTTTGATGCAATGCTTTGCAGCAGGGCTCATTCCTGCACTACAACTAGAGTATATGGGAGAGGTTGCAGTGTCGTGGCACCAGCACCAGTGCCTAAGGCCCAATTTTTCAGCCCCTGTTTAACAGGGGCGTTTAATTAAAATTTTTGATGCAATGCTTTGCAGCAGGGCTCATTCCTGCACTACAAATAGAGTATATGGGAGAGGTTGCAGTGTCGTGGCACCAGCATCAGTGTCTAAGGCCCAATTTTTCAGTCCCTGTTTAACAGGGGCATGTAATTACAATTCTTGATATAATATTTCACAGCAGGGCCCGTTCCTGTGCCCACCGAGAGTAACTGTGAGGACTAAGCACTTGTACACACGGTCGGATATTCCGTCGGAATGTGTCCGATCGGAGCGTTTTGTCAGATATTCCGACTGTGTGTGGTCTGCATCGGACTGTTTCCGTCGGAATATCCGTCGGACCAAATTTTCCAACTTGCCGGAAATATTTTCAGACAAAATGCTCTGATCGGACGTACTCCAATCATGTGTAGCCTACTCCGACGGACAAGGTGCCACGCATGCTCACATTCAAATTCCGACACGGAAGCGCTCGTTCAGGTAAAACTACTGCTCGTAATCGATATAGCACATTCGTCACGCTGCAATGTTAAAAATTATTTCATGAAGCGCATTCTCTTGTTCTTTGCAATGCTGCAAGAAGGAACTTCTTTTGATGCTCATAGTCACACACACATCTCCCGAACTTATTTCCTGACTCTTTTTTAACCATTTCGGCAATACAATTTTTGAATTCGTCACATCTACACAATTTTATATATATATATTTTTTTTTGGGCTGCATTTTTTTTTGGTTTTCCTAAACATCTCCTTTTTGACAGTTTGCTCATGTTTCCATTTTTTGGGGTTTGTTTTGTGTGTAAACTTACCACAACAACATTATTATATTTTTTAGATTTTTCTTTTTTAATCTACAGGAGGTTGTTTAGAGTTGGGACCCCTTGTTATTCATTTCCCTTTTTTTGGGGAAATATACCTGCCTACTCACAAATAAACTGGCCTTTTGGAAGGAAAACACATACGCAAGTATTTCATCAAACAAAAAAAACCTTTATTTTGGTCACAATAAAATAAAAAGAGGAAGGCAGCGCTGGAGAAACTTGTTACTTTGGTGCAGCCTTTGGCCCCCAGGGCAGACATGAACAAATTAGAATAAAAAAGGAGGGGAATTTTGGGACTTTAAATGAAGCACAAGTATGTGCCTCCATCCCGGTAATCGGTACGTAATAGAGGAAGTTTGGGACTTTAAAATGAAGCACTTGGATAATGGATGTAGGTTTTAACCATATTAAAAAAAATAATAATTTTTTATTGATTGTTCAGTAACAGATCATAAAAAATAATAAAGATCAAATTCATAAAGTATATAGGCATAAGTACAGTAGAAGCATGATATATAGTATTCACATATAGCAGCACATAGTAGTAATAAATAAAATAATTGGGTAGTATGGCATGGTAGTGCCTATGACAGCAAAACCGACATCAGCAAGTACATCCACATAATAGATATGCATCCACTAGATGTAAAACAAAAATAAATTTAGTATACAGTTAAAAAAGTAAATTCATAATAAAATAAATATAGTTCCGTATAAAGTATAGCTGGGACATCATTTCAAAAGCTCGACGCGTTTCGTGGGTGTCTCCCCACTCATCAGGAGCTGATGCGACCAAAAAATTCCAATCCGGATGGAAAGTGCAGTGTGCGGCAGTGGGCGTAGGGTGGGCCATGGCCAAGATCCCTCCCCGGGAACTGAGGCGGCATAGACATGGATGCGATATCAGGCAAAACCAAAAAGATACAGCAGTGTTAAAGAGTATCAGATATGGAGTGTGTGGCAATTGTTGAAAACAACATATCTAAACATCGCTCCTAAAACACCAGCAGACCTTATTGGCAGGACGCCGGCTGGACGGATCTCTCATCCTAATATCTTGTCTGCTGGTGTTTTAGGAGCGATGTTTAGATATGTTGTTTTCAACAATTGCCACACACTCCATATCTGATACTCTTCAACACTGCTGTATCTTTTTGGTTTTGCCTGATATCGCATCCATGTCTATGCCGCCTCAGTTCCCGGGGAGGGATCTTGGCCATGGCCCACCCTACGCCCACTGCCGCACACTGCACTTTCCATCCGGATTGGAATTTTTTGGTCGCATCAGCTCCTGATGAGTGGGGAGACACCCACGAAACGCGTCGAGCTTTTGAAATGATGTCCCAGCTATACTTTATACGGAACTATATTTATTTTATTATGAATTTACTTTTTTAACTATATACTAAATTTATTTTTGTTTTACATCTAGTGGATGCATATCTATTATGTGGATGTACTTGCTGATGTCGGTTTTGCTGTCATAGGCACTACCATGCCATACTACCCAATTATTTTATTTATTACTACTATGTGCTGCTATATGTGAATACTATATATCATGCTTCTACTGTACTTACGCCTATATACTTTATGAATTTGATCTTTATTATTTTTTATGATCTGTTACTGAACAATCAATAAAAATTTTTTTTTTTTTTTAATATGGTTAAAACCTACCTCCATTATCCAAGTGCTTCATTTTAAAGTCCCAAACTTCCTCTATTACGTACAAATTAGAATAAGAAAAATTGGTGGCCTGAGGAGTACATATCTCAGGGAGAGAAGTCTGGTCCAGAAGTCCTAGAGATCAGGAAAATCAGATGTCATCTATATCCCCAGGATGTGGTTCTTTAAGAGGCTGCATCTTCTGGCACACCAGACTGAACCTAGGCCATCACTCTCTCGTCTTCCTTAGGCACTTCCCTCCAGGCATCCTTCAAGGCTGTGGCTGGGCTCCTGTAGATGTTGCAGGAGGAGGAGAAGGAGGGCTTTGGTCGACCTCCTGGCTGCCACTTGCCACAGCCTCCCCCCAACTGAGGTCTTCCTGTGTATGAAAATGGGACATAGTTTTATTTTTTTGCTCATCAATCACACCATTTTTAGCTCATGACTTTTGCAAATTGAATGTTACCAAATAGAACAGACTACCATTCTGAACCCAGCATTTTTCATTCCCGTCCCAATCATTTTGGGTCACTACTGTCTATTGATATGTAAACCACTTGTTAAATCACAACTTACTGATCAATAAGAACATCTAGTTAACATCATTAAATGTACCACAAGAAATATGTTCAACAATGCAATACCTGTGTCAACTGGGCCCCACCACATGTTGCTGCCTGGAAGGCCCAGGTTGGACGTTGGAAGCCTCAGCTGGGGGTGAAGGATGCCTTGAAGGAAGACGGTCGAGTGGTGGCCTCGGTACCCCCTGGTCTACCAGAAAATGCAGCCTGTGTAGGTAAACCATCCTGGGGTAATAAACGGCATCTGGATCTCCTGATCTCAAGGACCCCAGGTGCTTCTTTGTCTCCCTGAGATATGTAATCTTCATGGCCCCAATTTTCCCATTCACATAGGCCATGTCTGCCGTGGGGACCATGATCCGCACCAAAGAAAGAAGTTTCTCCAGCGCTGCCTTCCTCTTTCTTCTGTCGTAATAAAACTGGTTGTTGATCTGCCACAGGCAGGGCATCTCCTTGTACAGTTCGAGGAATAGCACCATAAAATTGGATGAAAATGGATCCATCTTGTCTGCAAGACACAACACAAGACAAACCCTCAAATACTAATAATGCCATGAAAAACCCTCCTAATCTTGTCCCAACATCGGCCTAGATAGAAGCAGTCTAGTCTAGTGATGCACCATGTTAAAAATGTTACCTTCGTTTGCACGATTGTCGCGTCCGCGCCTCACTCTGTTCCCAGATCGTACGGACGACACACGCGTGTTGCGTTTTATATACAGTGCGCATGCGTGAAACCCCGCCCGCCCGTGATGTTCTTTCTAGACTATTCCCCGCCCCTTCGCTTTTGGCGCAGTGGGGAGAGCACATGGCGGAGGGAACGCAGGTGCGCAATCACAGTTCCACTAACGAGGAGGAGGGTGAGGAAAGCCCGGAGCCTGAAACGTCCCGATCCAGGAAGAGAAGATTTAAGGCCTCAAATATGTCTTTTGGAGAGATGTTGGAGATGGTGGACATATTGAACAGGACCAACTATGATGGGAAGTATGGACCTTACCCAAACCCAAATATCAGAAAGGCCAAGATCATGACTAAAGTTGTGAAGAGTCTTCATAAGAATTTTGTGGTACGCCGATCCAAGGATCAACTGAGAAAATGCTGGTCAGACCTGAAACTGAGGGAGCACGATCAGTACAGAAGGATCAAGCGTGTTCTTCAAAAAAGTAAGTAGTTGTCGTGTGTTCATATGATTATTCTTGCTTGCATACTGCTCCATGTGCTTTGATTTCATGTTGTGCAGTTTAAAATGGCCACTTTCAAGTTCATGGTTTCATTCGTTCGTAAGAAACATCGTTCTGCAGGTAAGTATTCCAGCTTAACAAAGTGTCCACAATAATGTTCCCACCTTTGAACTCGGCCAAAAAACACAATTGTACAACACTTGTAAGCAATGTTTCATATTCATATTTCTGCCCTCTGTGTGCTAATTATTCTGTTTTTACATTCTCATAGGGGAGAGAAGACTCGGCAATTATGAGGACACCAGGGACCACACCCCTCCCAAAGAAGGCCAAATACCAAAACCAGAAGCAGAGGAGCAGGAGGAGGAGGAGGAGGAGGAGGAAGGAGAGATTGTTGAAGTTGGGCAAATTGTCACCACAACAGGTGAGTGTCGGAGAACACAGCTTCCGGTAAGCTCATCAATGTATATCACCATATTTATAATACATGGTGTGTTTTTTTGATTTGTTTTGTAGGTGATGTGGAAGAAGATTCCCGTTTTACCAGTGAAAGTGCCCAGATCCTGATTGGGGAAATAATGTGGTGCAATCGGGATTTGGAAAATATACAGCAAAACATCAATGATGTTAAAAATTATGTTTTGGGGAGAGTGTGAAACAGCCCAAACTAGCTAGGGTTTTAGTTTTGCTATTTTAAACCACGACTTTTGTATTTTTAGAAAATCCAAATTTGGAAGATGCACAGAGTGTGTAAACATGCGCTATCTCCCATCATGGGGGATCAATGTATGTGTTTTGTGGAAAGTGGCTGAGATGAAGGGGTTGCAGCCCCAAAACATGTAAATTGATCCCCCATCATGGGAGATAGCACATGTTGACACACTGTGTGCATCTTCCAAATTTGGATTTTCCAGGGGTGACACCCCATGTGATGAAGGCAATATCAGCCCAGTTTGTACATACTCATGTCTGATATTGTGTTCACTTTTCAAAGTTGAACTTTGTGAGTTCCTGTGTTCTGTATTTTACACTTTGATACATGCCTGTTTACACAAAAACACCAAGTAAACAAAAATTCGCTGAAAGAAAGAAAACCTTTTCTAAACGCACATGTGAATGTGCTTGGATTAAAAAGTTAAATTATCATCAATGTGTGGCTTCCTTTTTCATTGTACCAAAGATGTATTTGGAGTAAAATTTTAGATTGCGGTGAGAATGGGTGTTATTTACTAAAGGAAACTCCACTTTGCACTCCAAGTGCAGTTTCAGGTGTTCTTTTGCAGTGCACTTGTAGTGCATAATGGATGTGCCTTTAGTAAAAATCACCCACAGTCATGTGTTAATTTGGACAATCATGCCATTTTCCTGCCATGGTGCTGAAAATGAGCACGATTGTGGACAGTAATGCACTACATACATTAGTTAACAAAAACAAGGTGTGTGTGTAGCAGACCCACAACATAATAAGATTATCTGAAGAAGAGACTGTCCCCTCATCTCGCTCTGAAATTGGGTTTGCACTGTTGTTGAAAAAGGCACAACAAAAAAAAACATAAATTTACCTAGGAGACACCTAAAACCAAGCCAAGCAGTAAATGAAGGAGTTTCAAATAAAAATGTATTGAGAAAATGCCTCTCAGACATTGTCTGGCATATCAATGGCCCCCCTACCCACAAAGTAGTCCATGTATTGTGTTCTAACCTCACGGGCGCTTTGGGGGGGCAAGCCAGGATGAGCAGGTTCAAGGCCCGTGAGGTTATCATTATTTTCAAGCAACTCTGCTTCTTGTTGGCCAACTGAGAGCGCATAGTTCGCAGAAACTTTTTAAAGAAAATTGTGCAGAACACAGCACGCCAGTACTATGTGATTGAGTTTGTATTCCGCCAGGTGAATAGGCATTATAAAAAGGCGGAACCGGCTGGCCAGTATACCAAAAGTGTTCTCCACCACTCTTCGGGCTCTGGATAGGCGGAAATTAAAAATCCTCTGGTCTGGGGTGAGGGTCCTCATCGGGAAAGGCCGCATCAGATGGTTCGCCAGGGTAAACGCCTCATCCAGGACGAAGACGAATGGGAGTCCTTCCTGATTCTCCTTTGGGGGTGGCAAGCCCAGACTGCCACTCTGGAGACGCCAGTAGAACTCCATCCGTGCGAACTCTCCACCATCCGACATCCGTCCATTTTGCCCCACGTCCACATCCAAAAACTCATATGTCGCAGACACCACCGCCAACATCACTATACTATGAAACCCCTTATAATTATAATAGTACGACCCTGAGTTGGGTGGTGGGACCATGCGGACGTGCTTCCCATCAATTGCTCCTCCACAATTGGGAAAGTCCCAACGACTGGCAAAGTGGGAGGCCACAGTCTGCCATTCTTGTGGCGTTGAAGGACACTGGAGTGAAACAAGAACCAAAATTAGTAATTTAAATAATCAACATTGCAAGCAGATTAGACACAAACATTTTTGGCCAAGATTAGTATAACATTTTGGGAACTGAGTATTTAAAGCCTAAAGTATAAGGTCCCCTTATGAGAGTCATCACCCCCCCCCCATCCCTCCCCCACCATCTGATGGGCCCTTGCTAAAAAATGAGGGGGGGGGATGTTTTGGACAGGTAACCCTCTCCACTTGGTTGAGCGCTGAATGCCGAAATAATGTGTGATTCTTTGGGAAGCCCCTCCTTACTTACACTATTGGCAGCCCACCGGACAGGTAAGAAGTGTCATAATACCAAAAAGAAAACAAAATGGAAGCACATTTTGACATTCTGCTATCACATATCAAGATAATTAATAGGGGGAAAAAAAATAAAAAATTTGAAAGTATTGAGGCAGGCCCTTGCACTACATGCTTTGGTGAACTCGTCCATAAATGTGAGCATCAAAAAGGTAGATATAGTGTGTATTGGGTTTGGTAAAGTCAGCAGATAGAGGATTGCTAGCAGCTGAGCTAGCAGTTGGGGGGAGGGGGGTTCCTAATGAGTTTGGCACAACCAAAAAAAAAAAAAGCACTCTGCATGAATTGAAGCACACACATCACATTTGTAGACGTTTTAGGGGGTGTTTAGGGGAAAGCAATACTATGGAGCTGACAAAAGACATTGGTAAGTGACTAGACTATAGTTTTATGGGCCAAGAAGAGCATGGTGGGGAAGTTAGTGAGGCAAATATGCCTGAGGACAAAGGGCCGAGTATATGAATTAGAGCATATTGCAATGATGGTAATTAGGGAAGGAGGAAAGAAATGCAAGACATTAGCAATCATGAAATACATAGAATGTGATGTTAAAGGATAAAACTTACCTTCATATAGTCCTTCTGCAGGACCTAATGGTGGCAGAACAGGTCTCTGGAATAATGATCCCCAGAGCCTGAGAGGAGATGCCTGTAGAGAACTTGAGGTCCTGAGGGCTTCTCCCTGTCGCCAAGTAGCGCAACGTGGCGATGAGCCTCTGCTCCAGAGTGATGGCTTGCCGCATGCAGGTATCCTGCCTGGTGATATAAGGGGCCAGCAAAGCCAGCAGATGGTGAAAAATGGGGTCCGTCATCCGGAGATAATTCCTGAAATCATCAGGATTATTCTCCTGGATCTCACGGAGCAAAGGCATGTGCGAGAACTGGTCACGCTGGCGCAACAAATTCTTGGTCCACAAACGCCTCCCCTCCCTGTTCATGGACCGGGCTTGTGTCAAAGTAACAACCCCAACACGAAGCCCTGCACAGCACAAACTGTACGACGAGTACGTAGACGAAACATGGTTTCAAAACGGTCGGCTCGTCAGAACGGACAACAGAAAGCACTGAAAAACAGCAATGCCTGAAAGAACGAACTGAATAGCAGAAGCAAGCAGACAATAAGAAATGCAAATCAAAGCGTACTATACCAAGATATAGTCCACAATGAGAAACAAATACTTACTGACTGCACGCACTGATTATCAGATATGCAAAGACAAGCACAAACTGAAGAGCAGTAGCGATCTGAATCACAAATCTGAAAAGCGCAAATCGTCTCTCACCAAACTTCTACTAACACACGGCAGACACGAGATCAGCAGAAGGAGCCCAAAGGGTGCCGGACGTGGTGCTGAACTTCCCTTTTATAGGCCCGCCGTACATGGCTTACGTCACTGCGTTCTTGGCAACCGGAAATTCCGACAACTTGGTCCGACCGTGTGTATGCAACATCACTTCCGGACCTGGTCCAGAATTAATCCGTCGGAATAACTCTGACGGATTTGGTCATTGGAATCTCCGATCGTGTGTACAAGGGCTTATAGTGTTGTGGCACCAGCACCACCACCACAAGGCCCAATTTTTCTACCACTGTTCAACAATGGCATGTAATTACAATTCTTGATATAATCGTTCACAGCAGGGCGCTCCAGCGCCCACCAAGAGTCACTTTGAGGGCTTACAATGTTGTGGAACACCAACACCTTGTTCCGCCATTTCTGCAGAGCATATAGGGCAGACCCCTACTTTCAAACATCCAACTTACAAACGTCTCCTACTTGCAAACGGAAGGAGACAACAGCAAGTGAGATGAAAAAAGACGGACGGCAAAACAAATTATACAGGGGTAGGGGGGGCTACCCATGCCATTTTTCTCAATGATTTTCATCCATATTGCCGGAAACCAGATATTACATTAAAACCGCAAGCAGTTTTAAATGACTTTTTTCCGTTAAATGTCATTTTGTGCAGGGACTGTTCTAAACACGGAAAACATGTGGCACTTCACAGGCATACTATAGACACCCCCCAGGCACGATATTTAAAGGAATATTTCACTTTTTTTCACTTTAATCGTGATTAAAATCAGTGCTCCCGAAAAAACTGTAGTTTTTCAAAACATTTTAGGCATTGACCCATGTCCCCTGGGACAGGAGCCAGGTCCTCAAACCCTTTTTAGGACAATATCTTGCATATTAGCCATTAAAATTAGCACTTTTTATTTAGAACGTTCGAGTCCCATAGACTTCAATGGGGTTCTAAAGTTCATACAAATTTTAGGTCCGTTCGAAAGTTCTGGTGCGAACCGAACCGGAGGGGTGTTCGGCTCATCCTTATTGGTGATGATTGACCCTTTATCCTACTCTGTGATCAGCCGAGTTGGAAGGATTCGGCTAATCACAGAGCATGCTGTGCGCGTTTCCCAGGTGGCGTGCGGGCAAAGCAATCATGGGAGGACGTCTATTGACGCTCTTCTGGCACTTTAAGGCTTCGCTGTAGCCGTCATTCAGCTATAGCGCGGGCGGAAAGTGGTTAAGCATTTCTCTAGAATTTCCAAACACATTACATACTACTGGAGTAAAAAAAAAAAAAAACTAATATCATGTTATTATTTATGGTATTAAGTTTTGAACAAACTACACACTCTGGATGTTCTGAGGAGGCCTGTAATGCGTGCGTACAGTTCTCTGGACGGTGGTCTCTGAGGAGGCCTGTAATGCACACAGTGCTCTGAAGGGTGATCTGAGGAAGCCTGTAAATGCTGCACTGTGCTCTGGACAGTGGTCTGAGGAGGAGGCCTGTAATGCCCACAGTGCTCTGAAGGGTGATCTGAGGAAGCCTGTAAATGCTGCACTGTGCTCTGGACACTGGTCTGAGGAGGAGGCCTGTAATGCACACAGTGCTCTGAAGGGTGATCTGAGGAAGCCTGTAAATGCTGCACAGTGCTCTGGACCGTGGTCTGAGGAGGAGGCCTGTAATGCACACAGTGCTCTGAAGGGTGATCTGAGGAATCCTGTAAATGCTGCACAGTGCTCTGGACAGTGGTCTGAGGGGGCCTGTAAATGCTGCACAGTGCTCTGGACAGTGGTCTGAGGGGGCCTGTAATGCACACAGTGCTCTGAAGGGTGATCTGAGGAAGCCTGTAAATGCTGCACTGTGCTCTGGAAAGTGGTCTGAGGCGGAGGCCTGTAATGCACACAGTGGTCTGGATGGTCTGAGAAGGCCTGTAAATGCTAGGGTTGCACCGATACCGATACTAGTATTGGTAACAGCACTGATACCGAGTATTTGCCTGAGTAATTGTACTCGGGCAAATTCTCCAGATGCTTCACCCGATACCAGAAGTCACTGGGCGGGGGGAGATGGTGTTAGCAGGCGGAGTGCGGCACAGTCAGAGTCTGGTAGGGTTGCCACCTGTCCAGGATTCACCCGGACAGTTCGGGTTTGGAATCATGTGTCCGGGTTTCAGGCTGCCTGAAACCCGGACACATTATTTAGACTGGGCTATGGCTTCCCAGCAGGGTTGCTGGCTGCAGTTGTTTAGCTGAGAGTGTCTGTTACACTCTCTTTCACACTGCCCAAAGCCAACACTAACAATCCTCCCCACCCCCCTCAAACACACAGACGGGAGAGGAGAGAGGGCTCGATCTGCACCTCTTCCCTCCACCCCTACCCCTCTGTGTCTGCTCACACTCCAATCCCTGGCGCTGTGCCTCAGAAAAGGAAAGTTGGGGCTGGAAATTTGAAGTCCAGCAGCCTCAGATACATCTGAATGAGGGGTGCTGACTGCCAAGGGGTGAGTGAGCTCACCATCCATCCCTGTCTGTGACTGAAGTCTCCCCCCCCTTCTCTCTCTTGCCCCTGAGTGAGTACACTAAGGTGAATCAGGGTTCTCAGAGCACCCCTTACAACAGAGTTCCCCTTTGCACCAGAGGCCACAGTGTTCCCCCTTACATCAGAGTCCTCTCCGTACATCAGAGTACTCAGTGTACCCCTTAAATCAGGGTTCCCAGAACATCCCTTATGTCAGAGTCAGCAGAGTTCTCCCTTACATCAGAGTCCGCAGAGTTCTCCCTTACATCTGAGTCTGCAGAGTCTCCCCTTACAGTGAAAGAGAACTCTGCGAGTTCAGATGTAAAGGGGAACTCTGTGGACTCTGATGTAAAGGGGGCACTCTTGTTATTAACTTCATATGATTAGAAATGTTACTTAATAGCACAATATAGGTATAGTTTATAGTATAAAAAAATTGCTGTGCGCCTCTAAAGTGTTCGGGTTTGACTTGAAGAAAAAGTGGCAACCCTAGAGTCTGGAGGTTCAGTGGAGGAAGGTAAGCCTGTGGACAGGGGTGTGGGTCGCAGCCGTGTGCATTGGTGACCGGGCTGTCAAAATCATTAATGGAAGTGACGACCCGAGTCTCCGTCAGAGGCTGTACACGGCAACGCCCATCTTGGTACACCCTGAACTTGGCCTCAGTAGCCTGAAGTCACAAGGCGGCAGAGGACATCTTATTACACCCAGCCCATACAGTTCACTAACTATATGGGCTGGATGTAACAAGATGTCCACTGCTGCATTCTGACTAGGAATACTGAGGCTGAATGCAGGGTGTATCAAGATGGGCTCTTATACTCACTCTGGCAACACTTATAGTTGATTTTATTGTACCATGCCACCTATTAGTGCCCATAAGTGCCACCCATAAGTACCAGACATCAGTGCCGCATATCAGTGCCCATCAGTAAGTGCCGTCCTTCAGTCAGTGACACCCATCAGTGCTGCATATCAGTGCCCATCAGTAAGTGCCAGCCATCAGTGCTGCATATGAGTGTCCATCAGTCAGTGCCACCTATCAGTGCTGAAAATCTGTGGCCATCAGTCAGTGCCACCTATCAGTGCTACATATCAGTGCCAGCAATTAGTGCTGCAAATCTGTGCCCATCAGTACATGCCACATATCAGTGCTGCGAATCAGTGCCCATCAGTAAGTGCCACATATCTGTGCCACCTATCAGTGCCCATAAGTGGCACCTATCAGTGCTGCAAATCAGTGCCACATACCAGTGCCATCTAACAGTGCCCGTAAGTGCCAGCCATCAGTGCCGCATATCAGTGTCCATCTGTCAGTGGCACCTATCAGTGCTGCAAATCAGTGCCCATCAGTCAGTGTCACCTATCAGTGCTCATAAGTACCAGCCATCAGTGCCACAAGTTACAGTTTTTCATAATTATAAAGAAGATATATTAGTCTGTATTGTGCTTTGAAAACTGTCACTTGACATTAAAAAAAGTATCATATCGGCGAGTACTTGAAAAAAGTATCGGTGCCTGTACTCGGTCTTATAAAAGTGGTATCGGTGCAACCCTAGTATATTCTGCACAGTGCTTTGGACGGTGGTCGGAAGATGCCTGTAATGCTACACAGTGCTAAGCATGCCACACCACTAAGCGTGCTACGGTTGCTACCTTGCTTGCTGGGAGGGTAAACACTCACAGGCATAACAGGTGGAGCTCTGAGAAAAACGGAAGTTCACGTGGGTAAATGTCCCTACATCACATTGATGTGATTGACTAGTGTGATCCAATGCCCAACAGCCACCGTATAGTCCCAGCATGAGCAGCAGAGTGCCAGCATGTGCTCAGGTAGGTAGCCATTGAGCGACATGCTTACTGTTACTCCAACTAACATCAACATTTCAGTCAGTGTTAATTTTGGCGTCAAATTTCGACTTATTTTTAGCCATTGTCTTTTGACTAATAGTTTTAGTAAAATGTGGGGTCATTTTAGTTTTGTTATCGTCACTGGAAACATGCCGCAGATCAAAATTATGATGCGTTTTAGTCTGCAAAATTAAAAGCGATTTGAGGTTAATTTTGCACCCACTGACACCAGCAATATGGAGTTTATTTAATCCCACTGATACAAACAATACGCAGGAAAGGTGGAGTGTAAATCGCACTGTTTCCACCTTTGGAATGTGCAGTGTGTGAACAAGCACTGGGATAAGGGCCCCTTTCAAATGAACTTGAAAACTATTTCACTACTATATACAGGCTATTCTGGAGAGCACAACGAAACAGAAAATACAATCATCTTAAACTAGTTTAATAATTAAAATATATATTTGTAAACCCGTTCCCTAAAATCTCATATAAGCTTTAACATTTTTTATATAATTTTAAAAATAGGATGTTTGTACTTACCATGCAAGCCTTTACTTGGAGTCCATTAACCACTTGCTTACTGGGCACTTAAACCCCCCTCCTGTCCAGACCAAATTTCAGATGTCACACTTTGAATGACAGTTGTGCGGTCATACAACACTGTACCCAAATGACATTTTTATAATTTTTTCCCCCCAAATAGAGCTTTCTTTTGGTGGCATTTGATCACCTGTGCTATTTTTATTTTATTTTTTTAAATTTAAAAAGACCAAATTTAAAAAAATGTTTTTTTTTTGTTTTAAAATTTTATAACGGGTAATTTTTGTCTGTCATTGATGTACGCTAATGAAGTGGCACTATTGGCACCACTGGTGGGCATTGATAGGTGGCACTGGTGGGCATTGATAGGTGACACTTGTGGGCATCGATAGGTGGCACTGTTAGACGGTATAAATGAGGCATAATTGTCTCTTCCTTTTCGGGATCGATGTCCCTTTAAGATAAGCCGGGACTGGCCCTTTACTCGGAGCAGTGATCACCTGAGTCCCATTGAGCGCGTGCAGGGAGCGTACAAAAGGGAGGCCATCATATGACGGCCTCCCGGAAATTCAGATCCATGCTGTGGCCGTCACTCAGCCATAGCGCGGATGTCAGGTGGTTAAAGTGGAAGTCCATGCAAAAACGAAAATCCCTGCATCTATAGACACCACAGATCTAACAATAACCTCCCTATCCCTGTAAAGAAAAAATTTGCATACATACCTTTTTGGAAGCCAATCTGATCCGCTCCGACCAGACCTCCAGCGGCGGAAGTTCTGCAGAGAACACGGCCGACAACGGCTGTGAAATGAATGGGAAGTGACATCACCCATAGACTTACTATGGGGCTTCCGTTGTCTTCTGTCTCTTCTGCACCCACCTCTACAGTGAAGCCATGGCTGACAGCTCAGCGTGGGATCCGGTCGGAGCGGGTCAGATCCGCTTCCAAAAAGGTATGTATATTAATTTTTTCTTTACAGGGATAGAGAGGTTAGTATTAGATCTGTGGTGTCTATAGATGCAGGGATTTTAGTTTTTGCATGGACTTTCACTTTAAGGAACACAGGAAGTTAAACCTTTGGGTTATTAAGACACCTACAGGAGGATTGAATACTGTAGGCCAGCCCAGATTATAACCCTTTTACTATCAGCATACTTAATTTGTAGGCAGTATCATGAGCATGATCATAAAGAAAAACGGGCTGGATTTGTGTCCTTCAGTGGTGTCAAAGAGAAGGATTATATGGTGGGTGCAAAAATCCTATTTCCTGACAGACTCCATGGCAGCCTACGTGTGGGTTTAGTCCCGCCTCCATTACCCTATATGACGATATTCCCATAAATCTTTGCTCCCTGCCAGAGGCCGTGTTCTTTTTTTGTCCTCCTCCATAGGACCTAACATGTGTCTTTTTACCCTGAAGACTTGCATTTTTTTCTGCAATACGGACCGGCCGAGCGACTTGGAGTCGCATATTTCCAATAAGCTCTAGCTACTAGCGGAGTATGGAAAAGGGGCATATGGAAGAGGCGCTGAAGAGGTGTATGCCTGGTCACTGACAGGTGAAGCCGCGTGATTAGTCGTGAGCCTAGCTACTAGCAGGTGACTTTCGCCCCCCCCCCTCCTCCCAGAAGTCCGGCATGTGTGGGGACCTACCTCGGCTGGTGTCCGTCTACAGGAGTGGTGAGCTGTTTGTTTTTTCCATGGCAGCCTTTCTGTGTCAGTTCTGTATGTTTCTTTGCTGTTTTGCAGTGGCTTTTCTTTCCCCATACACCGCACAGCGCTGTATCTGGCTTGCTGGGCGGCTGGTTTCCTTGCGTTCCAGCCGCCCAGTTACTTCCTCGTTCGCCGCTCGGTCGTTCTGCGCATGCGCGAGACCGGCGCGAGGACGAGGCTTGGTTCGCGAATGCGCGTTGCGGGCTTCGTGCATGCGCACAACATTTTTATGACGAAATTCGTGACGTCATTAAGGCGGCAGTTTTAAAAACAGAAAACAACTTGCAGTGATTCTGGGATACTTGTAAAGCCTGCAGTGCCATTCCTGAGCCCTGGTTTTTCAGCATTAGGTATGTGTCTCTGTTAAGGTCAGTTTATCTCTGCCTCCTCAGCTGTTTTCTGTGTTTAATTAAGGCTGTTTTATCTCCAGCCCTGATGGATCCTTTGGATACCTCACCGCCTGCTAGTGGCCAGCCCTCTCGGAGAAGGTACTTGTTTTTTTGGGTTACCTGCCGGGGGGGGGGGGGGGGCGACAGTGGAACATTAGGGAATGTTCCACTAACACTGCTGGGGTTTTCCCTTTTTCAGCCCTTCTAGGTCTACTCAGCGACGGAGTTCTCACCGAGGAAGTGATTCGTCTAAATCCCACCGCCGGCATTCCTCTTCCAGATCCAGACGACATGATTCTCCTGCGAGATCCAGTCTCCATAGCCGGGAATCTTCCCGCCCTTCAACAGCCTGCCCAGGTAACGCAGCTGAAGGTTTATGCTGGGGATGCAGGACGCAGGTTCCTGCTGACAAGTCCCTTTGTGATGCCTGTTATGTTAAAGCGACAGGTAAAAGGAGTGACTCTGACCAACAGCTGAGGTCTATGGTGGAAAGATTGGTCAAGGACAGTCTAAAGAAATTTGAAGCCCCCCAGTTGTCTCCCTTAGAGTCTCCAAGGTCTCCGGGGAGGGATGCTCAGGCCCAGGACACATGGGATTCCTCGTTGCCTAGCCATCCGTCTGCTGTCCTCTCAGAGAGTGAATCTGAGGAGGAAGAGTCTGGTTCGGGTTTTGACTTTGCCCTGCTCCCTCCCTTGGTCAAAGCTATCAAGGAAACACTGAACTGGGAGGAGCCGGTAGTGGCCCCCGGCGAAACAAAGAGAGTTTTTTTTTAAGCAGTTAAAGAAGGAGCGTATTAGCTTCCCTTTCCTCTCAGAGTTGGGAGAAGTGATCTCGGATGATTGGAGTAAGGTAGAGAAAAATAATTCTCTTCTATCTAAAATTCAGAGACTTTTCCCTTCTAAGGTAAGGACACTCTGGATAGGAGATTTGATTCTGACCTGAAGAGGATCTATCTTACGGCTGGCATGGCCTGTAAGCCGACCCTGGCCTTAGCGGCTGTCTAGAGCGATGGAAGTTTGGTCCAATAGTGTTGATGAAACGCTCAGGAATGTTTCTGAAGATCTGGCCAAGAGTTCTCCCATTCAAGAACTAAGACTAGCTTCAGCCTTCTTAGGAGAGGCCTCGATCGATATTATCCGACTGGTGGCTCAAGTTATGCTCTCTTCTGTAATTGCCAGGCGTGCCCTGTGGCTCTGTCCTTGGCTAGCCGATCCTGCTTCTAAGCAGGTTTGGTGCCGTATTCCCTTTGATAGTTCTTCCCTTTTCAGCAATAAGCTGGATAGTGCTATGACTCGAGCCACTGGGGGTAGGTCGGGATTTCTCCCCCAGGATAGGCACCTGCAGAATCAAAGGAGATTGTTCCCAGGAAAGCAGGGTCAAGATCGTGCCAGGGAGGCACGCACTTACAGGCCTGGACGGGAATTTTCCAGATCTTGGAGGTCCAGACAGACATCTCTCAAAGAATTCGCAAACGGCAGTTCGATGGGGAAAAGGAGCCTACTAAGTCCTTTTGAGATCGTGCCCGTCCAGGTGGTCCGGGTAGGAGCTCATTTGTTACGCTTTCGGCACGTCTGGGCGGCCTTGATCCAGGACTTTTGGACCGTCAAGACGGTTTCCTCCGGGCACACGTGGTCGTTCAGCAGTGTCCCCAAACTCAAGTGTGTTCCCACATCCTTTCCAGAGTTGGAAGAGAAAAGACAAATTCTTCTAACCTACATAAAATCTTTGTTGGATCAAGGCGCCGCTATTCCTGTTCCAGACGATCAACGCGGCTTGGGAATGTATTCACCTCTTTTCCTGGTCCAGAAAAAGAACGGTACGTGGAGACCTGTAATAGACTTGACGCGTCTAAATCGCTTCATAAGAAATTCAAAATGGAAACGCTGTCCACGATTCAACATTCAGGGCAGCCAGGAGACTGACTTGTCTCAATAGACCTCAAAGACGCCTATTTTCACGTCCCAGTGGCCACAGAGTTCCAACAGTTTATTTGTTTCTCCATTGGCCAGCTTCATTTACAGTTTACCTGCCTTCCTTTTGGTCTGTCAACCTCTCCTCGCACATTCTCGAGGGTCCTTCTAGCAGTTGTAGCATTGTTGAGAGTCAGGAAAATCCGGATTCATCATTATCTGGACGATTTGCTTCTTCTTGCTCAGGACAAGGATTGTCTCTTGAAACACAGGGATCAAGTCATTGCAACCCTCAAGGAACTCGGGTGGCTCCTGAATTTAGAGAAGAGCCAGTTAGTTCCTACACAGTCTCTCGTGTTCCTCGGCGCCCTGTTCAATACGGCAAAAGGTACCATCTCTCTGCCCGAGGAGAAGATTGCAGTAGTACGGGACAGGATCCACCTCACTCTCTCTTCGTCTCGTCTCAGTGCTCTTCATTGCCTAAAGATCATAGGCACCATGGTGTCTACTATACCGATGGTGAAGGGGGCACAGTGGTGGATGCGTCCCTTTCAAATGGGTTTTCTTCGCCAATGGTCGGGAGAAAAGGTCCAGTCCAGCGAAATTACTCAGACCATGAGAGGTTCCCTCCTCTGGTGGCTTCGTCGGGAGAATCTATTGAATTGCCACTCTCTTTTTCCAATCAAATGGATCTCAGTAACGTCAGATGCCAGCAATAAGGGCTGGGGGGCACATTGTCTATCGGAAGTGGCTCAGGGCATTTGGGGTCTTTCCCTCTCGGGGAATAGTGTCAAATGTGTTAGAACTTTGAGCAGCCTTCCGAGCGCTGTTGGCATTTCCGCATCTGATAATGGGTGCATCCGTAGTCCTCAGGCTGGACAATACGACTGCGGTCGCATACGTAAGGAAGCAAGGGGGCACCAGAAGTTGGTCTCTGCTGAGGGAAGTGGATCCAATAATGCGTTGGGCCCAGAGGAATCTGGCCAACCTAACAGCAGCTTATGTGCCTGGAGTTCTCAGTGTCCAAGCGGACTTTCTATCACAAGTCCACTTGGACAACAATGAGCGGACCCTTCACGAAGATGTGTTTCAGTGGGTTCTATCCCTGGGGATGTCTCCAGAAGTGGATCTCTTCGCCTCCTGTTTCAACAGGAAGATAACAAGGTTTTATTCAAGGTTCAAGGATCAGCAGGCCTACAGGATAATTGCCCTAACAGAGCAGTGGTGGTTCCACAAGGCATACGCCTTCCCTCCAATTCCAATTATCTTTCAGTTCCTGAAGAGACTCAGATGGGAAGAAGTGGAGGTGTTGGCAATAATTCCGCATTGGCCTTGGTTTCCTCTCCTATCCCTCCTCAGCTTTCGGGACCCAGTTCCTCTTCCGTCCGGAGGGGACCTGCTCTCCCAGGGATTGATTCTCCATCCATGTCCGGCTCACCTTCAGTTGAGGGTCTGGTTCTTGAGAGGGGAAGGTTGGAAGCACTGGGGTGTCCTTAGGAAGCCTTTTCCACCCTCTTAAGTGCAAGGAGAAGAAGTACTAATAAGATGTATGAACGGATCTGGACCAAATTTTTATCTTATGTGTCCTCCAGAACCAGTTCCTACGTTTTACCCACAGTTCAAGACGTTTTGGGTTTCCTGCAATCAGGCTTGGGCTTACCCTTATCAGTTAGCTCCCTTCGGGTTCAAGTCTCGGCTATTTCCGCATTTACAGGGGTTCTGTGGGCTAAGCATGCCCTTATCAAGCAGTTCTTCAAAGGCGCAGAAAGATTGAGGCCCCAGAGAAAGCCCAGATTCCCTAAATGGGATCTGCCTCTAGTGCTGGGCTTCTTTTCTCTTCTCAGTAAGGCTCTTTCCATCAGAGAACTCACCTTGAAAACTGCATTCCTGGTGGTGGTCACCTCGGCGAAACGAGTATCAGAGATTCAAGCTCTAGGAGTCAAGGAGCCTTTTCTAACCTTTTTCCGGACAGAGTGGTCCCAGTTCCAAAGTTGGGGTCAAACCCTAAGGTCACTTCGGTTTTTCATGAAAATCAAGAATTCTCTCTACCCTTATTCAGATCCTCGAATTCCTCGGAAATTCGTCCTCTTGATGTTGGACGCTCATTAAAGCTCTATTTGGGAGCTACAGCTCCATTCCGGCAGTCAGACTTCCTGTTCGTTCTGTTCTGTTGGAAGAACAAGGGCACTAGAGCATCAGTCAGGTCAATTGCGGCATGGATAGTTCAAGCGATCCAGTAGGCATACAGAGTAAGGGGCTTGGCTCCTCCTCAGGCGGTGTCGGCGTATTCGACCAGAAGTCTTTCTATCTCGTGGGCGGCCTCTCGCCACGTGGCTCCTGATGCGATTTGCAGGGCGGCCTCGTGGTCTTCAATTCACACCTTTATGTCTCATTATTTTGTTGAGCCGGCGGCTCTATCCTCAGTTGACTTTGGAGTCAAAGTTTTGTCGGTTGAAGGTGTCAAATAAATCTTTGTTAAGCAGCCTTTTTGCCCACCCGGGTGTGTTTTGGCGAGTTATTTCCCACACGTAGGCTGCCATGGAGTCTGTCAGGAAAACTGAAAATTTATGTCAAATACTTACCGTAATTTTCCTTTCCTGATGGACTCCATGGCAGCAGGAGTTCCCTCCCAAATGGCTGGAGTAGGATAGTTACCGAACACGGCCTCTGGCAGGGAGCAAAGATTTATGGGAGTATCGTCCTATAGGGTAATGGAGGTGGGACTAAACCCACACGTAGGCTGCCATGGAGTCCATCAGGAAAGGAAAATTACGGTAAATATTTGACATAAATTTTCAGTTTTTCTTTCTCACCCATTGAGAGAACACAGGAAGTCTTAAACCTTTAGGACATTCAAATGCAGTCTAACTGAAGGGTGGACAACATAGCAAACAATAGGATGACAGGCCTAAGGCCGCGTACACACGGGCGGATTGTCTGGCCAACTAAGTTCGTCAGACAATCCGACAGACAGTCCGTTCAAAATTTGCATGAACGGACTTGACCACACACGATGAGCAGACAGTCCGCTGAAAGCGTGCGCGATGACGTCTACAGCACGTACGACGGGACTAGAAAAACGACGTCCTATACACTGCAATGCAACCTTCGGCCGTGTAAATCCTTTCTGAGCATGCGCCATACTTAGTCCATCCAACTTGCCTACACACGAGCGGACTGTCCGCTGAAACCAAGTTTGGACGGACAAAACCAAGTTTGAACGGACAAAATTTCGGAAATTCCGTAAGACTTTGTTCGTCAGACAGTCCGCTGAAAAAGTCAGCTGAAGCCCACACACGAGCGGATTGTCCGCTGAAACACTGTTCAGCGGACTAAGTTGGACAGACAATCCGCCCGTGTGTACGCGGCCTAATGTATACAACAAGAGCTGGGAACTGCTTGCAACTCAAATGCCGCGTACACATGACTGGACTTTCCAGCAGACTAGGTCCGACGGTCTTCCCAACTGACTTTTCAACGAAGTTCCGACGGCCTTCCGAATGAACGGACTTGGCCACACATGAACAGACTAAGTACGCTCGAAAGTCTGTTCGTTTTAAACGTGATGACGTACGACGGGACTAAAAAGGATGTTCAATAGCCAGTAGCCAATAGCTGCCCTTGCGTCGTATTTAGTCCGTCGGATCAGCATTCAGACAAACGGTTTTCCCGATAGGAGTTGAGTCTGCTGGACAGATTTGAAACATGTTCTATTTCTAGGTCCGTTGGATTTTTATAACGAAAAAGGATCAGATTAGCCCACACACAATCGGATTGTCCGACGGACTGATCCCATCGGACCTAGTCTGCTGGAAAGTCCGGTTGTGTGTACACGGTAAAAGAGCCACCTAAAGGACCTTACTCCCAAAGCTGGCATAAGATGAGGCAGAAAAGTCTATCTGGTAGAATTTAGAGAATGATGAGAATGTCATATTGGGAGCAGCAAGCAGTGGCCATGCAGCTCTGTGTCCCAATAGACATGAATAGGTCTGCCTGCACGGGGATGCATGGAACACCACATTTGGCCCCCTCTCTTGTCATGGTCTACATCAGTGGTCTCCAAACTTTGGCCCATGGGCCGGATATGGCCCCTTGTCTGCCTTTATCCAGCCCTTTGGACACCATTCCTCTCATTGCTAAAAGACATTATTCATTCCACTGACACCAACAACGAGGCACCGTTCTTTCCTTTGACATCAATGGGGGGGGGGGGTATATTTCTGCTTATTGACCCCAATGTTGGGTCCCTTTTCCCTTTCCTGACACCAACAATGTGTCATGCTTCCTTCCACTAATATAAATGTTGGAACGCTTTTTCTCTCACTGATACCAACAATCAGGCACTATTCCTTCCACTGATACCAAAGATGGGGCACTATTCCTCCCACTGACACCAACGACGGGGTGCTATTCCTTCCACTGGCATAAACAATGGGGAGCTATTCCCCCCACTGACACCAAAGATGAGGCACTTTTCCTTCCACTGACACCAGGGATGGCACACTATTCCTCCCACTGACTCGAATTGTGCGGCATTGTTTATTGCACTGACACCAGCGATGGAGCACTATTCCTCCTACTGACACCAAAGATGGGGCTCTATCCCTCCCATTGACACCAATGATGGAGCACTATTCCTCCTACTTACACCAATAATGGGGCACTATTCCTTCCACTGACACCAATGACGGGGCACAATTCCTTTCACTGACACCAATGATGGGACAACATTCCTGCTACTGACACCAATAATGGGGTGCTATTCTTCCCACTAATAACAATGATGAGGCAGTATTCTGCCCACCAATACCAAGTGGGACACTGCTCCTTCCACTAATATCAATGATGGGACACTATTCCTCCCACTAATACCAATGATGGGACACTATTCCTCCCACTAATACTGATTATGGGGCACTATTCCTCCTACTAATATCAATGATGGGACACTATTCTTTCCACTAATAATAATGATGGGGCACTATTCCTCCAACTACTACCAATGATGGGTCACTATTACTCCCACTAATACCAATGATGGGACACTATTCCTCCCACTAATACTGATGATGGGGCACTATTCTTCCCACTAATACTGATGATGGGGCACTATTCCTCCTACTAACATCAATGATGGGACACTATTCTTTCCAATAATACCAATGATGGGGCACTATTACGCCCACTAATACCAATGATGGGGCACTATTCCTCCCACTACTACCAATGATGGGGCACTATTCCTCCCACTACTACCAATGATGGGGCACTATTCCTCCCACTGATACCAATGATGGGGCACTATTTCTCCCACTACTACCAATGATGGGGCACTATTCCTCCCACTGATACCAATGATGGGGCACTATTCCTCCCACTAATACCAATGATGGGGCACTATTCCTCACACGAATACCAATGATGGGGCACTATTCCTCACACGAATACCAATGATGGGGCACTATTCCTCCCACTAATACCAATGATAGGGCAGTATTCCTCACACGAATACCAATGATGGGGCACTATTCATATTCCTATTTTTTTTTAAATTCTTTATTTATATCAAATTTTCATCTTTACAAAACTCAGAGGAACAGATAAAACACATATAGAACATATATAAAAATAGAGGGGGTAGCACTATTATGCTCCTCCCCCATTACATCTATTCATCTTCCTATTGACTACAGTCACTATGTAGTTTTTTTTTTGTTTTTTACTTTCAATGATCAACAAGCCTTCTATACTCTAAAGGACAATTAACTGACTCTTTGTTTAGAACATTTGGAGATCCCTGGTCTACATAAATATGATCTCCACACTTTGTTTCTGTATTTGTAAGAAAATTTGAAACAAATAATTTGGAGTTCCAATTTTTTATTTTTTTTTATATTCTTTATTTATCAGAAAAAAATTTTTTTCCTTCCAACAGAGTGTATTTAAAACATGTTCCAGCAAGAAACAAAAAGAAGAAAAAAAAAAACCTTATAATACATGTATGCTTTCAATCCTTAATTTCTTAGTAGTTTAAACCTACGCCATCATAGTATTAAATACCCCTCTGCTATCCCCCTCCCCCCACCCCCCTGCCCACCCCCCCCTTTCCTTGCAGGATAACTAGTGGGTTTCCTCTTTGTGAACGTTGTTTCTAACCGGGTATTGTTTTCTTCTGAAGTTTATTGTGTAATTTCCTCCACATATCTCCAGGACGATTTAAATTCTTCCCACGATGCCCATTTATTTGAGCCTCCCTCTTCTACTGTTAGGTCAGCATCCCCTTCGTTATGATTTTCTATTTTTTGTATTTCATTTATACGGAAAATCCAATCCGATATTTTAGGGCTCTCATTTTCTCTCCATTTTTTTGGGATTAAGTTTTTGGCGGTGTCTAGCAGGATTGGAATTAACGAGGTTTTATATTGCTTTATGGGTTCGTCTGTCCCATGAAATAGGACCGTCCACGGATCTTCTCTTATTTCCTTTTTAGTTACAACTTTAATTATCTCTAAGATTTTTCTCCAATATATTTTAATAATAGGGCAGTCCCACCAAATGTGGGCCATAGTCCCAGTTTTTTTACACCCGCGCCAGCAATCCGAAGATTGCTCTACTACATATTTGGCCATTTTATTGGGTGTCGCGTACCACCTTGCAAGGCACTTGTAGTTCGTTTCTATCAGTTTATTATCTACTACCCCCGAGTGAATTAATTTAAAAATCTTATTACGGGTTTGTGTGCTACATTGTGACCCCAACTCTGTTTCCCACTTTTGGATGTATGGCGGGTCCTCCAGCTCATCACCCTCTGAGAGAATCTTATATAAATGCGTTATGTTTTTTTTTGATTTTTCTCTCAGGCATAGCCGCTCCAAAGGTCTCAGTTCCTCTTCGCTACGAATTGGCTGAGGTAAGTTTGAAATGAAGTGGCTTAGCTGGAGGAACCGCCACACATCAATCTTCATAAGATCTGTGTCCGAACATAGTGCTTGAAATGAAGCTATTTTACCATTAACTAGTATGTCTTTTAATTGTGCGGTGTCTTTCCTTATCCAATTGCCCCCCACCTCCTGTTTACCCGGTGTGAAATAATCGTTTTCTTTAAGAAAAATCCGGGGTGAATTGTATCCCCACTTATTTTGTGAATGTGTTCGATCCCAAATCTTTAAAGCTAAGCGTGTTATCTCGTGTGCGTGTGGTCCAATGGACCTGAACTGTGGAGGATTCCATATCGTGCGTCCTAAAAGTGCTTGACTCATTGTGTTCTCTACACTCACCCACCTCTTTTCATTTGCCTCTTTCGCCCATTCAACTACTCGAGACAGAACCACTGCATTGTAGTATCTTTTTAGATCCGGGACAGCCAATCCCCCTTGTCTTTTCCCCCTGCTTAACACCGCCATAGCAATTCTCGGTTTTTTATGTTGCCAAATATACTTCGAATTTAAATTTTTCATTAATCTAAAATAGGCCGAAGAGAGCGGAATGGGCAGCATTTGAAACTTATATATAATCTTCGGGATCAGTATCATTTTAACTGCATTGATACGCCCTAACCAAGAGAGGGGGCATGTTGAAATTTTTTTTATTTCTCTTTTAATTTCATCGAGTAAGGGGATATAATTATTCGTGAATATTTTCCTTATGGTGTCCGACAGATAAATTCCCAAGTATCTGATCTCCTTACGCCAGGGGAAACGGAATTCTGCCCTAAGCTTCTCCTCTTCCTGGATACTGATATTGACATTCATAACTTCGGACTTGCCGAGGTTTATTTTCAAATTCGATATTTTGCCGAATTTTTCCAACACCCTCAGCAAGTTCGGGATCGTAATCCTAGGCTTAGTGATGAAAAATAGCACGTCATCCGCATAGGCGGCTAATTTATGTTCGTCCCCTCCCAGCTTGATCCCCGTTATGTCCTGATTTTTTCGGATATAAGTCAATAACGGCTCCAGAGATAAAGCAAAGAGAAGTGGGGACAGTGGGCACCCCTGTCTGGTACCGTTTCCCATTTGGAATTGAGAGGAGGATTCTCCATTAATTTTGACCGAGGCCTGCGGATGGTTATAGAGGACCTGGATCCATTGGATCATTCTCGGACCTATACCCATAACTTCTAACGTTTCTATCATAAGTCCCCAGTCTACCCTGTCAAATGCTTTCTCTGCATCTATAGACAGGAATAGAGCTGGGGACCCACTGTTTTTTAGGGCCTGGAGGAGGAGTAGTGCCCTCACCCCATTATCCCTGCCTTCTCTCTCGGGTATAAATCCGACCTGATCTGGGTGCACCAGTTCGCTCATCTTATTCTTTAGCCTAGATGCCAGTATTTTGGCGAATAATTTTGTATCCGCATTCAATAATGCTATTGGCCTATAGCTTGAGCAAAGTAAATGATCCTTCCCTTCCTTTGGTATTACCGTAATTGAGGCCCGCAAAGCTTCTGCTTTCATATCGTATTTTGTGCCGAGCCCGTTCATATAATTACATAATCTTGGGACTAAGATTTCCTTGAATTTTTTATAGTAAATTATCGTGTACCCGTCCGGCCCTGGACTTTTGCCCAATTCCGTCTCCTTTAATGCTCTATAGATTTCCTCCTCAGTAATAGGTCTGTCTATATTATCTCTTTCGCTCTCTTGTAATTGGGGTAAGTTGGTATCATACAAAAATTCTTTAATAATTTCCTTATCCCCGTTAACACACCTCCCTTTTTGGCCTACATTATAAAGGGCATTGTAGTATTGTCTAAATGCCTCCGCAATTTCCTTAGTGGTATGAACCATCTTCCCGTTCTTATCCTGGATTTTATCAATAAAGTTAGTCCCCCTCCTCCCTTTTAACTGTCTCGCTAAATATTTGCCAGTTTTATTTTTCCCATAGTGTCTCTCTCTGACTCTCCCATCCTGTGACCTCCTTGCTTCCTGATCCATAAGGTCCTTAAGTTCCTCCCTTTTATTAATCAAAAGGTGAAAAAGTTCCTGCTGTTGGACCTTTTGTTTTTTATGCTCTTGTTCTAATCTATGGACTTCTTTAATCAAGTTCTCCCTTCTCTGTATTTTAACTTTTTTTTTATTTGCGCCAATGGAGATGAGGATACCCCTAATATATGCTTTATGTCCTTCCCATAGGGAGGCACCCGAAGTGTCCCCTGTATCGTTCGTCGAGAAGTAGAATTCTAATTCTTTCCGGATTATCTCGATGGTGTCGTTGTCCTGTACAAGATTTTCATTTAATCGCCAAGTAAAGGGTTGTCTGTACAGCCCTGGTATCCTCATCTTCATTGTCACGGGAGAATGATCTGACAGGGAGACTATTCCTATCCCTGTCTCTGCGACGTCCTCTAACAACCTGTGGTCCACCAATATGTAATCCAACCTGGAATACGTCCCGTGCACTGGGGAATAGAAAGAATAGTCCTTAGTTTTTTCATGTTGTGTCCGCCATGCGTCCACCAATTGATGTTGTTTCAGGCGATGTTTAAATATTTTCAGAGTCCGCTCATTCGTCCCCCTTGCACGGGACGTACTGTCCATGGCGGGATCCATACAAAAATTAAAATCCCCTGCTAGGATTACATCACCAGATTTAAAATCTGCTAATCTTCGTAAGATCGGTTTCATGTATCCTAAGGGATTGTTATTTGGACAATATACATTAGCAAGAGTAAACACCCTGTTTCCTAGCTCTCCTTTGAGGAACAGGTATCGGCCCTCGGGGTCAGTCAGTCTGTCGAGTAGAGTGAATCGTGTATGTTTCTCGAATCCAATTGCCACCCCCTTAGCCCTCCTAATTGGGGAATCTCCGTAAAACCAGGTCGGGAAGCTGTCTGAATATAACTTAATATTCAAATCCTGGGATAGGTGGGTCTCCTGCAAGAATACCACTTCAGCTCTGCATTGATGCAGTTCCTTTAAAAGTTTATACCTTTTGTTTGGGGCATTTAATCCTTTTACGTTGTAGGATATAAAATTTACCTCAGTCGTCCTGAACTGGCTACTGGCGTGCTTAATCTGTTCCTATTTATCCAACCCATGATTTCCATGTCTCTTTCGGTCCCCCACTCTGCAAGGAAATTCTCCACCCACCCCACCCCCCACCCCCCCGTCCCTTCACCCACCCCCCTCCCCCACCACTGGCCCGGTCCTGGCCTATACTTGACATTGGGTGGCACAGCTCCCCTCTGCAAGTAATACCTTCCAGGGTGTGACTCCAACTGCGGTCTTCCACTTCAACACCCCCTGTCCCCCCATCCTTAGGGGGGAAGAGACAACGTCTCCGGACAAGGAGTGGTGGAGCCCGGATCCGCCCTACCTATCCATCTTCCTATCCAACCCACCCCCGCACCCCCCCCCCCCAGACTCCCCCCCCCCCCGCCCCCACCCTAAAAAAACCAGACAGAAAGAGAAAAAAAAACAAAAATAACCAGAGACAATCGAATAACCAAAGGGCCAGAGCGGGAAGCACTGGCAACCCCCTCCTCCCCTCCTAATAGTCCCGCTACCATTAACATTAATTTTCACGAGAGTCTCGGGGGATCTTAAGGGGTGGGATTCCCAAGTTATTACAGAAGTCCTCAAGTTCATCTAGGAACTTTAACTTGAAAGTCCTTCCCTCTCTCTGGACTATCAGAGCTGTCGGAAACCCCCAGCTGTATCTTATATTGGCGCTTCTCAATTGTTCCAGTAGGGGTTTAAGTTGTCTTCTCCGTGCCAGGGTCCCTGCGGAAAGATCTGCAAAAACTTGTAGAGTTGTCCCTTCATATTGTAATGAGGGCGATCCTCTTAGTTTACTCCAAATCTTGGTTTTGTCCTCATAAAGATGAAATTTTACAATCACGTCTCGAGGTACCTCTACCCTTAGTCCTGGAGGTTTCCTCACTCTATGGACACGATCTATCTTTAATTCTTCACCTTCCGCTCTTCCTAATAAAGGGTTGAAAAACTTCCTCATTTTTACACCAAGGTCTTCTCCTTGTTGTTCAGGTAGGGCTCTAATCCTCAGGTTCTGACGTCTGCTCTGGTTTTCCTGTTCCTCCAATCTGTATAAGATGTCCCTGTGAGCCTCTTGCATTTTTCTAGACTGCACTTTTAAGTCTAGTATTTCCTGAGCCTGTTTACCCATTAGGTCCTCCGTTTCTTCAATCCTCCTTAACAGGTGACCCATATCCGCCCTAACGGTTAAGATCTCTGACTTAATTATATTTTCCAGTTTCAAAAACATTTCTTGTATTTCACCTTTTGTAGGTATTTGGGAGATATCTGTCTGCTCTCTATTTTTACCTTCCAGGTCTGACTCTGTCTCTTCGCCAGAGGAATCGCCCTGGGTCCCAGTTAGTTTTCCAGCCTCCTTCCTCCTCTCTCGCTTGCCCAGTTGCTTTTTTTCTAGGCCTGGACTTTTTTGGCTTGTCTCTTTAAGGTATTTCTGGATCGAGCTTGTATTTAAGCTCTCTTTAGGGGCTTTAGAGTCATTAACTTTTGGGTTTCTACCCCTCATGTTGTCCCTCTTAGGCTTTCTCCTCCCAGGGTTCCCTTTCGTTTGGTGACACCTTGGAAAAAGACTACGGAGTTGCAGAGAAAGTACCGAGAAAGGGTGCAGAGAAGAATAAAAATAAGATAGTTAAATCCTTTCCTTTGAGCTGGCTATTGGCCTGTCTATGAGACAGCAAGCTCTTCACTAATAATCAGCCAATGGAGCTCTCTGATCACGGTAGGCAAAGGGAGAGATCTACTGCACTTCTCCGTGGGCCAGAATATCTCCCTTAAATGTCCAAGTCTTGGGCGGTAGGGGCCAAGAAAAAAAAAAAGAAATAATACCAAACGAACCACCAGAGGTCCCCTTTTATCCCTTTACACTTTACACTCAGGTGTATTCTCCCAGCAAAAAAAGGGACTGAAAGTGTGATCTTCTAATACTGAGGGATTACCAGACGCTATATTTGGGATCTTCGGTCCCTCCTGCAATAGGGGAATCCTGATGCGACTCTCAATCTTTGTCGTCCCCGGCTTCTCCACTCATTCAAAGCGGGGGCATATGATCTGGCCCGTAACGGCCTTAGACACAGAGGGGACCCTTAAACTGGGCTGTCTTTAGTTTAGATCAGCTCCAGCCGATGCAGCAAAGAAAGGGACGGAGGAAAGAAAAAAAAAGACCCACCAATCAAAAAGTGTATCAGAGTCCAATGCTGTACTTTTCAAGGCTTAAATAACATGTAAAAATTGCCATGTATAATCAGTGTCCAGGGCTGTACTTTTCAGGGCATAGAATAGCATATGAGTATTAATATGTGTATTCAGAGTGTTGCTATTCAGAGGATCTAAATGGTATTTAAGTCCGTCAGCTTGCTCCTTAGTAGGGATGAGCCGAACACCCCCCGGTTCGGTTCGCACCAGAACTTGCGAACGACCCCCGCGTTCGGTACGAACGTTAGAACCCCATTGAAGTCTATGGGACTCGAACGTTCGAATTGGAAAATGCTAATTTTAACGGCTAATATGCAAGATAGTGTCCTAAAAAGGGTTTGGCGACCTGCCTCCTGCCTCAGGGGACATGGGTCAATGCAAAAAAAAGTTTTAAAAACTACCGTTTTGGCGGGAGCACTGATTTTAATGACGATTAAAGTGAAAAAAAAAAGTGAAATATTCCTTTAAATATGGTGCCTGGGGGGGTGTCTGTAGTATGCCTGTGAAGTGCCACGTGTTTCCCGTGTTTAGAACAGTCCCTACACAAAATGACATTAAACGGAAATAACACCATTTAAAACTGCTTGCGGTTTTAATGTTATATCTGGTTCCTGCAATATGGTTGAAAATCATTGAGAAACATGGCATGGGTAGCCCTCCCTGCCCATTACCAGCCTATTTGGGTCTTGTACACATATTAAGGGGAACCCCGTACCCATATTAAAAAAAAGGAAATGCGTGTGGCCCCCAGGCCCTATATACTCAGAACAGCAGTATACAGGCGGTGCAAACAAGACAGGGACTGTGTAGGTTTGTTGTGTTAAGTTGAATCTGTTTGTCATTTTCAACCGGTACATTTTTAAAGTGTAGCTCCAGTCAAAAAAAATATCTTTAAGCTTTTTGGAAAACATAGGGAAGGGTTATCACCCCTGTATAATTTGTTTTGTCGTCCATCTTTTTTCATCTCACTTGCTGCTGTCTCCTTGCGTTTGCAAGTAGGAGATGTTTGTAAGTTGGATGTTTGAAAGTAGGGGCCTGCCCTATATTATAGCGGTATGTACTGGGTACAGAGCACGCAGACAGCACGCACTATCTCCTAACACTACTGACTGCAAGCTCTATTATTAACCACTTGTTAGCCCAATGTTTGCATAAAGTGAAAGATGAAGTTATGCTGAGTAAATAGATATCAAACATGTCACTCTTCAAAATTGCACATGCCCGTGGAATGGCGCCAAACGTCGCTACTTAAAAAATCCCCATAGGCGACGCTTTAAATATTTTTTTACTGGTTACATGTTTTGAGTTGCAGAGGAGGTCTAGGACTAGAATTATTGCTCTCGCTCTAAGATTCTCGGCGATACCTCACATGTGTGGCACATGCGAGCACATGGGGACATGGGCGCTTTAATTTTTATTTTATTTTTTTATTGTTCATTTTACTTTATTTATTTTAGTTTGACATTTTTTTCCCCCAAAATATATTTTTGATCACTTTTATTCCTATTACAAGAAATGTAAACATCCCTTGTAATAGGAATATGGGGTGACAGGTCCTCTTTACAGTGAAATCTGGGGGGTCAATATGACCCCACATCTCACCTCTAGGCTGGGAAGCCTGAAATCAAAAATAAAAAAAAGATTCTGGCTTTGATCGTACTGGCGAGTTGGTAGAAGCACCGGAGGGCGGTGAGGGGTGGGGGGCGTCTATGGCTGGGTATTTCAGGGTATCACCGAGTATGGCTGGGTATCTCTGAGTATGGCTGGGTATGGCAATTTATGGCAGGGTATTACAGAGTATTGGCGGGGTACTACAGAGTAATAGCAGGGTACTGCAGAGTATTGGGGGTACTGCAGAGTAATGGCGGGTACTGCAGAGTAATGGCGGGTACTGCAGAGTATTGGGGGGTACTGCAGAGTAATGGGGGTTACTGCAGAGTAATGGGGGGTACTGCAGAGTAATGGCGGGGTACTGCAGAGTAATGGCAGGGTACTGCAGAGTAATGGCAGGGTACTGCACTGCAGAGTAATGGCGGGGTACTGCAGAGTAATGGCGGGGTACTGCAGAGTAATGGCAGGGTACTGCAGAGTATGCACTGGTATTGCAGAGTATTGGCAGGGAATTGAGGGGTTAAATTCGGTGAGCAGCGATGTGGGCACTGCAGATGCAGCCCACATCGCTGCTGACACCGATCTCTTTCCCCTCCGCTGTACCGATCGGTACAGAAAGGGGAGGGAGGAACAGGCGTCATAACATGACGCCGGTTTGTTTCCAAGTGATCACTCCGTCATTTGACGGAGCAATCACGTGGTAAACGGCCGCTATGAGCGCCCGTTTACCGTGATGCGGACCTGGGACCTGCGGACCCGGCGGTCACGGATGCTCTCGAGTGCGCACACCTCAGGGCACGGGAGAGCAGAATTCTGGGAGGCCGTTAATTAACGGCCTCTCTGAGTTAAACAACCGCCCTGAAGCCGTTAATCGGCAATGGGCAGTTGTTAAGTGGTTAAAGCTAGATCACTAGCTATATAGGTGAGGTGAATATAGTGGTGTATACTGCAGTCAGGGCACAGACAACAACCACTACACAGCAGCAAGATAGGAAATCAGCCAAAAACGATTGGTGTGTACTGTGTTGAAGGTACACAGAACACCCACTGCTTCAGATGCAAAGTAACACACTACAGGAGGCCGCCTTAAAGGCGGCTTTATATAGTGTGGGGCGTGCACTACACAGCCTGAGCTATGATTGGCCACAGGCATCCTGCCTGTGGCCAATCATAGCTCTCCTCGCTGCCGGCGCTGCGATTGGCCAAGCATGCGGGGTCACAGTGCATGCTTGGCCAATCATCGGGCAGCAAATTGTGGTCCGCGCGCACGTCACTCGAATTTTGACGCGAACGGCCAAAACGTTCGGAATTCGCCGAACGCACGAACAGCCAATGTTCGAGTCGAACGTACGTTCGACTCGAACACGAAGCTCATCCCTACTCCTTAGTTGCTACTGCTCTATACTTAACTGGAGAAAATATAACAGTCCAAGAAAAAACGATTTGGTTGGGTCTGACCTCTTTGTAGTCTTCTTCGCTATTTTAGCTCTTCAGCTCACAGGGGCTGTACTCGCTCCGCAGCATCTGGTGGAAGAGTATGGGGGGGGGGGGTAGAGCCGAGGGCTCCGCTCGCTCCAACGAGGTCCTCCGTGCCGTCTACCGGTGTCCCTCCGGGTCACGCTGGGAGTGCTCTCTGGCCCAAGCGAGCGGGCGTTCGAGTGTGGGCACTGGGGCTGGAGCAGGCATCATTTAGGAGCGCCGCGCTCTCTCACTGCGCTCAGCTCCGGATGGTACGGCGAGTCCTCCTCCATCCCTTCGCGTGGAAGCCGCAGTTAGGCCCCTCCCCTCTCACGTACGCCGCATGACGTGCACGAGGTTCAGGTTCTAAGGTTCAGGTATGGTGAGATTTGGAGTTCCAATTAACCCCCTTGACCAATAATTATATGGCTTGAGCTCCAAACATTCTGCATTAAACCAGGGCTTCTTTAAAAAATATTCTAATAAAATATATATTTTTTTAAATTGCAGAAATAGTCACAACAACAACAACAACAATAATATTAATAGTAACAATATTTAATATTTTTAAAGCGGTATTAAACCCAAACATTTGTTATATTGCAGCTTACCTATTCTAAGATGTAATGGCTGCATAAGTTTTCTTTTTGTGGGCTTTTTTCTGTTATTTTCACCTGGTGATCCAACCAGTAAGTCTGCTGTTTTTCTACAGAACAAGTTCTCTTGCAGATATAGCAGTTAAGGGGTTGAGACAAACCATTTACCACTGACATGGGGTGCTTAAAATTATCTGCTTTTTTTATGTAAAACCTTTATTCCAAAAGGAAAACAACTGTTTTCTGTAACTGCTTATAACGTGTAGAGTTTAAATTTATTAGTGCCTTGAATTCTTCTAGTACATCAAACACTCCCCTCCCTCCTCCCTGTGCTCCTTTATCCAAAGTGGGGGCACTCTATTACAGGAGGTACATTACTGGCCAGATCACCAGGTAAAAACAGAGGGGGGGGGGGAGCTTAACCCCCAGGCGCCAACCTACACAAATATGGGGCCTCTCAGTGGTTGGGCAGAGAAAGCTCCCGCTTCTTGCAATTGGGAGCTTTCCATTCATGTGATCACCTTGGCAGACAGTCACGGCAGTCACATGATCATAAACCCCTCCCTGCCTCCCGGCATCAGAAACCTTCTAAAGGGTCTGGAGTCGCCAGCGCAAAGGAGTTAAAGGAAAAGCACAGCCAAAGCTTGTTTTCAGCAGACAACGGGTTGAAGCCCGCTGTCGACTAACGTCACAGAGCCGGTCCAGGCTGGGGCAAGATCGCGACAATATGGTCGGGTATGGGATCCGCCCACAACTGGACTTCCACATGGCTCAGCCTGATCCCTCCCCCTCCACAGCCCAGTATTCCAGTGAGTGTGGGGGGTGAGAACCGAGCGATCAAAGGCCACCGATTGCTTGGTTCTCAGTCATAGAGGCGGTGGGGGACAGATGCTGCATCCACCTAGGTAAGTGACATAAATATGGTGTGACATAAAGCATAGCTCCCAGCTGTCCCTGATTTTGAGGTAGCGTTGCTACCTGTCTGGGATTCATCTGGACAGTTCGGGTTTTGAATTGTGTGTCCGGGTTTCAGACTGCCTGAAACCTGGACACAATATTCATAATGTACTGGGGCTCCCCAAAAATAACCGAGTACCAAAACCGTCGTGTGCATAGGGGTGCACACATGTCTCATCGTCATCCCCATACATGGACAGGAGAGAAGAGAGGGCTTGATCTGCTTCTCCTCCTCCCACCTCTACTCCTTTCTCTGTCTGCCCACCTACACTGCAATCCCCGGCTTTATGTGCCTCAGTAAAGGGATGTGTGGGATGGAAATTTGAAGCTCAGCAACAGGCAGACAGATTGTGAATGAAAGGTATCGATGCCTGAGCCTCCATCCCCAGGTGAGTGAGCTCACCATCCAATGTCTGTGACTGTCTCCCTCCCCCCCACTTCTCTTTTGCCTCAGAGCGAGTGAGTACACTAAGGTAACAGGGACTCAGATATAAGGGGTGCCCTGTGGACTCTGATGTAAGGTGGGCTTTGGGAACCCTAATTTAAGGGGAATGAAGGAACTAATGTAAGTGGGAGGTTTGGTGAGCAGAAACCTTCTTACATCAGAGTTCTCCTTTAGTTATAGTCTACAGCGTTCCCCCTTAAAAACATTTTTTTGATTTTACACTAAAGTGTTTGGGTTTGGCTTGAAGAAAAGGTGGCAACCCTATTCGAGGGACTGTCCCTGATTTCGAGGGACTGTCCCTGATTTGGAGCAAAGTCCCTCTGTCCCTCTTTCCTCCTCATCTGTCCCTTATTTTGGTCTGATCTATATAGTTGTATATAAAATGCACTATTTATCTTTCAAAAAGTGTTTCTCAGTGCTAAACCTTTCATACACTTTATAAATTGCTGCATTTGTAAATTTCAAAAGCCAATATAAAGGAATAGTGTTAAAAAAAAAGAAAAAAACACTTGTGGGTTTTAACAATCTTTTTTTGGGGGGTTAATTCTCTGTTAAGGGGGCTTGGCATGGGGTCCTATGTCCTATTGCAACAACTGCCATTTTATTCTCTAGGGTGTCTGAAAAAAAAATATATAACTTTTAGGGGTTCTAAGTCATTTTCTAGCAAAAAAAAATCGATTTTAACTTGTAAACAACAAGTTTGAAAATAAATAAATAAAATAAATAAAAGTCAGCAGCCACAAATACTGCAGCTGCTCACTTTTAATAATCAGACACTTACCTGTCCTGGAGTCCAGTGATGCAGGGGATCAAAGCCCCGCTCGTCCCATCCTCCACTCGGCTGCGCCAGCATTTTAACTGTGGGCGCCACAGCCGGGCACCCACTGCGCATGCGTGAGCCACGCCGCCACTGGCCGCGCAATCATCTGAGACCGATCACGTGTCCCAGATGATTGACAAGAGGGAGGGGGGAGAGGCGATCTCCCTTCCTGTGCCGAGGGGAAGTGACGTCAAGAGCCCGGGCACCGAAGGAGGCAGACTACAAGGGACCCCCTAGCAACAGGCATTTAGAGGTGAGTAAAAAAAAAAAAAATTCTCCGAATGTTTTTTTTTTAAGCACATTAATACATTTTTTTTTTTTTGGGATGGAACTCCACTTTAAGTGGTTAAACTACATATAGGTATGCCTTATAGGCTTACCTATTGGTAAAATGTAATGTTGGAAGTTTACTTCCTCTTTAAAGTGGTTGTAAACCCTTACAAACCACTTTGACCTACAGGTAAGCCTAGATTAAGGCTTACCTGTAGGTCCAAGCAATATCTCCTAAACCTATATGGTTTAGGAGATAGTTGCCCGAAAACGGGCACTGCTGTCTACGGCGCATGCGCCGTAGACAGCGGCGCGCAGGAGCACTGAGCGCGGCATTCTCAGCGACGGAGCTGCCGCGCATGTCGGCTCCCGTGCGCATGCGCGGGAGTGTCGTCATCGCGGCTTTGCCGAATGACAGCGGCGGAGCTGCGAGACCTCACCAACAAGATGGATGCGGCGGACTACAGGGGACAGCGGCGACTTCGCTGGCTCCTGTGTCAGGTAAGTGACACATAATGGGCTACTATGCGATGCATAGTAGTCCATTATGCTTTGCCTTTGCAGGGAATGAAAGAGGAAGTAAACTCATCAGGGTTTACTTCCTCTTTAACCACTTAATAACCGCCCCATAGCCGAATGGGATTCTTAACTCTGGGAGGCCGTCATATGACGTCCTCCCAGAACTCCGCTCTCGCGCGCCCCCCTGGGGCGCGCACTCGAGAGCATCCGTGACCGCCGGGTCCACAGGACCCGGCGCATCACGGTAAACGGCCGCTCATAGCGGCCGTTTACCACGTGATCGCTCCGTAAAATGACGGAGTGATCACTTGTAAACAAACCGGCGTCATCCTCCCTCCCCCTCTCTGTACCGATCGGAACAGCGGAGGGGGAAGAGATCGGTGTCAGCAGTGATGTGGGCTGCATCTGCAGTGCCCACATCGCTGCTCACTGAAAATTAACCCCTCAATTCCCTGCAAATACTCTGCATTACTCTGCATTACTATGCAATACCCTGCAATACTCTGCATTACTCTGCAATACTCTGCATTACTCTGCAATACTCTGCATTACTCTGCAATACTCTGCAATACTCTGCAATACTCTGCATTACACTGCAATACACTGCATTACCCTGCATTACTCTGCAATACCCTGCAATACCCTGCAATACTCTGCAACACTCTGCAATACTCTGCAACACTCTGTAATACCCTGCAACGCTATGCAACACCCGCCAATACCCTGCAACACTCTGCAATGCTCTGCAACACTCTGCAATGCTCTGCAACACCCACCAATACCCTGCAACACTCTGCAATGCTCTGCAACACCCGCCAATACCGTGCAACACTCTGCAATGCTCTGCAACACCCTCCAATATACTGCAATGCTCTGCAACGCAATACTCTGCAACGCCATACTCTGAGATACCCAGCCATACTCTGAGATACCCAGCCATACCCAGCCATACCCAGCCATAGTCGGTGATACCCTGCAATACCCAGCCATAGACACCCCTCCCCCCCTCCCGCCGCCCACCGGTGCTTCTACCGACTCGCCAATACGATCAAATCCAGAATCTTTTTTTTTTTTTTCAGGCTTCCCAGCTTAGAGGTGAGATGCGGGGTCTTATTGACCCCATATCTCACTGTAAAGAGGACCTGTCATGCCATATTCCTATTACAAGGGATGTTTACATTCCTTGTAATAGGAATAAAAGTGATCAAAAAATTTATTTTTGGGGAAAAAAATGTCAAACTAAAATAAATAAAGTAAAATGAACAATATTTTTTTTTTTTTTTAAAGCGCCCCTGTCCCCATGTGCTCGCATGCAGAAGCGAACGCATACGTAAGTCCCGCCCACATATGAAAACGGTGTTCAAACCACACATGTGAGGTATCGCTGCGAACGTTAGAGCGAGAGCAATAATTCTAGCCCTAGACCTCCTCTGTAACTCAAAACATATAACCAGTAAAAAAAAAAAAAAATCGTCGCCTATGGGGATTTTTAAGTAGCGACGTTTGGCGCCATTCCACGAGCCTGTGCAATTTTGAAGAGTGACATGTTAGGTATCGATTTACTCGGTGTAACTTCATCTTTCACATTATGCAAAAATTGGGCTAACTTTACTGTGTTTTTTTTCTTTTAAGCACAAAACAGTTTTTTTTCCCAAAAAAAGCATTCGAAAAATTGCTGCGCAAATACCATGCGAGATAAAAAGTTGCAACGACCACCATTGTATTCTCCAGGGTGTTTGCTAAAATATATATATATATATATATATATATATATATATATAATGTTTTGGGATTGGATGTAATTTTCTAGCAAATAAATTATGATTTTTACATGTAGGAGAGAAATGTCAGAATTGTCCTGGGTGCTCCTGGCGCTCCATGCATGTTGGGCCTCTGTATGTGGCCACACTGTGTAAAAGTCTCACACATGTGGTATCACCGTACTCGGGAGTAATAGCAGAATGTGTTTTGGGCTGTAATTTGTGGTATGCATATGCTGTGTGAGAAATAAACTGATAATATGACAATTTTGTGAAAAAAACAAAAAAAAAAAGTAAAAAAAATCTTGATTTTGCAAAGAATTGTGGGAAAAAATGACAACTTCAAAAAACTCATCATGCCTCTTGCTAAATACCTTGCAATGTCTTCTTTCCAAAAAGGGGTCATTTGGGGGGTATTTGTACTTTTCTGGCATGTTAGGGTCTCAAGAATTGAAATAGGCCGTCAGTACTTCAGATGTGATCAATTTTCAGATATTGGCACCATAGCTTGTGGACTCTGTAACTTTCACAAAGACCAAATAATATCCACCAATTTGTACTTATTTTTACCAAAGATATGTAGTGGTATAAATTTTGGCCAAAATTTATGAAGAAAAAATTACTAATCTGCTAAATTTTATAACAGAAACGAAGAAAAATTCATTTTTTTACAGAATTTTCTGTATTTTTTCTTTTATAGCACAAAAAATAAAAAACCCAACGGTGATTAAATACCACCAAAAGAAAGCTCAATTTTTGTGAAAAAAAGGACAAAAATTTCATATAGGTCCAGTGTTGCATGACTGAGTAATTGTCATTCAAAATGCGAGAGCACCGAAAGCTGAAAATTGGTCTGGTTATTAAGGGTGTTTAAGTGCCCAGTGGTCAAGTGGTTAATACTGTACAACACAACCTGCATGCAGTATTCTAGGTGGCCTCCAGGGGGCTCTCACTGACTGTTTTGGGTAAGCGAGTCACATGACTGGAAAGGACCCGGAAGCGCCTGAAGTCCATGGCTGAAGCAGTGATTCTGCATGCAGAAGGAGACTATTGAGGGGCCCCTGAGAGTCCCTGTGGCCCTCAGCAGTGAGTATGCTTCTGTTTATCCCTGGCTTTAGCTGTTATTGTTCTCCTTTGGGGTGAAGGGTCCATGTGGGTGGGTGGCTGGCTTGTGTCTTTCATAGCTCATTGCTACCTATAGCTTGGGTGCTGTTGTGGCACTACAGAGACCAGCCTGCCCTGTCAGTACAGGCAGACTAATATGCCATGCTGCTGGTATAATCTTAAATGCGGGCACAGCATTAGTATGTATAGACTCTCTGTCAGTATGTTGTTCCTCTTGTCCGGATGACCGCCTGGGACACATACAGGGGACGATCGAGGACTGAGGCACCGCCAAAATCACATGTATTTAGGGGAGGGGGTTGGAGCCTCTGTCTGGTTTTATTGCTGTCTGTGGGAGTCCTTCATACCAGAATGCAGTGTGGGAAAGGTGTGTTCTGTTTGCATATCCCGCACTGCGTTCCAAATGCACTGTCTTTGCAGCCTGCTGTCGATATGTTGTTAACGGCACCCAAAACGCAGACCACAATCGCAGTTAGAAAGAAAAACACAGCGCTTAAAAAAAAGACTATACCGTGTGTGTTAATTAAATCCCATACATAGTGCATAAAACTGTCCATCAAACAATATATAAATGATAAAAGTTCATCTATGAACAATAGTGATCAGCAGTTGAAAATTCTTCACCTGCGGTGTTTTGTCTCCTCCAAAACATGAAGAGTGCAAACCCACCAGAGCCAGATGCTGTCTATCTAACACATAGAACAGCAAAACTCGTTCTTTACTTTATCATGATATGACTTTTACTTTCTTTATGATGATCCTCCTACTGGATGCATATAGTGTAAATGACAAGATGCGCCAGGTATAAACTTTCTCCAAGTCAACGTTAGAGGGAATACTCGCTCTCATCCATCCAAGTCACCACTTCGGTTATTCCGATGTAGCAGGCTGTTCGTCCACACCAGACTCCGCCTCCAATTGCAGTGCATTTTCAGGCACCAGATCGCATGGTACTGCACTACGATGAGATTCAGTACACTAGTGTGTTTTTTTTTTTTTTTTTTTGCTTTTTTATTCAACTTTAGCTCATTCAACAGGCTGCAAAATTTCACAGCAGGGGAGCACACAGGCGTTCCTGTGCGATTCCGTTATAATCTGGCTCTAACAATTAGTGCTTGCAATATAAGTGTCAGATGACCTGTATGCATAAATGATTGCAAGCGATCGTTTAAGAGCCAATTTGTGAAACAAATTTTTGAATGCGAGAGAAGTAATGACAAAGCTTCATTAAGGGCCAGTTCACACCAGACGCAGTTCAGTTCTGTGCACTTTTTTCTGCACTAAACATGGATGCACAGTGTTTTCCATGTATTCCAATGGCTCTGGTTCACACCATACAGTCAGTTTCTGGTGCGGAAACTGACCAGAACTGTATTGGTGCAGGAAAAAACAGAACTGCACGGAACTGCATCTGGTGTGAACTGGCCCTTAATGTATAACTAAAGACAAAACTTTTTTTTTTTTCTTAGTTTTAACCACTTCTGAATGGAGATTTTTTTTGAGATTTGTTGTTTACAAGTTAAAATCATTTTTTTTGCTAGAAAATTACTTAGAACCCCCAAACATTTTATATATATATATATATATATATATTTTTTTTTTTTTTCAGACACCCTAGAGAATAAAATGGCAGTCATTGCAATATTTTATATCATACCGTATTTGTGCAGCGGTCTTACAAGCGCAGTTTTTATGGAGAAAAATACACTTTTTTGAACTAAAAAAATAAGACAACAGTAAAGATAGCCCATTTTTATTTTTCTATATTGTGAAAGATAATGTTACACTGAGTAAATTTATACCCAATATGTCAGGCTTCAAAATTGCGCCCACTAGTGGAGGAAGAGGTCTGCAATTCTTGTCCATCAACAATTGTGCCCACTAGTGGAGAAAGAGGTCTGCAATAGTTAATCCTCCCCTCCCAACCCGGGCCCACTACAAGAGGACTGGTGCCCCCCCCCCCCCCCCCCCAATCAGTGGCCCTGGCTATGGGACAGGAAGTGAAGGGAAATCTCTGCAGTGGGACGGGGCGGGGGGGGGGGGGTGCGTAATCTGACAGGGGATATAATCTTGCCTTGATCTATCCAAAATGAAAAAAAAAGTTTTGCCTATAGTTCTACTTTAAGGTCAAATCACTAAAAAGAAAAATGTTCTTTATCTCCTGGTCCCACTATTTTCGGAATGTAGGAACTAACAGTGGGATACTCTCCGCACAGGCCAGTAACAATTTATCAGTGTGAGAATACAGTGTTATTAGCTCAGGAATGTATAGAATTGATAAACCTTGCACTAGAGGGGATCATTGTATGAATGAAGGCACACAAGACAGAATACATGTGGGTGACTCTTCCCCTGAGAGATCCTGCCGTTGACAACTTGTCAAAATTAGCAGCAGGATCACTAGGAGGCTGCGTTTTCTGTCCCTGTGGAATTGCTCCTTCTGTAGCTGAAGCAGTGAGATGTCACAACTGTCACCAGCGAGATTCAGCAGCATTTGAGCAACACCTCACTCTGATTCTATAGGGACACCCAGGCAGCCTTTCTTAGTGATCATGCCTCTGGCGATTTGTTGCTAGCAGCAAAATCGCCCGTGTGTGATCAGATCACATATTTAATAATTTCACTAGCATGTTGATGAGGGGGGAAGGTTCACTTTTGGCTTTAAAGCGAAGCTCCAGGCTCCTTCAGGGAAAAAATAAAATATTTTAATATTAGGACACTAAGCTGTCCACGTACCCAGTGGTGTCTTCATCCGAGCCGATTTTTCGATCTCGGCTTCACAGTCTGTTCGCTACTGCGCATGTGCAAATGTGGCAGGGGAAGGAGGAGGGGGGGGCAGACTTCCGGCTGAGGTCGCCACAGGCGACGTCAGCTGGGAGTGGGAGCAGGTACCTGTCAAAATCAGGTACCCACTCTTCTATCCCCCAAAAGGTGCCAAACATGGCAACGGATGGGGGGAGAAGGCAAACGTCCACCCAAAAGGAGAAGCTCCGCTTTAAACCCTGTAAAGAAAAAATTGCTATACATACCTTTTTTAAATTTGATCTGGTCCGGTCTCCAGCGGCAAAAACTCTGTGCAGGAGACAGCCAACAACAGCTGGGAAATGAATGGGACGTCACCCATAGAGTTACTATGGTGCTTCAGTTGTCGGCTGCCTCTTCTGCACCCGCTTCCACAGAGAGGCCGCTGCTGACAGCTTAGTGTGGGACCGGAGCAGCTTCAGAAAACGTATGTATAGCGATTTTTGCTTTACAGGGCTAAATAGGTTAGAATGTGGATGCAAGTAGATTTAGAGATTTTAGTTTTAGCCTGAGCTTCTACTTTAATATATAATAATTTTTGCTAAAAATGTTATAAATGCTAGTGTTTTAAATTAGACAATACAGGTAAGCTTGCCGACCAGCCGCCGCAGTTTTACTGCTGCAGAATGGCACGGCTGGGCGAAACGACGTTACCTTACGTCGCTTCGCCTTTTGGCCACTAGGGATCCCAGTGGGCGCGGTGAACACCGGCACCTACGATCGCTCGTGACAGAGCGAGAACCGGGATCTGTGTGTGTAAACACACAAATCCCGGTTCTTTCAGGGGAGTAGAGACAGATTGTGTGTTCATAATAAGTATGAACACTAATCTCTCTTTCCTCCTAGACAGTCCCATCCCCCCTACAGTTAGAACACACCTAGGGAACAACTAATGTTAACCCCTTCCCTGCCAGTGACATTTATACAGTAATTGGTGCATTTTTATAGCACTGATTGCTATATAATTGTCAATGGTCCCAAAAATTTCCTATTTGTCCGCCTCAATATTGCAATCCTGATAAAAATAACAGATCGCCGCCATAACTAGTAAAATAAATAATAAAAATGCTATAAATCTATCCCCTATTTTGTAGACGCTATAACTTTGCCGCAAACCAATAAATATACGTTTATTGCAATTTTTATTACCAAAAATATGTAGAAGAATACATATTGGCCTAAACTGAGGAAAGAATTGTCTTTTTTTTTAATTAAATAAAATGGGGGATATTTATTATAGCAAAATGTACAAAATTTTGTGTTTTTTTTGTTTGTTTTGTTTTTTCAAAATTGTCGCTCTTTTTTTGTTTATAGTGTAAAATATGCAGAGGTGATCAAATACTACCAAAATAAAGCCCAAGTTGTGGGAAAAAAATGTGTGGGACGTCAAATTTGTTTGGGTCTAACGCCACACGACCGCAAAATTGTCGGTTAAATCGATGCAGTGCCATATCGCAAAAAAATGCCTGGTCATTGAGCAGCCAAATCTTCCGGGGCTGAAGTGGTTAAAGTAGAACTTCAGACAAAACTTTGTTTTTCTTTTTGGATAGAGTAAGGGAGGGTTTTAACTCCTGTCAGTTTATTTTTTGCCGTCTGTATCCCATTGAGGGGATTTACCTTGACTTCCTGTCCCATAGCCAAAAAGGAAGTGAGAGGAAATCACTGCAAATTAAGGAAATCCCTGGTCACCGGTCAACTAGTGTCCCCATTGGAAGATTTCCCCTTTTGTTAACTTTCTGGGGACAACCCAAAATTTGGGATTTTTTTTATTTCACTTTCACTTTCAACGATAAAGGTAAACAGGACAAATAGAGAGGATGAATCTCTCCAACAGGGGGCACAGACAGCATAAACTGAGAGATGTTCTTATACAAAGCCACTCTATCCAAACCAAAGAGAAAAGTTTTCCTTTAGTTTTTCTTTAAGCCATAATGTGCCGGTTATGTTCTGTTAACATTGGTTATTTTCCATCGTATGATTGTTATGATCAGTGCTGATCAATGTATAATGCCTTGATCACACAGTCGGAACGTTCCGATCACAAAATCCGTTGGATTTTTTCAGACGGATTTTGGACGAAATTTGTCGGAAAATCCAATCGTTCGGAATACGGTGACATTCGCTTCGTACGACGGGACTATGTAGAGGCCAGTAGGTAATAGCTTTCGTCTCATAATTTTTTCTGAGCATGCGTGGCAGTTTATCTGTCAGAATTCTCTACAAACGATCGGAAAAAGTCAGATCTGATTTTTTTGTCGGAAAATTTTAGATCCAGCTCTCAAATTTTTCCGTCGGATTTTCCAACAACATAATACGGACTCATTCCGTCGGAAAATCCGACCGTGTGTACAGGGCATAACAATGTTTGTGGACCTGTCCATTAACAGACAGATGTGATTGCCATCCCGACTATGTGCTCATCACCATAGTGCAATGTAAACACAAAATAGACTACACTGTTTTATGTTTCTGAGGTCAGTATAGACGAGTTTGACTACATTCCTTACCACTGTGTAAAGGTGACATCAAATAATTTTAACTGATTATATGTACACATTTCTTGATATTTTATGCCCAGTCCTCTGGGGGACTATCTGAAAGCAAACAAAGCCAGCATTTACTTTTACGTAGTACTTGGAGCATACATGTTGGAATGTTTTTTGCTGCTTTCTCTGTATTAACCCGGCCATATACTGTATGGTTCGAATCTTGGCAAGTTCAGCAGGGGCAGGCTGAATGTTTGGTACACCTTTGGTACAACCACTCTATCAGATATTATATGCTTTCAGCCTAGGTTCACACTGACAGCAGGAATGAAATCGCGCAAGTTCAGCTCAACTCGCACAATTTCATTCCTGCATGTCAGTCCCAACTTCGGGGGTGATTTCAGAGACATCTGTGCGGATGTCAATGGAAGTCGCACCACAAAGTCGCGAAAAGTAGTACAGAAACTACTTTTGGGAATCGGGGCAGTGCCACAAATGCGGCATCACACCGATTCGGACGGTGCCATTGCCAGCAATTGCCGCCAATTTGGAATGCGATTTGATATGTCAAATCGCTCCAATATGAGCCAGGGCTCATAGCCACTAGCAGTGATCACTGTGTTCTCCTTGCAGGGACGGCTTCCCCCACCAAGAAAACATGTGTCACTACGGGAGGGATTCCCCCATCAACGCTGACTGTGGTTGCTGGAAAAAAAAAATCACTCCCTCTATGGCTGGCTTGAGCCTAGCTATATGCGTGTAGATTTCTCTTGTCCACTGGCTGACCAATAGAAAGTAGAGCTGCACGATTCTGGCTAAAATGAGAATCACTTTTTTTTTTTTTTTTTTTTTGCTTAGCATAAAGATCACAGTTCACATTATACGAAATAACTGGGCTAACTTCACTGCTTCGTTTTTTTTTAAATCATTAAAGTGTATTTTTTCCAAAATATATATAATGTTTGGAGGTTCTAAGTAATTTTCTAGCAGAAAATACTGATTTTAAAGCGGGATTCCACCCTAAAGTGGAACCTCCGCTGATCGGATCTCTCCCCCCCTCCGGTGTCACAATTGACACCTTTCAGGGGGGAGGGGGGTGGAGATACCTGTCAAAGACAGGTATTTACACCCACTTCCGGGCATAGACTCCCACGGGAGTCTACGCCATTTCCTGCCCTGCCACGCTGTCTGCTGGGACACACACGGGTCCCAGTGACAGCGCGGAGATTTCCTATTGCGCGGCGCGGCTCGCGCATGCGCAGTAGGGAACCGGGAAGTGAAGCCGATTCGCTTCACTTCCTGATTCCCTCACCTAGAATGGTGGCGGCAGCCGAGGGCCAAGCGATCGATCGGCCTCGGCTGCCGGCATCGCTGGAACCCGGGACAGGTGGGTGTCCATTTATTAAAAGTCAGCAGCTGTAGTATTTATAGCTGCTGGCTTTTAATAATTTTTTTTGGTGGAATCCCTCTTTAACTTGTAAGCAACAAGTGTCGGTCTTTAAGTGGTTAAAGGAGTTGTAAAACCTCAAGGTTTTTCACCTTAATGCATTCTATACATTAAGGTGAAAAACTTTCTGTGCTTCAGCTGCCCCCCAGAACCCGATTTGTTCCAGTGACAAGCAAAGCAGCTCCAGCTGCTGTCTTGGTTCCTCATTGGTTAGATTGATAGCAGCAGGAGCCATTGGCTCCCGCTGCTTTGTCAATCAAATCCAGTGACGTGGGGGGTGGGGCCAAGTTCTGCTGTCTGTGTTAATGGACGCAGCATCAGGACTCGGGAGCGCACCTGAACGAGTGCCCCCATAGAAAGGGGCTCTGCGTGGGGGCACTTGATGAAGAGGAGGAGCCAGGAGAGCCGCTGGGGGACGCTCTGTGCAAAACCCTTGCACAGAGCAGGTAAGTATGACATGTTCATTTTATTATTGACATAATTTACAGACTGAAGTTCATTCCTTTGATCTAAAAGAACTAAATGATACTTTGTGTATAGTTATCTCCCAGTGCTGATAATGTTGCGATAAACTCAGCAGGCTGCCTGTTTTTTTATTTTTTGACAGCGGTTAGCTGTGAGCAGAGAACTCTCTGCACTGAATCGGAAAATGCGGTGTTAAGATCGTGAGGGGGATTGAATCGAGATTGCGTTTTTTTTTTTTTTTTAATGATTAATTGTGCAGCTTTAATAGAAAGGCATCGAATTCCTTCATCCACCCTAAACAACTATTGTATTCTGACAGCTGACACCCATGGCTGTCAGATAACCTGAACAGGGACTACATCAGATTAGATGTAGCCAGTGTTTGTCCTACAATTTTCCACTTGGCTCTTCCTTCAAAAGTGAATTGAAAAGTCTAGGTTTGTCGAGCCAGGTGATGCCAATAGGACCACCCACGACTTGAATTATTACTATGGTGAAATATCTCCAGTGGGTCACTGACCTGAATAAAACCTGACAGCTGGGACTGTAGAGCTGTAGACTGTAGAGCAGGCAATAGGATTTTTAGTGGCAGTGAATCTGCAGGCTGTAAAGCCACTTAATCACTTCCATAGGCCCCTGAAGGTGCTCCTGGAATGCCTGAAGATTCCCCCTAAATGTCTGTTTGCTGATTTCCCCTCTGGTAACTGAAAGTGGATATGATGTGTATTACATAACTTCTGGGTTTGGCTGCCATTTCCCTGTCTGTTGTGGCAGGGGAAAAAAGCTAATATACGTAAGATCAGTGCTTTGGAAAGCAGTGGGCGTAAAGGAGCGCGAGGTGTCCAGTATTAAAAAGCTTTTTATTAAGAGTACAGGTGATCAGATAAAGCCAATGTGTTTCGGAGGACAAAGGACTCCCCCTTCCTCAGGGCTGCTGCTGAATGCTATTGGAAAAGGATTCTGATTAGGTCTGTCTGTGATGTATAGATCGTAGTCGGACCTATTGTCCGAGTGCCAGCTGTAGTTTCAAAGGAAAGTTTCATTGGAAAGCAGGTAACACATTTCCATAAAGAGGAATGCTATGACATAGGGGTCTATACTGGTTATGATTAGTAATAAAGTTTAATTGTAAAAAAATAAATAAAACTTAAAAAAATTCTTCCGGCCCCATGTACAAACTTTAAGAACATAAACATATGTGGGGGTGCACCTATGTATGAAAGCAACGATTGAACTACACATGTATATTGCCTCGAACCTCAGAATGAGAGCAATCCCTCTGGGCCATTGTTGATGGTTATCTAAAGGTTTTCTAAGCAATACCTATGAACAGTTTTGGGTACCAGAGTTTGTTGCCTTTTTTTATGGTAATGTGCAGTTTTAAGGTTTCAAAAGCTGGATTTACTCAAAGCAACCTCACCTTTTTTATATTTTACAAAAAAAATAAAAAATTTACTTTTAGTGTATTGTTTTTTTTGTTTTTTTTTACAGAAAATTTACATTTAAAAATGTGCGCTAATATCAAGTGACATAAAAAAATTGGAACTACCACCATTTTATTCTCCAGGGTCTTTGCTTTTGGAAAACATATTCTGTTTGGGGGTGGGGGTTTAACCTTCTAGCCTAAAATGTGGATATCTCTGGTAGAAGTGGTAAATAAGGTAGCACTACCTTTGGTCCAGGGTTATAAGTGCTACACATTTCTATTTTCTGCTGCCTTTCTGCTCTTCTCATTTATTTTTGTTGGAGTTCTGTAAAGTAGATTACTTATTTATATTCTGGAGACAGTAATGTCACCATTTACTAAAGAGTCATTACATTGTAATGTGGATGCAAACTGGAATTCCTTCTCATTAATAAAGAAGATATTATTTAATTATACTGTATTTGTCAGAATACTGCACCCTTTTACAAGTACTATTACTAGTAATCCTATTTGTGACTTGCTGAACAGGTTATCTAGTAATCATCTTATATGGTATATTTCCTCACTGCTAGAGCAAGGAAGCCACCAGGAAATGATACATAATTCTCTTCAGAGATTTGATCAGTGTCTTTGTTGATGGCCATATGTAGATTGTGCTTTGGTTCGGAGTTCTCCTTTAAGTGATCCCTGTGTGAGGCTGCTGCGGCTCTGCCCTGTATGGTATTATCCCTGACTGTCACTGTCTTCTCCTCCACACGAGATTCGAATTGACCAGGGAGCTGCCTTCCTTTGTATCTGGAATGAGAGAGTAATGAATTTGTCAGGCTGTTTCTTCCCGAGGGAGTGATCGATCCCTGGGTGACTGAACTCTGTTCTGTTGCAGCCCCGTTGTCTAGGAGAGGATCGAGGTGCCAAATATGATGCCGCTTTTCTTCAAGAAACAAAAGCAGAGCGGGGAGGCCAGGAAACGCCTGGAGTATCAAATGTGTCTGGTAAGTCCTGACTTTTATATTAATAGAGTGATAGGACATGTAAAAGAACGCTCTCACAGCTGAAGCTGGTCCATTGCCAGGAGGTGATCTCATCTTAATCTTGTGTGAGCTCACATCACAGCAGACTCTGCAAGACAGTACTATATGGTGTAAAATATATTGTGCTTGTTTGCTTTATGATCCTAATACTCCCTACATCCACCACTTAAATGAAAGAGCCTAATTTCCTCCATAAGTGAGCTAATGGGTTTAAAGTAAGTTTGTGGGTTTCCCATTCCACACAAATCATCCGTTGATAGCTCTGCCCTAGGCTGTAGACACTTGCCTTACCCATGATTCCCATCCACCCTTTGAAGTGCTTTGAAATATTCAGTACTTCCTGGTATGTGTCTGGGGGGGAGCATATTACTCTATCCCCTTCCTCCCCAATGCAGCATTGGGTGCCTGAGCAGCCAGTCTCCTGACCCGAGTGCTCTTCTATGTAATTAGGGTCCAACTTGAAGCTTACACATTGCTTTATTTTTACACTCTAGCATGCAAGGTAAGAATCAGATGTGAAGTAGTCAGAGGTTTCTTTAAAAGTCTTCCATATTCTTGAATCTTTTAAAAGAGAGTGATAGTTTTTATAGTTTTCAATGAAAGGGATCAGCTACAGGGCCTTGAAAAAGTATTCATACCCCCTGACATTTTCCAGAACTTGTCGTTACAACCAAACACGTAAATGTATTTTATTGGGATTTTGATAGACCAACACAAAGTGGCACATAATTGTGAAGTGGAAGGAAAATGATAAATGGTTTTCAAACTTTTTTTTACAAATAAATATGTGAAAAGTGTTGTGTGCATTTGTATTCAGCCCCCCCCCCCCCCCCCCCCCCAAGTCAATACTTTGTAGAACCACCTTTCGCTGCAATTACAGCTACAAGTCTTTTTTGGGGATGTATCTTCCAGCTTTGTACATCTAGAGAGCGAAATATTTGCCCATTCTTCTTTGCAAAATACCTTACACACGACCGGACTTTTCGACAGCAAAGGTCCGACAGAACGAATCCGTTGGACAATTTGATCGCGTGTGGGCTCCCATCGGACCTTTGCTGTCCAAAAATCCAATGGACTTTTGGACTTTAGAAATAGAAATTGTTTCAAAGTTTTCGGCCAGAACTCCGCCGGACTCAGTTCCTATCGAGAAATCCGTTTGTGTGTATGCTAGTCCGACGGACAAAAACCTACCCTAGGGCAGCTATTGGCTACTGGCTATGAACTTCCTTATTCTAGTCTGGTCGTACGTCATCACGTTCGAATCTGTTGGACTTTGGTGTGATTGTGTGTGGCCAAGTCCGTTCATTCGGAAAGTCCGTTGGAACGCTGCCGAAAGTCTGTCGGGAAGACCGTTGGACCTAGTCCTTCCAAAAGTTTGGTCGTGTGTGCGCAGCATTAAACTCTGTCAGATTGGTTGGAGAGTATCTGTTAACAGCAATTTTCAAGTCTTGCCACAGATTCTCAATTGGATTTCGGTCTGGGCTTTGACTGGGTCATTCTAATATATGAATATGCTTTGATCTAAACCATTCTATTGTAGCTCTGGCTGTATGTTTAGGGTCGTTGTCCTGCTGGAAGGTGAACCTCTGCCTCAGTCTCAAGTCTTTTGCAGACTCTAAAGCCCTGTACACACTATCAGATTTTCTGCTGATTTTTGTCTTCAGATTTACCAAAACCATGTAGTGCAAGGGCCTGCCTGATTTCATACAAACTCCTAAGGTTTGACCTCCATATTATATGGTTTTGGTAAATCTGAAGACAAAAATCAGCAGAAAATCTGACATTGTGTATGGGGCTTAACAGGTTTTCTTTTAAGATTGCCCTGTAGTTGGTTCCATCCAGCTTCCCTGTCACTGCTGAAAAAAAGCAGCCCCACAACATCATGATGCCACCACCATGTTTCACAGTGGGGATGTTGTGTTCGGGATGATGTGCAGTGCTAGATTTCCGCCGCACATAGCATTTTGCTTTTAGGCAAAAAAGTTACATTTTCTTCCTTCTTCCACGTGTTTACTGTGTCCCCCACATGACTTACTACAAAACTGACTTCTTATGGCTCTCTTTCGACAATGGCTTTCTTCTTGCCACTCTTCCATAAAGGCCAGATTTGTGGAGAGCACGACTAATAGTTGTCCTGTGGACAGATTCTCCCACCTGAGCTGTGGGTCTCTGCAGTTTTTCCAGAGTTACCATGGGCCTCTTGGTTGCTTCTCTAAGTAATGCTCTCTTTGTCCGGACTGTCAGTTTGGTGGACGGCCATGTCTTGGTAGGTTTGCAAGTGTGCCATACTCTTTCCATTTTCGGATGATGGATTGAACAGTGTTCTGTGAGATGTTCAAAGCTTGGGATATTTTTTTATAACCTAACCCTGCTTTAAACTTCTCCACAACTTTATCCCAGACCTGTCTGGTGTGTTCCTTGTCCTATGTGATGCTGTTTGTTCACCAAGGTTCTCTAACAAACCTCTGAGGGCTTCACAGAACAGCTGTATTTATACTGAGATTAAATTATACACGGGTGGACTAATTTACCTATTTACTAATTAGGTGACTGCTGAAGGCAATTGGTTCCACTAAATTTTAATTAAGGGTATCAAAGTAAAGGGGGCTGAATACAAATGCACGCCACACTTTTTACACATTTATTTGTAAAAAAAGTTGAAAACCATTTATAATTTTCCTTCCACTTCACAATTATGTTCCACTTTGTGTTGTTCTATCACTTAAAATCCCAATAAAACACAATTTTGGCTGTAACGTGACAAAATGTGGAAAATATCAAGGGGTATGCATACTTTTTTTTTTCATGGAGCTGTATATGTAAAGTGTGTGTCTGGGCAAAATGTACATCTCTCCAAGAAATATATACAGTCATGGCCAAAAATATTGGCACCCCACATTTCTGTCAGATAATGTACCACTTCGCCCAGAAAATTGTTTCAGTTACAGATGTTTAGGCATTGTTAAGTTTATTTATTTTGTTTGTATTAGTATGACACATTCCGTGAAAAACCCCAAAAATGCACTGGACAAAATTATTGGCACCCTCAATTTAATATTTAGTAGCACACACCTTGGAAAGAATAACTGAAATCAATCGCTTTCTGTAACCATCAGTGAGTTTCTTATACCTCTCTACTGCAATTTTGGACCACTCTTCTTTTGCCAACTGCTCCAGATCTCTTGGATTGGAAGGGTTCCTTTTCCCAACTGCTGTTGTGAGAGTTCAATGGTATTTATATCTGGACTCAATACTAGCCAGTTCAGTACTCTCCGGTGCTTTGTCTTAAAGCATTTCTGGGTATTTCTTCTCATATGCTTTGGGTCATTGTCCTGCTGTAAGACCCATGACCTCTGATGGAGACCCAACTTTCTGACAGTGGGCCCTACATTGCACCACAGGATTCCTTTTTTTTTTTTTTCAGGAAACAGTTTTATTGAGATGTCACACAAACTTATTCAAAACAGTACAGTCAAGGTACAAAGACATTTTTTTTGTTGTTGCTAATAGCAAAACAGACTGAAGTTGCATTATACAGAAAAAAAAAAACCTCATATGAGTTGCCCCTTCACTAGTCACAGATCACACCTAGTGCCTTATCTAGTCTTGGTTATCAGGACCATATTTGTGAGTGGAGAAGAAACTTTGTGTTTGTATATTCCCCCTTACCTTCTCAGCCCAGAATTCTTTGGTAGTCTTCAGATTTCATAATGCCAGGCACACGGTCAAGACATCCAGTGCCTGAAGCAACCCCAAAACATCAGTGAACCTGCACCATGTTTGACTGTATTTTATTTAAAGGCCTCATTTCTTTTTCTGAAAACCGTAGAATGATGGGCTAGACCAAAAAGTTGTAATTTTGTTTTGACTGTCAACTGCACATTCTTCCAAAAGCATTTTGGTTTCCTCAGGTAGTTTTAGCAAACTCCAATCTGGCTTTTTTATGTTTGTGTCAGCAGTGGGGTCCTCCGGGGTCTCCTACAATAGCGTTCCTTTTAATTCAGATGGTGACGTATAGTGCAAGCTGACACAGTTGTACCCTGTGCCTGAAGGTCAGTTTGAATTTGTCTGGAAGTTGATCTAGGTTTCTTTAGCCACCATTTGAACAATCCTTCGTTGCAATGTTTGATCAATGTTTCTCTTTTGTCCATATCCAGGGAGATTAGCTACAGTGCCATGGGCTGTAAACTTCTTGACAATGTTGTGCACAATGGAATCAAGAACATTAAGATCTCTGCAGATGGACTTGTAACCTTGCGATTGTCCATGCTTTGCCACAGTTTTTGTTCCTGCTCTTCCTCTTCTCCATGCTCCATGTGGCACAGACAGACACACAACAGAAAGGTTGTTTCACCATTTTAACTGGTTGCTGGTAGGGATGAGCTTGATGTTCGAGTCGAACATAAGTTCAGCGAACATTATGGGGTGTTTGCAGAACAGCCAACATTATGTGGCGTTTGCGGCAAATTCGAGCACCACAAAACGCCCCATAATGCACAGCGATCTCGCAGTGCATTGCTGTATGATGATTGGCCAAAGCATGCACCTGACTTGCATGCTTTGGCCAATCACAACGCCCTCTGCTAAGAGAGCCATAATTGGCCAAAGGCAGGGTGCATGGCTCAGAAGGGACTAAGTCTACACCCCACACTATATAAGGCTGCCCACACGGTTTCCGTGTGTAGTGTTGTTGGTGTGGACAGAGAGAGCTTGATTCAGATTAAGCAGGCAGGTTATTCGGTTAGTGGCAGTGTATTTGATATATATATTATACAGTAACTCACAAAAGTGAGTACACCCCTCACATTTTTGTAAATATTTCATTCTATCTTTTCATGTGACAACACTGAAGAAATGACACTTTGCTACAATGTAAAGTAGTGAGTGTACAGCTTGTATAACAGTGTAAGTTTGCTTCCCCCTTAAAAGAATTCAACACACAGCCATTACCATCTAAACCGCTGGCAACAAAAGTGAGTACACCCATAAGTGAAAATGTCCAAATTGGGCCCATTTAGCCATTTTTCCCTCCCGGTGTCATGTGACTCATTTACAAGGTCTCAGGTGTGAATGGGGAGCAGGTGTGTTAAATTTGGTGCGATCGCTCACACTCTCTCATACTGGTCACTGGAAGTTCTACATGGCACCTCATGGCAAAGAACTCTCTGAGGATCTTAAAAAAAGAATTGTTGCTCTACATAAAGATGGCCTAGGCTATACGAAGATTGCCAATAAGGATGAGCTCCGGTGTGTTTGCACATCCCACGTGCAGAGCCCGCCAGGAAGTCGGCACTGCGCTAATCACAGTCAGTGAGACATTTCCTGATCTCTGCAGCTGCGCTTCGGGACAATGTCTCTCTGCCTGTGATTAGAGCAGCGCAGTGCTGACTTCCTGGCAGGCTCTGCATGTGGGGTGTACGAACAAACCGGAGCTCATCCTTAATTGTCAAGACCCTGAAACTGAGCTGCAGCACATTAGCCAAGACCATACAGTGGTTTAACAGGACAGGTTCCACTCAGAACAGGCCTCGCCATGGTCGACTAAAGAAGTTGAGTGCATGTGCTCAGCGTCGTTTGCTGAAGACAAGCAGACTAAGGACATGGATTACTGGAACCATGTCCTGTGGTCTGATGAGACCAAGATAAACTTATTTGGTTCAGATGGTGTCAAGTGTGTGTGTGGCGCAGCCAGGTGAGGAGTACAAAGACAAGAGTGTCTTGCCTACAGTCAAGCATGGTGGTGGGATTGTCATGGACTGGGGCTGCATGAGTGCTGCCGGCACTGGGGAGCCACAGTTCATTGAATCCTGAATGCTAACATGTACTGTGACATACTGAAGCAGAGCATGATCCCCCCCTCCCTTTGGAGACTGTCCCATGGGGCAGTATTCCAAAGTATCGACCTTATACACACCTCCAAGACAACCACTGCCTTGCTAAAGAAGCTGAGGGTAAAAGTGATGGACTGGCCAAGCATGTCTCAGGACCGAAACCCTATTGAGCATCTGTGGGGCATCCTCAAACAGAAGGTGGAGGAGCGCAAGGTCTCTAACATCCACCAGCTCTGTGATGTCGTCGTGGAGGAGTGGAAGAGGACTCCATTGGCAACCTGTGAAGCTCTGGTGAATGCCATGCCCAAGAGGGTTAGGACAGTGCTGGAAAATAATGGTGGCCACACAAATTATTGACACTTTGGGCCCAATTTGGACATTTTTACTTAAGGCAGGGCTCGACAAACCCCAGGTGCCAGGTCGCCAATGTGACCAGAAATCGCGACCTGGCGCCTAAGCTGCCACCAGCCGACTCACTATCGATGCCCCAGACATGCTGCAGCATTAACACTGACTGCCGTCCTCCTCCCTCCTTCACACTCTGCAGAACCGCGCTGTGTGTGAAACTGACACGCAATGGAGAGAGTAGGATCTGTCAGCCTGATGTCGGGGTGGGTGGGACCCGGCCGGGGTGGGGGCGGGACCCAGCAAGCTTTCAAACACCAGCCAATGGGATCTGGACGGGCCGCTACGTGTATGTGGCCCGCCCCTTTTCTTAAGCAGCCCAATCGTTGGCTGGTGTTTGATAGCTGCTGAGTCCCGCCCACCCGGCCGGGTCCCCCCCCACCCCGACATCAGGCTGAAATCTGACATATCCACCTCTCGTTACTTGTCAGTTTCACACCCCGGCAGGGTCCCGCCAGCTCCTCTGTTACATTTCAGTAACAGAGTGCTCCGTGTGAAACCTGCCAGTGCCAATCAGTGCCACCTGCCACCAATCAGTGCCAACCAGTGCCACCTCCAATCAATACCACCTGCCAGCGCCAACCAGTGCCACCTGCCAGCGCCAACCAGTGCCACCTGCCAGCGCCAACCAGTGCCACCTGCCAGCGAAAAACCAGTGCCACCTGCCAGCGCCAACCAGTGCCACCGCCAATCAATACCACCTGCCACCACCAACCAGTGCCAGCGCCAACCAGTGCCACCTGCCAGCGCCAACCAGTGCCACCGCCAATCAATACCACCTGCCACCACCAACCAGTGCCACCTGCCACCAACCAGTGCCACCACCAATCAGTGCCATCTGCCACCGCCTATCAGTGCCACCTGCCACCACAAATCAGTACCACCTGCTAGTGCCAACCAGTGCCACCGCCAATCAATACCACCTGCAACCACCACCCAGTGCCACCACCCAGTGCCAATCAGTGCCACTTGTCAGTGCCACCTGCCAGTGCCGAGTGCCACCGCCAGTCAGTGCCAACCAGTGCCACCGCCAACCAGTGCCGCCTGCCACCGCCTACCAATGCCACCGCCAACCAGTGCCACCGCCAATCAGTGCCACCTGCCAACACCAACCAGTGCCACCGCAAATCAGTGCCATCGCCAACCAGGGCCACCTGCTATCGCCAACCAGGGCCACCTGCCATCGCCAACCAGGGCCACCTGCCATCGCCAACCAGGGCCACCTGCCATCGCCAACCAGGGCCACCTGCCAGTTCCAAACCAGTGTCACCTGCCAGTTCCAAACCAGTGTCACCTGCCAGTTCCAAACCAGTGTCACCTGCCAATGCCAACTAGTGTCACCTGTCGGTGCCATCTGGCAGTTCCACGTGCCTTCCAGTGGCAACCAGTGCCACCTGGCAGTGCCAGCCAGTTCCATCTGTTGCCAGCCTTACTCTTTCTGGTCAGCCCATACCCCTGATGTAACAGCTTTTCAATGGAGTTATTGACTGGGTGCTCCATTGTGAGTTAGGGATAGGGGGTGAAAATGAGTGGCCTTACCCCGGGAGCTGAAAAAAAAACTGGCTCCTAACTTTTTTAACTGGCTCCTAAATTCAAAGCAAATTTGTCAACCCCTGACTTAGGGGTGTATTCACTTTTGTTGCCAGCAATTTAGACATTAATATATAGTCGCGTGTATGTATGTATGTATATATATTGCATCCAGTGTATCCTATATCTACAGTGCATTCTGTGATGTACTGTTTCTAATACACTTCAGGATGTGTACGCAGTATCTAATACAGTGTGTACAGTTTCTACTACACTTCTGGTGGTGTATACAGAGTAGCCATTGTACAGTATCTAATACAGCGCAGGCAACCTAAACAGCATCTAACAGTGTGTACAGTTTCTACTACACTTCTGGTGGTGCACACAGTATCTAATACAGTAGGGGTGCAACGGATCAAAAAACTCACGGATCAAATCGTTCCTCGGATCAGAGTCACGGATCGGATCATTTTTCGGATCAGAAAATTAATAATTGAATTTGCAAAAACCTGTGAAAATTCCACCACCATATAGTCCCCACTGTAATATCCACCATCTCCCCCACTGTAATATCCACCATCTCCCCCACTGTAATATTGGCTGGGTATTGGCGGGGTATGGCAGAGTATTGGCAGGGTATGGAGGGATGGCTGTCGCAGAGCAGCGCTGTGGACACTACAGATCCAGCCCACAGCGCTGCTTCCATCCGATTTCTCCCCTCCATTGTACAGATCAGTACAGAGAGGGGAGAGAGGAATTGGCATCATGACGTGATGCCGGTTTGTTTACAAGTGATCACTCCATCATTTGACGGAGCGATCACATTGTAAATGGCCTGGGTGTAGAAAGATGGCTGCTGCTTTGGAGCTAGGCCGAAGCTACGGCCTTTCCTAAGGCCGAGACCGCGGAGCGCAGCATGTGCGGATCTGAGCGGGATGACCAGTTCGGATCACGGATCGGTGATGATTCGTTGACACCTATAGTACAGTGTAGTGTGGTGTTGTTAAACAAAATATACATCATGCCTGGAAGGCCACCAAGAAGAGCCAGACGCTCACAGGCCATTAAAAGAGGTCAAGCAGCCTCTGTGTCTACAGTCAACAGTGCTGGTTGTGGACATGGTGCATCCTCTGCAGGTGGCCGTGGGGTATGTTTGTCCTTATTTTTTTTTTTCTGCTGCTGGCCGTGCTATTGAGCCAGAACATGCAGAAGAGTTGGTGGAGTGGATAACAAAGCCGTCCTCATCTTCCTCATCCTCTGTCACCCAGGCTCGGAGTAGTTTGCCTTCCAACACAGCTGCCAAAATGGCCTATTCCACCGGCTCCTTGTCCACAGTCACTCCTTCTGTAGCCCCACCATCATGCACTGAGGAATCCCCAGAATTATTCGACCACAGCGTCGGTTGGGTACATGCTGCTGGAGGATGCACAGCGATTTGAAGGCTGCAATGTTGGTTCCCAGGTTGAGGAAGGGAGTAACATGAGCCTAGAGAGAGGGGGTGCTCAAGAAGGACAAGAAACTGGCAGTCTTGTTCCTCCAGCTGATGCATACTGACAAGTTTGCTCCAGTGACGAGGAGGGAGGGGATGATGAGGTCACTGACTGTACTTGGGTGCCTAGGAGAGGAGGAGGCACAACTCCAATGAGGCAGGATGTCCTCTAATAGGCAGCTTAAGGGCTGCCACCCTATTTCATCACACCGCAGAGCTCCGCAGGTGCAGGGCGCTGCTGACTCCCCGCTGACTTTTAAAAGTTCCTTGGTGTGGGCTTTTTTCGACACGTGTACAGTAGTTGGTGTTTGCAACCTATATCTGAAGCGGATCAAGCGTGGCTAGAACAGCAGCCGCTTGGACACCACATGCTTGACAGACATGTGATGACCTGCTGTCACGTACCTAGTGGTGAGCCCGGAATGCAGAAGGAGACCTCTCTTGCGTCCCCGACTCACGGCCCCTGATGATGGTGACAGGAGGCACGGGAGTCAGAGGTAGCACGAGTGCCTGGCAGGATCAACAGCCGGTGGATGGATCTGGCTGACTTCAGAAACTGTTGCTGGACAAGCAGGCCCCAGTGACAGCAGACAGGAACCAGTAGACAGCAGGAGACCAACAGGAACAGGTGGATCACTCAGGGGCAGGCACACAGAAGAGTCAGGCAAGCCGGGTCAAACCAGACAGTCAGTACAGGAATAGATGCAGCGGGCAGAGGCAGGAACGTGGAACAAGCCGAGTCGGTAACGGATGAGCACGGATGGACCAGAGGATGAGACAGGTGCAGAGTCGTAGACAAGCCGGAGGTCAGAGGCAGGCAGAAGGCAGGGAAGGTCGCAGGTCAGGCCGGGTCGATACACAAACAGATCAGATTCAGGTAATAGTCTCAGGAACGCTGTAGATCAAGCAGCAAGATCAGAAGGGAGAACTGAGTTTAAATAGCCCGCCTGGCGCCGGTAACCGTGTGCGCAACAGCGCGACCGCGAACAGGCGCACCAGGCACCCGCAGGCGCGCACAGACAGGTGACGGACCAATGTCCCCAGCCAGCCTTTCCTGACACCTGCCATGCAGTCTGCTGGCAACAGCATTTGAAAGACCCACATTAAAGAAAAAGGCAGACTTCTCCTTTATCCTCATCTGGGACCTCCAACCCTACTATATCTCCAGTCCTCTCAAAAACCTGCACTGAGAGGAATGAAGGTATAGCAATAGGTGTCCCAAGTACTTGCAGCCAATTTGCTAGCAGTACACCACCATCTGATTTTAGCAGTTCCCTACCCCAGTTGCTGAACCATAAAAAGAAATTTGGTCCCAGCCATCCACATGCTCAACATATAAATGCTAGCTTGGCCGAATTGCTAGCACTGCAACTGCTGCCTTTTCAGCTGGTAGACTTTGCACCCTTTCGTGAATTTGTGGAATGTGCTATACCTCAGGGGCAGGTTCCAAAACGCCATTTCTTTTCACGGTAGGCCATTCTGGCTCTCTACCAGCATGTGGAAAGCAATGTTTTTTGTTTTGTGTTGGACAGGGCGGTTAGCAGTATGGTGCATATTACCGTTGACTCGTGATCCAGCAGGCATGGGCAGGGACATTGCTTTTCCTTCATGGTGCATTGGGTAACTGCTGGCAGTTGGGAAGGATGACAGGGTTCAGTGTTGTTGGAGCTCGTTGTGCCACCACGCCTCCAAAATGCTAGAGGTGATTCTGCCACAGCTCTCTCCTTCACCCCCTCCTCTTCTTCCTCTTCCTCTATGGCCTCTTCTGCGTATTTTTCCTCTGAACCAGCGGTGTTCCGTAAGTGTTCAAGGGGCTATGCAAGCAGTCAGGCTAAAAGATGCCATGTGGTGCTTAAGTTGTTCTGCTTGGGGACAGGCGCCACACTGGGGCAGAGTTTGTCAGCTCTGCAGAGGCAGGCTCAGAGGTGGATGACTCCACGCCAGCTTCAGCCAGGAATGGTTGTATGCAACAATGGCACCAACCTTCTCTCCCCCCTCCGGCAGGGACACTTGACCCATGTGCCATGTTTGGCACACGTCCTGAATTTGGTGTTGCGGCAGTTCTTGAGCAGGTATCCAGGCTTACAGGATCTCCTGAGGCAGGCCAGAAAAGTCTGTGGTCATTTCCCCCAGTCATACAATGCCAGTGCTCAGCTGGCTGACATTCAAAGCGAATGCAACCTGCCCACCAACCACCTCCTTTGTGACATGCCCACCAGGTGGAACTCAACATTGGCAATGCTGCAGCGGCTGCACACACAGGAGAGGGTCATCAATGAGTACCTGTGAGAGTATGGCACCAGGACAGGGTCAGGGGAGCTTGGCTTCTTTTCACCCACGTCAGTGGCTATGATCAAGGATGCATGAACTGTCCTGTCACCATTTGAGGAGGCCACAAGGATGGTGAGCAGCGACAATGCATGCATCAGTGACACTGCCCTTCTAGTCTTCCTGCTGGAGCACATGGTTTTGTGGAATCAAAACTACAGCCATGGATGGAGTGTACCTGTGAATGGTAAACATCTGGGAAGACGTTGAGACCTTGGCTTTGTACATAAAGGCCCGGGCTGGGTATTAAGCCAGAAGCAAGTGTGATCTCCTGTAATAGGAGATAAACAGAAGTCGGTAAGCAGCAGTGTGTGTGGAGGTGGAAGACGCATCTTTTTCTCATCTATTCCCGGGTGTATCATGTGCTGATTTCACATTGGAGATCTACTATCAATAGAATGGACTACTTATAGTGTGCAGATTGATAAATTTTTATTCATGATTTTCACTTCATAAGGGTTGAATAAGATTAACTTGTTGCACAGATTCACTTTTATGGAAAATGGAGCGCAACTTAATTTTGGAAAAAGATTATAATAAGGCTTAACTGTAGGTAAAATAAATATTGCCTAAATGTACACAGTTTAAGAGATATTCACCCTGCATGCAGCCACTGACACTAGCTGCACTTGCGCTCTGAAGGTCTGGCGTATCGTGCATGCATGGGAGTGACATCATCACGGCTCCGGACACTCACAATGCCGGAGCTCGCAAACCTGGAAGAAATGCCGGGGGAACATGTCAGCCCCCTTAGCGGCGACAGGGCACTCCTGCGGGGGGCTTCATTCTAAAGTATTTCATAATGTGTTGTATGTGATGCATACCAGCACATTATGCCATTGTCTTACAGGTTTATTTTTTTGTTCAATGATTTAATACCGCTTTTAATGATGTTAAACAACCACTATAAACCTGGTAGTCAGACCATGGGAAGCTGGGGTAGCTTTCTCTTCAAAAGATGTATAATAAATAAAAATTTAGATTTAGTAGTACGTGGGCACTATTGATTAAATTGCAGTTCAAATGTTAATGACAGGTTCACTTTAAATATTTCTTTCTCCATTGTCTGAATTCTTGGTGACAACTGTCAAAGACTTTATTTTTCAGAAATTTTAAAGGAGAGGCATCAAAATTGCACATATTCTTAAAGAACATTAATCTAGGTCATTTATTTATTTTCCCTCCTTTTTTTTTTTTTTTTTTTTTTTTTATTCTTTATTGCACAACTTAGAGGATACAATTAGAGAGCAACACTCTAGGTAATTACTTTTATAATGACAAATCTGTTTATGACCTACTAACAATTCTGTTTCTCAAGAATAGATAATGGCTAATATGTAAATTAGCTGCCTGACAGCAGGATAAATCTGGTCACACACAGCTTCCTTCATCCACACAAACAAAGTGTATGGAGGAGTCTTCTACACTGGGACATTGAATTTTGACCTGGCATCTACCACTGAAAGAATACACCCATCAGTGTCTGATTTTCCAACTTGTCCCTTCAACAGAAAACAATGGATTTTTGGCAAATGGGGATGGCTACTCACTGATCGAAATGTTGCCAGTCCTTGCTGAACCAACTGAACTTTGATTAGTATATAACTGGCTTAAATTGGAAGTCCACCCTAACACTTCAATTCTTACCCTGCAATCATTAATGTGAGCTGAGTTCAGCCTTAGGTCTCAAAATGAAAAAAATCTATTTTTTTTCTACCTTTTTTATTTTGCAGGCTCCCACTTTAATTCTTTGCCTCTGCTACATCCCCATCCCCTAGAAGAAGCAGTCGCATACAGCTCTTCATATCTCAAATTCTTTCAGATGTGCTATGAAATTAACTACTTGTGACCATCAAAGACTAATAGATAACCATTGTGCATTCTGGGAATTTGCTGAAGGTTGTTGGGAACAAAGCAAGCATGATTTGTACTAGAAATTGATATCTTCACTATAAAGAATGTCAATATTGCTCGGTTTGCCATGACGATAAAAACTTATGATTTTTTCTTGCAGGCCAAGGAGGCAGGAGCAGATGACATCTTGGACATCTCAAAATGTGATTTATCAGAGGTAAGTCTTGGGAGTTTATGTACAATACAATGTCTGTGTATGTGTATATATTACTTAGGAATTCGCTCAGTAGTGGGTTGTGCAGGACTCCCTGGATGTGAAAAAGGCACAGCAAGTCAGCAGGATCTTGATGAAACACAAGCGTGATTTTATTGTCAAAGTCTGTTTTCATAAAGTGCAGTTATCAAAACCGCAAAACAGATATCGAAAATAACCCCTTGCCACATTAGACAACTAACTACAAACACAGGAAAAGCCTACTGCTGAACAGATACTTGGCTTTCACACAGAATAAATGAGAGTCTATAATCATACAGACTTAATTTCACCATACAAGCAAATGGCTACTCCCCACTTTGTCCTGCACAAAGATCTGGTTCCAGGGTGGAGCACCCTTCTTAAGCAGCCTGGGCGTTTTATAGAGCCCAGAATACTCAACCTGCTCGAGTTGAGCTCGCTAAAGTGATTTGTAAAGGTTCATGTTTTTTTTTTTTTTTTTTTTTTTTAATAACAAACATGTCATACTTGCCTCCACTGTGAAGTTCGTTTTGCATACAGTGGCCCCGAACACTGACTTCTGGGGTCACTCGGCTCTCGCGGCTCCTCCTCTTATCAGATAACCCCTGGCAGGTGTTTTTTTCACCTTAAAGAGGTTGTAAAGGTAAAACATGTTTCACCTTAATGCAATCTATGCATTAAGGTGAAAAAACATCAGACGATGCCAGCCCCCCCGTTTTACTTACCTGACCCCTCGAAAGTCCCGCGCTTGCACCCGACATCCTCTTCGCCGATGAGCCTGGCCACTGATTGGTTACAGTGGATGGATTGAAAGCAGCACAGCTATTGGCTCGCGCTGCTGTCAATCACATCCAATGATGCCGTGTGTCAGGGGGCGTGGCCGAGTGATACAGTGAGCCGCTATGGCCGCCGGCTTTATCACGGGAGCGTGCCCGCAAGCACTTCTCATCATGCGAGGGAGCTCGCATGAACGTGAAAAGTCATTGCGGGGGGGGTTGTGAGCGGAGACAGTCCCCGAGGGACCCAGCAGACCAGGTTCGGGGTCACTCTGTGCAAAACGAGTTGCACAGTGGAGCTAAGTATAACATGTTTGTTATTTAAAAAAAAATATTATATATATATATATATATATATATATATATAATATACCTCTACAACCCCTTTAATGCATAGGATGCATTAAGGTGAAAAATCACGAGGGTTTACAACCCCTTTTAACCTCCTCAGTGAGCCCAACAGGTTCACTACACAGCACAAATAGACAGTTTGTAAAGAACAGTTTGTAAACGGCATGAATCTGGGACAAATGTATCGCACAACCCATAGTTGTTCCTGGCTTCCTGTCACATTAACTATAGCTCAAAATAAGCTCAGTAAATATATATATATATATATATATATATATATATATATATATATATATATATATATACCGCAGAACCAAAAAGTATTTTTGTTAGGTCAAATTTTATATTGGATATAAATTGATCAATTTTATAGGTCGGTTCAATGGTAGTAGAATACATGGTAGGACATTATCTGGGGTAAGAGGTTATAAAAAAAGGATAGGTGTTGATTCCTGAAATATTACCAGAATTTGGGGCCAGTAGAAAGGGGATAAGAAGTGAAGAATATTATAGATAAATGTACGTGACTCAGCGCATAATCTCAGTGATCCGTCTACTGCACAAAATACACAGATGTTACTCTACCATATGTGCATCAAAAAACATTAATTCAAACATGTTCAATAAATAAAGTACATCAAATGAATAAAGCTTATCCACTAGTCCAGTATATAAAGTGCACTCCTGCTGGTAGTAATACTAAAGTGCATCCAGTATAGTCCAGTGGTAAAGTGAATTCATATAGTGCACTCCGCTACAGGCAGAGATAAAGTGCTAATCAAATAAATATGTGCAAAATGCAAAGCTTATTAACCACTTGCCGCCCGCCCTATTACAAATTGACGGTGGCAAAGTGGTTTCATAATCCTGATCGGACGTCATATGACGTGATCAGGATTATGAGCCGCTGCGCGCCCCCGGGGGCGCGCATCGCGGCGATCGTTGTTGCGGGGTGTCAGTCTGACACCCTGCAACTACGATCTCGGTAAAGAGTCTCTGACGGAGACTCTTTACCACGTGATCAGCCGTGTCCAATCACGGCTGATCACAGTGTAAATAGGAAGAGCCGGTGATTGGCTTTTCCTCACTCGCATCTGTCAGACGCGAGTAGAGGAGAGCCGATTGGCTGCTCCTCTGACAGGGGGGGCCTGTGTTGATCGATTATCAGCACAGCCCCCCCGAGGATGCCCACACTGGACCACCAGGGACACCACCAGACCACCAGGGATGCCCAGGATAAGGTATGCCACCCTAGACCACCAGGGATTCCAGTCAGTGCCACAATGGATGCCAATCAGTGCCCATAATGGATGCCAATCAGTGCCCACAATGGGCATCACTGATTGGCATGCATTATTGTTTGGCACTGATTGGCATCCATTAGTACAGTATATTATAATACAATGCCGCCTATCAGTTCCCATCCGTGCCGCCTATCAGTGCCCGTCCATGTCACCTATCAGTGCCCGTCCATGTCACCTATCAGTGCCCATCCATGCCACCTATCAGTGCCCATCCATGCCCACCTGTGCCGCCTATCCATGCCCATCCATGCCAGCTATCAGTGCCAATTTGTGCCACCTATCAGTGCCCATCTGTGTCGCCCATCAGTGCCGCCTATCAGTGCCCATCAGTGCCGCCTATCAGTGCCACATATCAGTGTCCATCAATGCCACCTCATCAGTGCCACTTCATTGGTGCCACCTCATCGGTGCCCATCAGTGCCGCCTTATCATTGCCCATCAGTGTATCCCCATCAGTGCCCATCAGTGAAGGAGAAAACGTACTTATTTACTAAGTTTTGAAAGTGAAACAAAAAAAAACATTTTTTTTTTTCAAAATTTTCGGTATTTTTTTATTTGTAGCGCAAAAAATAAAAACCGTAGAGGTGATCAAATACCACCAAAAGAAAGCTCTATTTGTGGGAAAAAAAATGATAAAAATTTCATTTGGGTACAGTGTAGCATGACCGCGCAATTGTCATTCAAAGTGCGACAGCGCTGAAAGCTCAAAATTGGTCTGGGCAGGAAGGTGTTTAAGTGCCCGGCATTGAAGTGGTTAAAGTGCAAACAAATTCTGTGCCAAAAAATGGAAGATTCAAAATTTTGTGTCCTTTCACTCCCAATTCCAGTGGTGAGGGGTGCGCTGTGAATTCAATAAAGTGCTCTCAGTGCCCTTACCTCATAGGCGTGGGAAAAGCGCTCTAATAGATTACACCGATCTTGTCCCCACTTCCGTATATGTAGGTCAGTCAATTCGGCAATAAGAAAAATTATAAAAAATCTGCGCTTAGTAAAAAAATGTAATTAAAAAACAGCAGCTGAACACCATACCAAGATACTGGGCATAAAAAGATAAAAAATGAATAGAAGTGCAGCGCTTACCACTAAGTGAATTTTCATATAACAAAGTAAAAATGAATAAACTGTCATAAAAGACCTAAGTGTTAGTGTATCCAAATAAAGTGAAAAACGACAATGCAAAGTGTTTACAAAAAATTAGTTAGTTGTCAGAAATAACATCTTTCAGTAACCCAAAAGTCCAGTGCATTTAAACCTGTGAAAGGAAATTTTCAAAAGCATATAATAGTGTCCTATTTAAGTGAACAAAAATGTAGTTAATCCTGCTTGTTCAGGAGAGAGTGCTTGACCACGTGGACCCTTCACAGCTACAAATCAAATAAGAAATGGAGGCTTACCAGATCACCGATTAGTATGCACAAATGCGAATACCCAAACGATCCGAAGCGGACAACCGGACAACGACCCAGTCACTCAGACGTTCCACTGTCACCGAGTCGATTCGAGTCTCCTCACTGAACGATTTGCACAGACCGTGTAGAGTTTTCGATGTGGGAAGCCAAAAATCAGCCCACACCTTCGAGTGTTTCGTAGTTCCCAGGTCCGTTCCGGTCCTTTCGAAAATCTCGGGATATCGTGTCACCATAAAAACAAAAATGAACAAGTGCACCCGATCGTGTAATAAAGTTTAAACACGTAGAATTTATTTATTATTCAACCGAATAATGTTAAGCGCTACAGATGACTCCACCGAGCCATACAAAAGTAGACGTAACTTTAAAAAAATGAACAATTTTGCTAGCAAAACAAATATAAAATCAACGAATGCTGAAAGCACAAAGGGTGAGCGTAACTACCCAAATTCGGCAATAACAGTTAGGTATGGGAGATGAATATCAGCTTAGACTCCATAATAAGATCCACATGTAAAATAATTGGGTCCCCAATAGTGCATTACCCAAATAACATAAATTTTATTTATAAAAATGGCTGCTTACATGTAAGTAGCTGAAAATCAGGCCAGACTCAAAGTACAACGGTGTTCCATGCCACTTCTTGCGTTATTTCCGGTGCATGGCATCCACTTCCAGTCCGTCGTAGCGACTTCCGGCTTGTGGTGTTTACTTCCAGTTTTGCGTCCTACATGCTACGTCACACCGCACACCTCGTGACTTCATCAGGGAACCGGATCGGATGATACAGACATCTATTTATATCCACTATACAGGAAGTGGTAAAAACGCCTTTTTGTTGAAGAACAAAGAGCGCAATCTCCGAAAATCAGTGATTGCTAAAAATATATATACAATATAAGCAATAGACTATATATTCTTCAAATTGAGTATTGTGCCTCCCTTTCTGATTAAAAAACTTTATTAAGAAAATAATATTCAAAAAATATATTGAAAAATCATTAATAATCATTGCAAAAGTTTTTAGAATGCATACACCACTCATGCTTAAAGTGGGGTGCCCCCTAAAAAAAAAATATAAAAATAAAATGTAAAAGTCAGCAGCTACAAATACTGCAGCTGCTGACTTTTAATAATCGGACACTTACCTGTCCCAGGGTCCAGCAATGCGGGGGAACGAAGCCCACTCTCGTTTCCCACTTCGCTTGCGGCGCCGGCATTCTTACTGTGGGCACCCGGCTGTGGCTTCCTATATGATACGCCGCACAGTCATCTGGGTCACGTGACAGGTCCCAGATGACTGTGCGGCTCCGAGGGGAAGTGATGTCAGTGCCCGGGCACTGAAGGAGGCAGACTACGAGGGACCCCCTAGCAACAGGCATTTAGAGGTGAGTAAAATATTTTTTTTTTCCAATAATTTTTTTTATTTTTTTTTAATGAATTTTAAGCTTTTTTATTTATTTTTGTGGAAACGCCACTTTAAATACTCAAGCAAAATAAATGAAGTAGTGGCATCTTGTGGTGTAATAGAGGTACTACATCTATCTCATGGACTACCAGTATATAAATCAAAATTGATTAATATAAAATTTAAGAACTGATTTTTTTTTTTTTTTTTAAATGTATATTGCACGCTAATATCGATACCCATAAATTGTATTTTAATAGAAGAGCAAAATGAAAAATGGGAAGTATCACACCATAAAATTTTTTTTTAGTAAAAATCTAAGTGGATCAGTAACGCACACCGGAAAAAAAATGAAGTTTATATAAATAATAATTAAAAATCACTGATAAAACTATTTACGTCAAAATCAATATTCAACCCATGAGGTGCAAGTGTTTTCATTTTATATATCCATTGTGATTCTTTTTGACTTATTGCTTTCACTTGAGTATTTAAGCATGAGTGGTGTATGCATTCAAAATTTTTTTGCAATGATTATTAATGATTTTTCAATATATTTTTTTAATATTATTTTCTTAATGAAGTTTTTTAATCAGAAAGGGAGGCACAATACTCAATTTGAAGGAATGTATAGTCTATTGCTTATATTGTATATATATTTTTAGCAATCACTGATTTTCGGAGATTGCGCTCTTGATCTTCAACAAAATGGCGTTTTTACCACTTCCTGTATAGTGGATATAAATGGATGTGTGTATCATCCAATCCGGTTCCCTGATGAAGTCACGAGCTGTGCGGCGTGACGTAACGCGTAGGACGTAAAACCGGAAGTAAATACCATGGGCCGGAAGTCGTTATGACGGACCGGACATGGATGCTGCGGATCGGAAATAACGTAAGAAGTGGCGTGGAACGCCGTTGTACTTTGAGTCTGGCCTGATTTTCAGCTACTTACATGTAAGCAGCCATTTTTATAAATAACATTTATGTTATTTGGGTAATGCACTATTGGAGACCCAATTATTTTACATGTGGATCCTATTATGGAGTCTAAGCTGATATTCATCTCCCATACCCAACTGTTATTGCCAAATTGACTGACCTACATATACGGAAGTGGGGACAAGATTGGTGTAATCTATTAGAGCGCTTTTCCCACGCCTATGAGGTAAGGGCACTGAGAGCACTTTATTGAATTCACAGCGCACCCCTCACCACTGGAATTGGGAGTGAAAGGACACAAAATTTTGGATCTTCCATTTTTTGGCACAGAATTTGTTTGCACTTTAATAAGCTTTGCATTTTGCACATATTTATTTGATTAGCACTTTATCTCTGCCTGTAGCGGAGTGCACTATATGAATTCACTTTACTGGATGCACTTTAGTATTACTACCAGCAGGAGTGCACTTTATATACTGGACTATTGGATACGCTTTATTCATTTGATGTACTTTATTTATTGAACACGTTTGAATTAATGTTTTTTGATGCACACATGGTAAAGTAATATCTGTGTATTTTGTGCAGTAGACGGATCACTGAGGTTATGCGCTGTACATTTATACATAATATTCTTTCGTTTTTTTGTGATTGCCGATCACTTTTGATTTGGCAGCATTTCCACACATTTTTTAATTATTGTAGTTTTTATAGTAGCACAGAAGTCCTCTTTTTATATATGGCTTTAGGGATAAGTGAGCCCATGTAGGGCACATCACATTTCTAGAGCTTAAAGTGACATTAAAGCAGAGTTCCATCCACATATATCAAATTTTTTTTTTTTTTTTTTTTTTTTTTAATCCATCTGTTACAATCTCAGCATGCAAATTTAGCATTCAATAGGCTGGTAAATTGCGCTGCTTTTGTTCTTTTTTTTTTTAAATTAAAAAACGAACCTTATATTCCTTCTGCTTGGGCATTCCCATCCTGCTTGTGGGCAGGCAAAGCCCACAAGGATAAACTTCCGTGTTTACGGTGCTGCTGAATAACCAGCATGTGCCTCCTGTTCTCGCGCATGCGCAGTAAGCACACGTTGTGTTGATGAGAGCCCTTGGTGCTACCTACTGACTCCAGGGAAAGAATCACACATATCTCTCAGGAGCCTGTGCGACAAATGACATCAATCGCTGCAGAGCTGAAGAGGCAGAAAACAAGAGACGCCATAGCAACAGTGAAGAAGGGGTGAGTTAAAAAAAATAAAAAAATGTTGTTGCTGAAGGGTTATGTTTAACTCGCATTGCTGCTTTTTAAAAAAAGAAAAAAAAAATCTTCTCTAGGTATATTTTTAAACACCCTCCCAGTTCTCCTGTTCCATTGGGATTTAAGGGTCCCCTCTATGTGCACAGTCTCTGTTCTAGAATTGTACGTGTTGTATTCTGAGTGCTGCACACACACAGGTAGTGTGAGAGGAATACACACAGCAAAAATTGCTCCTCTCCTCCTCTTCCACAGCAGTGGTTGACATAGACTCTTTGTCCTTGTCCTAGTGCCTGTGTGTGCGGCACTCTGGACAGTACACATGCAGTTTTAGTACAGAGAGAGAGCCCACGTGGAGGGGACTCCTGTGGGACTCTGTAGGTCCCAGTGGCACGGGGGGAAAAACACTGCAAATACAGGTAAGTAATAGTATTATCAGTTATATGGAAAATATACTTTATTGTGCAACAGTAATATTGCCCCAAAACAATCTTGATTGCAGATCCTTGCAAAAAAAGAGTTATAATAATTACCTTTCCAGTGACCCATGATGTCTCCTGTCTTCATTTCAATCAAGCACTGTAGCCTCTGTTAGAAAGTCCCGTTAGCAGTCCTGGGACTTCCGAATGACAGCGGTTCTGTCCTCCAACTCCTACTTCACTACTGTTTTGAACAACAACAGTTTTAGCATTAAGAAAGAATTCTTGTGACATTATAACATTTTTTTTTTGTGTATTTTTATGCTGCTAAAAAGCTAGCAGGCACTTGCCATTAGGATTTTATTTGAATAACAACCGTTTAGCTTTAGGGAAGAATTTATGTATAACTGTAAAGTGGAATGGCATTTTTTGTGTAGATTTTTTTACTTCAGTTTTGTGATGATTTGCGGTAACCAAGTGACCCCTATTTTACTTTCCTAGCAGCAAGTGATTATCGTAGCTAATGTCTGGGAGAAAAGCTTGACTCCCATGATTCTGTAAATGCCTGATTGCACACAATTTCAATATTTTATAATTTATTTTGATCCTTGTTTTTAAAGGAAGGTTCTTTTTTTTTTTTTTTTTTTTTTTTTCCAATATTCCCCTCTTTTTTTTTTTGTTCTTTTGCTGTTCTGTCCTCCCATGGGGCATAGTGAATGTAGTTCAGTTGTTCCACATTGCTAGATGCTTCCTAAGAATAGCTATTAGGCTAGACTTCCCACCCCCCAATCCCCCTTTCCCCCCTCGACCATCGGATAGCACAGTTAGAGAGGAGACAGCTGCTTCATAATGTTCTGAGCACTTTCTTCAGACAAGTGGGGGCAGTGGAAATGTGCAGAAGGAGAGGGGCCAGTCCAACCTCAGAGCCAGGCTTGGGAAGCATCTAGAAATATAGGACAAAGTACTTCATGTACTTTGTCCCAGAACAGTGAATGAAAATAAACGCTAATTCTTCATTCTTTTCATTATTCTTCTTTAACCACTTGCAGACCGGGCCATAGCCGAAAGATGGCTACAGTGCGGTTGGCTTATTCTGGGAGAACGTCCATGGGACGTCCTCCCAGAATCTTGCTCCCACCCACCCCTGGAAAAATCTGTGACCACTGGGTCCAGAAGACCCGGCGCATCACGGATCATGGTAAATGGCCACTGGTAGTGGCTGTTTAACATGTGATTGCTCCGTCAAATGATGGATCGATCACTTGTAAACAAACCGGCGTCATGACGCAGGTTCCTCCCTCCTTCCCCTCTCTGTACCGATCTGTACAGTGTGAGGGGAGAGATTGTTTGCAGCAGCACTGTGGGCTGGATCTGTAGTGCCCACAGCACTGCTCAGTGCCAATAATCTGCAATACTCTACCAATACTCTGCCAATACTCTGCAATAAATTTTAACAGAAACAAAGAATTGTTTTTTTTAACCAAATTTTCAGTCTTTTTTTATTTATAGCGCAAAAAAAAAAAAAAACTGCGGTGATTAAATACCACCAAAAGAAAGCTCTAGTTGTGTGAAAAAAGGACAAACATTTCATATAGGTAAAGTGTTGCATGACTGAGTAATTGCCATTCAAAGTTTGAGAGCACCAAAAGCTGAAAATTGGTCTGGTTAGGAAGGGGGTTTATGTGTCAGGTGGTCAAGTGGTTAAACAGTAATACAGTTTAGGCAACACTTAACTTCTGTTGTCTCTTTCCAGATCCCTGATGCTGTCTTCTCTATGTGCCGAGTCCTTCAGAAGAAGGTTAGTGTTGGAACATATGCCTGGCCAATATGTGTGTTACACAAAAAGTTTTTATTACATTCATCTTCCAGACTTTCATCTCACCTCCCATCTTCAAAACAACTATAATTACTGTGCAAACATTTTAGGCAGGTGTAAATTAAGAATGCTTTTCAAATTAGAAGCATTAATAGTTCATTTACTTTCCATTTTATTAATTGATAAAAATAAATCAATATTTGGTGTGGCCAGCCTTTGCCTTCAAAACAGCAATCAATTATTTAATTCTAGGTACACTTGCACACATTTTTTTTTAAAAGGAACTGGGCAGATAGGTTGTTTTGAACATTTTGGAGAGCTAACCACAGATCTTCTGTGGATGTAGGTTGCCTTAAATTCTTCTGTCTCTTCATGTAGTCCCAGACAGACTTGATGTTGATCACTTCCAGGACTCCTTGTTCTTCTTTACTCCGAAGATAGATAGTTCTTAACGACATTGGCTTTATGTTTGGAGTTGTTGTCCTGTTGCAGAATACATTTTGGGGCCATTCACACACCTTCCTGATGGTATAGCATGGTTGATAAGCATCTGTCTGTATTTATCAGCATTGAGGACACTGTTCATCCTGACAAAATCTCAATTTGCAGGCCCAAACTTGCAAGAAACCTCCACCATGCTTGACTGTTGCCTGCAGACATATATTCTGTCCAAACCTTCCCTAGTGAAAGCTAGCGTGCAGTCATGTGTAGAAACAAGCTATGATCTGCTCCAATTTTTGCACACAGAATTAGAAACAGGTTTTAATGCCTTGATAAAATTAACAAAGCCCATCCCTCTGTCCAGTACATCTGATGCCGCGTACACACGGTCGGAATTTCAGACAGAAAAAGTCAGATGGGAGCTTTTCATCATATATTCCGACCGTGTGTATGCCCCATCAGACTTTTTCCATTGAAAATTCAGATGGACTTAGAGAACATGTTCTATGTTTTTCCGATGGAAAAAACGGTCGTGTGTACAGTGCATAACAGTTATTTTGCCAGCATCTTTGCAGATAGTTCCTCCCTGTGAAGGAAGCAGTGTGAGTTTCAAATGTTCAAGTTTTGTGCTTTATCCATACTGATGAATGGTGTTGGGCTCAGGTGTGTTAGGAATCGTAGTTCCAACCAACCTGAGCAATCCTGCCAGGAAGCCAATACTGCACTTCGCCAATCATAGGCAGTGAGGCATTTCCTGGTCTGTAGCTGTGTAGACTGGGAAATGCCTCACTGTCTATGATTGTCGGTGTGCAGTGTCGGCTTCCTGGTGGGATTGCTCAGGTCGGTTGTGACTATGATCCCAAACAGCCCTGAGCCCCAACACTACTGAGGAAATCCTTGATACTACACATCAGCACAACGGATGCAAAAGTGCTGATACTGATTTTGTTCTTCCAACTTAATACCCCATTTAAGATACTCCATTGTGACATGATAAATCACCTCTCCATGTGTTTTGTTAGATATTGGTTTTCAAAATAAAAAAAAATGTTCTGATATGCCCTAATTCTACAAATAGAACATTTACCAAGAGCTGATTAATTAATTAAATAATTAATTTTTAAGAAAAAATTCCCAGTAGAGCTGATTTTTTATTTTTTTTTCTCAACAACAAATGTTCAATATCTGCAGGCATATCATTGATTCACCTTCCAATTGTACAGTCAGACAATGGAACCATTGCAATTTCTTTTACTGCTTGTGGGCCTAGCATTTTGTTGACTTTTCAAACAAAAAAAATTTATATTGTTGACAGATGAGTTGTAGGCATGTGTCTTCAAAAGAAAAAAAAAATACGAAAGAAAAAAACGTAAAGGTGAACTAACACCAGACACTTTCATCAAACCCCCCTCCCCGATTCACATTCCTCCAGGGGTTTTCGAGCTGTCAGCACCCCGCAGCTGGTTCCGTGGTCTGGGGAGTTGAATTCCCCACTCTTCCTCTTCATCATCACTATTGGGACAGATTAGAACATCTGGTTGGTCAGCGGCGTTCCTATGATAGTTACAACGTTATAACTAGTGCAGCAACAGAATTCACAGATCAAGTACTGAAGCTTCCACAAGACACCTCTTGTTTTCTTGGTCTGACACATGAAGGCTCAGAGATTATCTGTATGGGAGTGCCAAGGTCACGCTCAGTAAATGTGCATCTAGCACACAACTAGATCATCTGCTTCGGATTTCTGCTGCTTCAGACCAGCACAATTTCTGTTCCTGCATAATTTCAGATTACCACCAATTTAGGCTCCTTTAAGCCTCAGAGCAACTCCAAACCTTGCAGCTTCAGTCCTCAGATCAGCCCAAATTTCTGCTCCTTTGGACCTCAGATCTGCCACAATGTCTGTACTTTCAGAAATGCAGGGGTTGTATACACCTGCTGCGTAGTCCAATCATGGAAGAGTGAAAGTAACATTTAATGTAGGCATATGCCCTGTATATTGCTTTGTGGGATCCTGGATGAGACAGCACATTAATGTTAATTGCAGTATTTGCAGAGCTAACTTGCTCACAGCCTTTAGATCAGACCCAATTTCTTCTCCTTCAGACCTCATCAACCCTAAATCCTTTACCTTTAGATCTCACACCGGCCCCAATGCATACATGCACTTCAGACCAGCACGAATGCATACATAAATTTCACACCGGCCCCAATGCATGCATGTGCGCACTTCAGACTGGCACTTTAGACCTCAGATAAGCCCTAAACCATACACTTACAATCTCCTAATAATCAGCCCCAATCTTTAAACTTCAGATAAGCTCCAGTCCATACATTTATGACAAAAATAATCCTCAAATCCTTAAACTTCAGACCACAGGTCAGTGCCACACAGTGTACCTTGGCACTATACAAAACAATGAGAATAAGGATGAGGGTACTGCTGTGTAATGGTGTGTGGGCTTTCTGCCAGGTTTACAGACTTCCTAAGCCACTGGCGTGGTTTCACTGGGAGGAGGGTGGGTCAAACTTTGTAATTGACAGTCCAGGATGGGAGCAGTCAATACAGTTGCGTTCCAGCCCAGGCACATGTACCAGGGGTTGCCAACCCTTGAACTAGAGCAAACTCTAATATTGTAAAAGACTGTGTTGTGTAACATTTTACATAGTAAACATCACTATACTATATAGCAACCAGTCCATTCTACTTAAAGAAATTAGGATAAATAATGTAAGAATACATTGTCAAATATTGCCATTGTATCTGTGCATTATCCAATTCTGCTGAATTCTGTCACTTTAACCAGACTGAGGCTTACAGCCACACTTGTTATCTGGACACGGTGAGGGGCAACCATGTACACAATGCGGGCCACCTGCCTACTGCCTGGGAGCCAGTGATGTCATTGGTTGCTAGGACGCTGGTGACTGGACCACTCAATGTCCTTTTTATGTTCCAAACAAAAACCAGTCAGTACTGTGGACCTTTCATAACAACAACTTGGGGGGAAAAAAAAAAGCAACAGCCCTGTTGATCCCCTGGCCAGTTTGTTGAGATTTTGGCCATTTTTATCAATTATGCACATTTCCCCTCATGAACTCAGGCAGCACCTGGTTGAGAGAGACCGATCTGGGGGATGCATTTGAAGACGCTAAAGAATAATGGCTGTCCATGTCTCCATCTCAGCGACTGCATCTAGGACACTTATGCTATATAGTGATTTCCAGTTTTTAGCACACACTGCAGCACTGGGAGCATAAACTGCCTTCAGCAATGTGAGCTAGAGCTTAGAGATCTACTTCTACAATTTTGCTGTGTGAATGTCGCAAATAATACCTTTTTTTTTTATTTTGCCTAAAATGTTTATTTCTTACAAGTTTTTATTTCCTTAGTGGCCATAATGCGGTATTTTCCTGAAATATTTAAATCAGGAGAATCCTGCATTGTGGTCGCTATATGAAGCTGATGATCTTAGGAAAAAAAACATAAGGAAAAGTTTGGGAACATTTGTGACATTCGAGTAAAGGCTTGAGACAGCCATACAGATTTTTTTTTTATTCTTATAAATAGACCCCAAATTGTCATTGTAATTAAATAAACATATCTACATACAGTATTTGTGTGGATGGCCTCTGGACACGTGTAGATGGCATCAGTTTGATGTCAGTTTGAGATGCTTCTGAGATCCTTCAGAATTTCTGACAGATGCATTTAACTTGCAGTTGACCTCCTTCTGACCTGCATTTGATCAAGTGGGTTTTGCATTCCCATAGACTTGTATTGGGTTTGCAAAACCCTTGCAAAGCTTCTACGGAGGGAGATGGTGGTAGGGGGGTAGAATCTGCACACTGCATGAAAAAAGCTTTTATCCTTTTAATGTAAACATGTCACAAATCTAAACAATTCAGAATGACCTTGAGATTTCCTTTGGGAACAACTGCACATCGAAATGATTGGTAAATCCAGAGTTAAAGGCAGCTGGAATTATATGCACATCTTGACAGTGACTCATTGTATGATTGCTTTTATACAGCAAAAGTCAAGTTTTGCATAAAAATTCAATCAGCTATATCTTGGGATCTAACCAAAGACATGCAGCAAAATACATTTTGGCCTAAATTTATGAAGAAATTTGATAAAAAAAAAGAAAAAATAGAGTCCAATATGTTTTATAACAAAATAGAAACTTTTTTTATTTTATAGAAATAAAAAACCCAGTGGTGATCAAATGCCAGCAAAAAAGCTCTATTTGTATAAAAAAAATGTATAAATTTTATGCAGGTATAGTTTTGCATGAATTGCCTGCTAAAATAGCAAAAAATGCTCTGTCACGAAGGGGCTAAAATCTTCCTGGACCTCAAGTGGTTAACCAGCCCATAAACTGAGCAAATTTCAGCGTGTTCCTAATGAACAGACCAAAATTCAATGTCGGCACCACTCCATTCAATGTCATTCGAAGGAACAATCAAATGAGTTGAGCAGAAAATTTTGGCCCAAACAGCACCTACATATAATAAAATTCAGGCAATGTTTGGGCATTCTGACAAGCAGCGGTGCTGGTTGGAGGATCACTGGAGCAGCTGCATTATGTTGTGAATGTTTTGGTACAGTGGAAAAAGAAAGTATATGAACCCCTTGGGGGGAAAAAAAGCTTGTTTTTTCTGCAGTAATTTGTCATAAAATGTGATCTGATCCTCAGTCCAAGTCACAACAATAGACATACACAATGTGCTTAAGCTATAACACACAAACAATTGTAATTTATTGTGTCTTTATAAAAACATAGCTGCCAGATTTGTTCAGCTAAGCTTTTAGTTTGATGAAAGTTGTCCTTTCAACTTCCCATAAACTCCAGCTCACTCACTCGCAGCGTGATCATCCTCTTTGATCCCATGAAATCATTGTTTGCCAATAAATTATTACTACCTTTATCTTTCCAGGTGGCTTTATTTAAGAAAAAAATTGACAAAGAGAAGTATAGTATAATAGAACACTTATGGCAGAACAGTAAACCACAGCAGATTTAAAGGCCAACTCCAGCCCAAACTTTTTGGAAGCGTAAATATTTCTGCCAAGATATTATTTTTTTCTGTCCTTAACACTGTTGGGGGAGATGTCACCTTCTGTGTCTGTCAAAGCACAATAAGGAATGAAAGGAGAGTTTGTTACTGGGACAGGAAGACTTATATGGACAGTAGTAATAACTTGACACTTTCTTTTTCTAACAAGAGTGAGGCTGAATCTCCCGAATAGTGATACAGACTGCAATAAAACTTGCCATAGGTTCCTACCCTTTCCCATTTTGCTAAAAAGGTGTTTTATTGTGCAATCTGCGCTTCCACTGGCTATTTTTCTTACCACTTCTTGTCCTTAATGGAAGTGAAGGGATATGTCACAAGGATACAGACTGCAGACTTCTACTATAAAGGGGTATTGTTGCACTCTGTGTACCACCTGGATAGATTTTCCATAATGTTCTCTTCTTAAAGGATAAGTTCACCTTTAGTAACATGTTAAATGTTATATCCGTCGGCGGTGTTGGTGACGGTGCGGTGGTGGTTTGTGCAATCGCGGTCCAATCCGTCGGTCAACCTAGAGGCGGCCATTCTGGGGTCCTATGCTGCACTTAGTAATCTGGTATTCAGGGGCCCTAAAGCCCACCCAACAGTCACGTCAACCATGGCAACGACGGTGCGTGTGTGGATGCAGGTGTCGAGGAAACTTAACGGCCCTCTTGAGGTCTCACCTCATACGCCGTTGTGGGGCAATCCGCAGTTGCAACACTTCAACTCTATCCCAGATCCTGCACTGTGGGCCAAATATGGCATTACGACCGTACAACATGTTATGCCTAGGGGGGTCCTCCTCAATTTTGACACCCTCAAGGCGGATTTCGGGCTACCGAATAAAATGTTTTTTCGATACCTGCAGCTGCGCCATGCGACACGGGCCCAATTCCCTACCCCAATCTCTATCTGCTCACACCAGATTGAGAAGTTTCTAATTTCCAAATACGCGGATCGTATCCTCTCATCCCTGTACCTCAGGCTCTCCACTTCGGAACCCGTGGAGGAGTCTGCGCTTTTTTGCAAGTGGAGGCCTGATATCCCGTCTCTGAGAGGGGAGGACTGGCAGGAGGGGATCCAGAATTATATCCCCCTGATGATCTCTGCACGAGATAGGTACATTCAACTGAAGTTTCTTCATAGGGCCTACTACACTCCACAGAGACTCTCGAGAATATACCCATTGTGCTCTGATAGATGTCCGAAATGTGACACAGCGGTTGGGACATTTATGCATGTAGTGTGGGAATGCCCAGCTATTCAGACCTTCTGGAGGGAGGTGGTGGGGGTTCTGAACTCGGTAGGGGGTCTCTCGGTGGGGATGGACCCTGTGGTCCTGCTTTTGGGGGTGTGTGACGGAGTGGCGGTGGGTACACATAAACAACTGTTTGTATTTTATGCGGCATTTTATGCCAGGAAGACCATTCTCCTTAATTGGAAGAAGGCTGACCCCCCTGAGATTTCTCAGTGGAAAGGGTTGATTGACTCCGCTCTTCCACTATACAAACTGACGTATATGAGTCGGAAATGCCTGTCCAAATTCGACAAGATCTGGGGATGCTGGGTGGGAGTATAGATGGTACACTCTGAGGGTGGTTGGTTATGGGGTCGGCGCTATTCTCTTGCATCTATCTGATTAAGTATGGTTACTGGGGGACGAATATTGTATTGTTGTGGTCTACCTTTTCCTATGAGCTGCTTCCGGGAGCCTGGCTTCTGTTCTCTCCCCCCCCTCTCCCCTTCCCCCTCCCCTTCCCCCTCCCCCCCCTCTCTCTCATCCTCCTTTTTTCCTTTTACTCAAATTCCTCTCCTCTGCTTTTTGAACTACACCGGTTGATATGTAATGTCTGATAGACCGATTGTACACTGAACACTATGTTATGTTGTATTGTACGATGCACTGTTGTATTGTACCAATGATTTTTTTTTTCCTCAATGGTGATAAATAAAAACATACCTGTTAAAAAAAAAAAAAAAAAAAATGTTATATCCGTATTCAGGGTGTAACATGAAACATGCTACTAGTGCAGCAGTCCCTCCCCCCAAATTCCCCTGATCCCCCACTGTGACAGCAGACGGGAACCTCTCCTTGGATCCACTGTCACAATTTAAGACTGAGGCGGATGCCAAGCCATTTATTCAGAGTTCTGTGAATGAACAACTACTATCTGCCACCACCGCAGATGGCTTGTAGTTCTTAAAGAGGAGTTCCAGTCTTTAATTTTTTTTTTTTTTTTAAGTCAGCAGCTACAAATACTGTAAATACTGTAGCTGCTGGCTTTTAATATAAGTACACTTACCTGTCCAGAGATCCCATGATGTCAGCACCCTTAGCTGATTCGTCATTTTGGCTTCGGGTGCAGGTGCCGGCATCTGTAGTAAGGGAAACGGGAAGCCTTGTGGCTTCACAGCCTGTTTCCTACTGCGCTAGTCACACTGCACTTTCTGAATAGTCCCGCTGTCCCAGAAGGCAGTGTGGGGGGGGGGGGGGGGGGGAGGAGGGGCCGAAAATTATATAGAGCGCTGTGCGGCGATCTTGCCAGGAAGTGGGAGTGGAAACCTGTCAAATAGGTAACCGCTCCCCCCCCCCCCCCTAAAAAAAAAGTTCCAGATGTGTCAGTGGAGGGGGGAGGGGGCAAACAAGCAGAGCATCCACTTTTGGATGGAGCTCTGCTTTAAGAAACTGAAAGGGTGCTGCTGAGTGACCTCATAGTTCATTGATTCTTCCTGCTCTTCAGTAGCTGTGTGCCCCTATGGGAGGTAAGGGCAGTCAGCTGTGCCAAATGTCTGCAGAAGCCTGACCTTGCACGCATGATCTACTCATCGCAAGTGCAATGCTTTGCAGGCATCTTTGTTAAAAAAAATTATAAATGCACCAGAGTTTCATTGCCGGATCCCTGGTGTATCTGTAATATGGCTTCCAACTCACTAGGGTACTCTTATCCACTGTTCCTTTTCTGTAATGGGGGTTGTGGTCCCTTTTTAAGAGCGGTTTGCCCACGCACTTTTGGATGCTTATAAACCATGTGGGGACAAAGAGGACGGCCCAATATGGGTAATAAATATAAAAAATAGCTTTATTACACTTTTAAAATACTGCTTATATTCTTAACAAAACAACAAGCATTAATGGGGGTACCATTCTTCCTGTTATGACATCACTTCCGGTCCTCACTCCTACAGACACCGCCCTACACGTTGCCTCACTCACCACGTGTCAGAAACCATCAAACAGACTGAGACAAAAGTACAATCAAATCAAACTTGTTTCTTAATAAAAAAGGTAAATAGAAAAAAGCGTAGTCAAGCATAGCCAGAGTACAGTAGCCAGATCGGGTAGTCAGACAGTCCAAAGTTCATAAACCAGATCGGGTAATCAGCCAGGCCAGAAGTCAGGGATCCAAGGAGAGCAACTGCAAGCAGGATAAGAAGCCAGGAGGGATGTCAGCAAGCCAGTCTTGAAACAAACAGCAGGAGATGGTTCCTTGTGATGTGACTAACGCGAAGGCAAAGGAAAGAGTGAGCTGGAAGGCTTTAAATAGGCAGGTGAGACGAGCATCATCGGGAACAGCTGGTAACTGTGGAAAGAGATGAGAGCTGGCAATTAGCCGACAGCTGAGCGGCCAGCCCAGAGGAGGAAGGGCTAAGCCAGCCCTGACACCACGTGACTTCATCAGGGAAAATAGCCATGAGGATTACTCTGTCCTTATATAGAATAGTATTATTTACTGGAGTTATCCTTTATATATATATATATATATATATATATATATATATATATATATATATATATATAATTCTAATTTTTTTATTTTATTCACAATATATATATTTATATCTTTTCATGTGACAACACTGAAGAAATTACACTTTGCTACAATATAAAGTAATGAGTGTACAGCTTGTATAACAGTGTAAATTTGCTGTCCCCTCAAAATAACTCGACACAAAGCCATTAATGTCTAAATTGCTGGCAACAAAAGTAAGTACACCCCTAAGTGAAAATGTCCAAATTGGGCCCAATTAGCCATTTTCCCTCCCTGGTATCGTGTGTTACAAGGTCTCAGGTGTGAATGGGGAGCAGGCATGTTCAATTTGGTGTTATCGCTCTCACTCTCTCATACTGGTCACTGGAAGTTCAATATGGCACCTCATAGCAAAGAACTCTCTGAGGATCTAAAAAAAAGAATTTTCACTATACATAAAGATAATAATTAGAGCTGCTTCACTATACATATACATATATACACACATAAAGATGGTCTAGGCTATAAGAAGATTGCCAAGACCCTGAAACAGAGCTGCAGCTCGGTGGCCAAGATATTACAGCGGTTTAATGGGACATGTTCCATTTAGAAAAGAGGTTGTCTTTGGGAAGTAGACGTATAAGAGCTGCCAGCATTGCTGCAGAGGTTGAAGGGATGAGGAGTCAGCCTGTCAGTGCTCAGACCATATCCCGCACACTGCATCAAATTGGTCTACATGGCTGTCGTCCCAGAAGGAAGCCTCTTATAAAGATGATGCACCAGAAAGCACGCAAACCGTTTGCTGAAGACAAGCAGACTAAAGATATGGATTACTGGAATATAAAAACGTATGTGAACCCCATGGCGTTAGCTAATGTTCTGCAATATTTTTGCCATAAAATGTGATCTGATCCTCATCTAAGCCACAACGGTCGACAAATGCAATGTGATTACAAGCAGTTTTATTGCACACCCATTAAACATTCACAGTGCTGGAGAACAAATAGATTAATTACTTCATTGAAAGCTAATTGGAGTCAGTAATTTGGAGCCCAATTAATTTAATGAGTTTGTAGGTGTGATTTAGTACTGCTTTGATAAAAGACTCGTAAACATTTTAACACTTTTGCTGCCAGAGACGTTTTTGCGATTTTTGCACACGTTTAAATAATTTTAGGCCTGAGAATTACACAAAACCCACACACATTATATATTTTCTGAAAGCAGACACCCTAGAGAATAAAATAGTGGTAGTTGCGATTTTTTTTTTTTTTTTTATGTCACACGATATTACTGCAAAAGTCTAGTAAACGCAAAATTTCTGTAAAAAACATACTAACATGAATTTTATGGCAAACAAACACAATAAATTACCCACATTTTTGGTAAAATATAAGATGAGGTTAGACTGAGTAAATAGATACCCAACATGCCAAACCTTAAATTTATGTGCACCCATGAAATGGTGACAAACTTCAGTACCCTATATTTTCTATATTTCTATATTTTCTTCAAAAGCCCCCTGTTAGAATGATTGCTCTCACTCGGGCGTATGCGGCGATATGTAACGTTTATCGCAATCGATGGTTTCATGTGTAGGACCCCCGACGCTGGCAGTTACGTTTGTGCGTGTGTATATGTAGGGGTTGGGGGGGAAATTTTATGTGCTTGGGTGTAACTTTATGTTTTTGCAAAAAAAAAAATATATAATTTTTTTTTTCTTTATTTTTTTTCATCACATAGGGGACAAACCGCTTTTCACTTTTGTTGCCAGGTTTAGACATTAATGGCTGTGTGTTGAGGGATGGCAAATTTACACTGTTACACAAGCTGTACACTCACTACTTTACATTGTAGCAAAGTGTAATTTCTTCAGTGTTGTCACAATAAAAGATAGAATAAAATATTTATAAAAATGTGAGGGGTGTACTCACTTTTGTGAGATGCTGTATATGGTGAACAGTACAGTTATGTAATTTAAAGTCTAATCTCATTTATTGTCACAGGTTTTGATTCTTCACAGCAACTTCTTAACTCATTTAGTGCCCAAGGCATGCCAACTTCTTGATCTGGCAACCCTTAAGGTAAGTGTGTATTCAGTACAGTGTTTTGTGTGTGTGATGTTGTGCAGATCCTCAGAGGTGGGAGGTCAGTCGTTCATGAAGTTCACTTTGGTTATGTCAGACCTTACAGAATACATAAATTAAAGCGGAGGTCCGCCCACCGCTGCAAAAAGTTAAAACCAGCAGCCACACATACTGCAGCTGCTGGCTTTTAATATTAGGAATATTAAAGAAGCTCTGCTCCTCATTCCTACTGGCCTGGTAACAGGGGGAAGAGAAGGGAGCCGAGCCGTTATGTCAATATCTGTGGTTTCCCGGAAGTGGTAAAAGGATACCTGTCAAAGACAGGTATCCTATCCCCCCTCCCCCACGAAAGGTGCCAATTGTTCCACCAGAGGGGGAGAGGAGACAAATAAGCGGAAGTTCCACTTTTGGGTGGAACTCCGCTTTAACCACTTTCAGACCGGACCATTTTGCTGGTCAATGACCAGAGGTCTTTTTACAATTTGGCACTGCGCTGCTTTAACTGGTAATTGCGCGGTCATGCAATGTTGTACCCAAACAAAATTTGTGTCCTTTTCTTCCCACAAATAGAGCTTTCTTTTGATGGTATTTGATTGCCTCTGCGATTTTTATTTTTTGCGATATAAACGTAAAAAGACCGCAAATTTTGAAAAAAAAATATATTTTCTACTTTTTGTTATTAGAAAAATGTATTCAGCCACATGTCTTTGGTAAAAAAAAAAGTCAATAACTGTATATTTATTGGTTTGCGCAAAAGTTGTCACATCTACAAACTAAGGTACGTTTTCTGGAATTTACGCAGCTTTTAGTTTACGACTGCCTATCTCATTTCTTGAGGTGCTAAAATGGCAGGGCAGTACAAAACCCCCCCAAATGACCCCATTTTGGAAAGTAGACCCCCTAAGGAAATTGATAAGTGGCATGTTGAGCCCATTGAATATTTTATTTTTTTGCCTCAAGCGATTGAATAATGACAAAAAAACATTTTTTTTTTTTTTACACAAAGTTGTCACTAAATGATATATTGCTCACACATGCTATGGGCATATGTGAAATGACACTCCAAAATAAATTCTGCTGCTTCTCCTGAGTACGGGGATACCACATATGTGGTACTTTTTGGGAGCCTAGCCGCGTACAGGGCCCCGAAAACCAAGCACCGCCTTCAGGCTTTCTAAGGGCGTAAATTTTTGATTTCACTTCTCACTACCTATTAGTTTTGAAGGCCATAAAATGCAAAGATGTCACAAAACCCCCACAAATGACCCCATTTTAGAAAGTAGACACCCCAAGCTATTTGCTGAGAGGCATGTTGAGTCCATGGAATATTTTATATTTTGCCACAAGTTGCGGGAAAATTACAAACTTTTTTTTTTTTTTTTTTTCACAAAGTTGTCACTAAATGATATATTGCTCACGCATGCCATGGGCATATGTGAAATGACACCCCAAAATAAATTCTGCTGCTTCTCCTGAGTACGGGGATACCACATATGTGGGACTTTTTGGGAGCCCGAAAACCAAGCACCGCCTTCAGGCTTTCTAAGGGCGTTACAGTTTTAAAGGCCATAAAATGCCAAGATGGCACAAACCCCCCCCCCCCCCAAATGACCCCATTTTGGAAAGTAGACACCCCTAAATTTAGGGGTACACTAGTGAGACTAGGTAATAAATGGCGGGTGCCCTGAAACTATAAAAAAATAACTAACCAACCAGCGTCACCTGTAACAGTTATATGGTGATCACTGGTGAAAGGGTTAACTAGGGGGCAATCAGGGGGCTTTATGCGGTAGTATATGGGGGTCCCTGGCGCTATAAAAAGCTGCGGTGAACCTAAATACCTACCTGCCTAACTAGCGTCACCTGTGACACTAATACAGCGATCAGAAAAATGATCGCTTATTAGGCTGGGTTCACACTGGAGTGATGCGGGAACGCCACGAATCCGCGGCGGGTTCCCGCATCGCATGCCTCCCGGCGGCAGTTCACACTGCCCTATGCGAACTGCTGGGAGTGTCAGTGAAATGTTAATGACACCCCCAGATCAGTTCGCATATCGCAGTGCGATCTGCAAACTCGGATCGCATGGTGTGAACACCCATGCGATCCGATTCTGCTGCGGACCAAAAAAAAGGGTCCCGTGCGAATTTGCGGCGGGTGCGGCGAATGGCTGAACTCGAATCGCACAGAGATCGGATGTGATTTGCACTGCAGTGTGGTGCGAATCACATCCGTTCTCATAAACCGCTGCAATGTGAACCCAGCCTTAGTGACACTGGCGACGGGGGGTGATCACGGGGTTAAACCTTTATTGGGGGGGGTTAGGGGGGTACATTAGAACTAAAGGGGGCTAACCCTAACTGCCCTAACAGTTATTACAGTCACAAATGACACCAATGCAAAAAAAAAAAAAATGCAATTGGTGTCACTGTGACTGGGGGGGGGGGCAGGGGTAATTGGGGGGGTGATCGGGGGGTATAGGGGGGGGTGTGAGTGTGCCTGGCATGTTCTACTGTGAAGTGTCGTGTTGGTGCAACTCACCGATCCTCTCTCCTCGGTGCCGGAACGAAAAATACAGACACGGAGGAGAGATTACATCACTTCCTCTCCTGTGTTTACATTACAGGAGAGGAAGTGATGCAATGCTTCACTCCCATTCGTCGGGAGCGATCGCGAGGGGGTGGCCATGAATGAATGGCCGCCCCCTCATCCCGGATCGCTCCTGCACGGATACCGACCGCCGCTGGCACCGGGGGGGGCCCCCCACCCGCGGGAAGGCAGGGACGTACATGTACGCCCATATGCCTGCCCGTGCCATTCTGTCGACGTACATCGTCGTGCGGCGGTCGGCAAGTAGTTAAGGACATGCAATAAAGGCAAGTAATTTAATTGGGATGCATTTTTTGGTGTAGATTCCAAAAGTCAAAGTTCCGATCTAAGGACTCCTAACCCCCTGACATGCCACATTTGGCATGTCATCCGTTTGGGGGGGGGGGGGGGGGGGTTGGTTGCTCCTAGTCTTGGCACGTACCTAGCTCCCAATTCCCCTCGGGCCGCCTAAGCGACTTGAGCGGAAGCTCCTTTCCCCCTCCCTCCTTGTAATCTTCTGGGACACGTCACAGGTCCCAGAACATTGCCTGACCATTGAGAAGGTGCATGCACAGTGCGCACTTGGCTGTGAAGCTTTCAGCTGTCAGCTCAAAGACAGGAGAGGGAGAAAACTAAGGGCTGAGGCGACCGCATTGCTGGATTGTGGGACAGGTAACTGTGTGTTTCTTTATTAAAAGAGAACAGCTACACTTTTTGTAGTTGCTGACTTTTAACACAAAAATGACTGGAACTCGGCTTAAATGCATTATTTATAGGTGACACATTTTCAAACAGATTTGTTTTTTTTTGTGTAGCACATACTGTCATCTCCGCTTCTATTCCTGTGTTTAGTGTAAGTTTTGGCTGACAGGCTAGGTTCAATGGTATGTAAAGGAAATCTTTTTTTCTTAGTTTTTGGATAAGATGGTGAAATGTTAGACCATTTGTCACGTTATTTAACACCCCCTGACTCCCCACTGGGGAGATTCAACCCTTTATTGGTCCTAATAAACATTGACGATAACGGAATGTGAAGAGAAATAAAGAAAATTGAGGATTCTTCAGACCAAGAAGTGAGGGAAAATTTTCAGTGGAGAAACCTGTTACAACTGTCTAACATGTGAATCCCATTCACTTTGGAGAAATTTTCTATCATTTCCTGTTGCATCCCCAGGACAAGAAGTAAAAGAAAATCCACTAACAAACCCTACCCTATTAAAAAAAAGCTATGGCTTTGGTACTAAAACTAATTGTGTGCCACAATTTTATGAAACTACACATGAGATAAAAACTCTGGTTTTCAGACTTGTACACATAAAGCTATATATATATATTCATGCATACATGTGATTCTCCTAAACGAAACAGTAGTAATGAGAAAGTGCTCTAAAGAGATTACAGAAGGGAGACTCTTGCAATGAGGTTGGTATGGCCATGGCAGTTCTGTTTTAGTTATGAGTGACATTGGAGAACATCATCTGGTGAAAGATAACATTTTGCAGATCAATGCTATGGTATTTGAGGATCCATATTAAGTCTTGGGGGTTTGGCTTTCTCAGTCCTCAGGGGGCTGCAAAGTCTTGTCCAGCTTCAAGCTGTTGAAGAACTAAAGTTCTCCATTGTGGGAACATCCATCTTGTGCGCAAGAAGGTTGTTAATTTTGCTTGCACTAGATAAATTATGTAAGTCCCTGCCAGTTTGTTTTACTCAATGAAAAAACTATGTTTGTTTCGTTTTAGGTTCTTGACCTCCATGACAACCAGATTTCATCTCTTCCCGCTGACATTGGTCAGCTTACATCTTTACGGGTAAAGCAGACACTAAAAGTTTGAATAATGGGCCATGCCTCCATGAAATATGAGGCAACCAGGGTAACATATATCTACCCTGTGGCGTTTAGCTTAATATATGGAGTGCTGTCCTTACAGAAGTTTGTATGCTGCATCAAAATAGATGCTGTTTTTTTTATGAACTAGGCAGTATGAAAGGCACATTCAGTAAAGTACCGCAAGAGTTAAAAAGAAAACAAATGGCATTGGCTACAGTGAGGATATGCTCAATACAGTAACTTAAGGCAGCAAGTCAGAATTCTAGCTGCTTTAGGCACTTCTTTCTTTCACATTGATAATCAGCTTACTGATTGTATCCTTTGACTTCTTAAGCTGGGTACACACTACAGTATTTTTTTTTGTGCAACCCCTGAGGGTTGCACAAAAAAAAAAACCTGCCGGCTTCAGTCAGGAGCCTCTGTACTAACCATGCAAGGTTAGTCCAGCGATCTGCCCCGCTGAGCTGTTGTGTTCTGACAGGGGGACGGCCCCCCACCAAAAGACTCCGATCAGCGATCTCTGCCTTTGGCTGAGAACACTGTTTCGGAGTCAGTCGGCTGCTGGTTTTCCAGCATGCACGTCCATCAGAAGCCAGCCAGATCGACATACACATGGGCAGAAAGTCAGCCAGTATTTTTTGCACTGGCAGGTGTCTCCTGACATTTTGCCCGTGTGTACAGGGCTTTAGCCTTGTGTTTGGAAAGCCATTGTTCATGTCCATGTCCTTTTATTTGCAGGTGCTGAACGTAGAACGAAATGCCTTAAGGACACTCCCTGACTCCATTGGGGACCTCGTCCAGCTTCAAACCCTCAATGTGAAAGGCAAGTTTTTTTTTAGAACCTTGAATAGGTGTTATGATAAGTACATAGCTTCAGGTTTGTGAAAAACTGTCCATGATACAAACCTTGACATGAAGTTGGAATATGCAGAATCACTCCTGGATTGTTTTGATTGTCATTCTAGCAAGCTGCACCTTTTTAGACTCGGCCCCAGATCACACTAGAATGCAGTGAGGGAAATACACAATCTATGTGCGTTTCCCACACTGTGCTAAAAATCTGTCAGATTGTTAAGGAATTTCCCCCTGCACAGCGCGGCCCTCTTCAGGTCAACCCAGAGATTTTCAATTTGGATTCAGGTCTGGGCTCTGACTTGGCCATTTCAAAACTTTGATCTTCCTCTGAAGAAACCATTCTTTTGTTGATTTGGAGGTACGCTTAGTGTTTTGGTAATGCTGAAAGGTGGAATTCCTCTTCATCTTCAGCTTTTTAGCAGAGGCCTGAGGGTTTTGTGACAAAATGTACTGATATTTGGAACTGTCCATAAGGCCCTCCACCTTGACTAAAATCCCAGATCCAGCTGAAGCAAAATAGCACTAAAACATAATGCTGCCACCACCATGCTTCACTGTGCAATTGGTAAATTTTTTTTTGTTGGTGATGGTTTTGTGCCAAACATACTTTTTGGCGTTATTGCCAAAAAGATCAAGCTTGTTCTTATCAGATCATGACACATTTTTCCACATACTTTTGGCAGACTCGATGTAGGTTTTTGCAAAATGTACCGGGCTTGGATGTTTTTCTTAGTAAGAAAGGGCTTCCGCCATTATACCCACAGCCCAGACATATGAAGAATTAGGGAGATTGTCACATGTAGTTGCTTTAGGCCTCTTGGGAGCATCTCAGACCTATTTTCTTGTTGTTTTTTTATTTATTATTTTTGGAGGAATGTCCTTTACTTGGTAACGTCACTGTTGTGCCATATTTTCTCCACTTGTTGATGATGGTCTTCACTGTGTCCCATGGTATAGCTAATGTCTTAGAAATATTTTGTACTTTCAGCCTGATTCCTTCCAAGAATGAGATCCCATTGGTGCTGTGTAAGCTCTTTGCAGACCAGGGATTTTGTTGTAAGAGGCAACTGTGTAAATGCCAGGGAAATCCTACCAGAACAGCTGAACTATATTGACTTACTCTCAGTCTTTTTCACTGATGGCGAGTGTGTACTGACTACTATTTAACATTAGTTTAACAAATCAGGTTAATTATGAATACAGCCACATCCCTAATCATAAGAGGATGTGTACACCTATGCAACCACCTTATTTTATTTTTAATTAAACAACTATTTCAGTTTGTTTTTAATTGAATTGCATAAATAATAGGTCACGTTAAAGGTGGAAAAAACTCAGAAGTAATTTAACTTGGTCTGATTTTTTTTTTAATCACAAATACATGGCATTTATACAGGGATGTGTAGACTTTTTATTTCTAAATTAAGTTCTAATAACTAGGTATGCACCGAAATTTCGGCCGCCGAAACATATCGGCCGAAAATGGCCTTTTCGGCATTTTGCCGAAAGAGAATTCTTGCCGAAAATCGCGCATGTGCAGTAGCTGTGGGAGAAACTTCGGATGACATCACTCGTTCTGTGGGCGGCTTGCACGTTCCTCGCAGATAAGACGCCGCACTCTGCTGCTCTGCTGCACGTTCCCTGCTGAGGCGCTGGCACCTTCCCTGCGGACGCTCCTCGTGCTTGTGAGACGCTGCTGGGACCCGAGAGACGCTGCTGGGACCCAGGAGGGCTGCACATAGCATACTGAAGTACAAGAGTGGGCACTGTCCCTCCTGGATGGCTACCATTACTACTATTCGCCGGTGAGCAATGCATTGCCTTTTTGACTTAAACTGCCAAACAATCCAGCTAATTTATTTTACTATACTACTGAAACTGTCATAGCAGTCAAACAACATGTATTACTTACCCCTTTGTGCCTTTTGTGCCATGCAGTATGGTATTAAATATGTCTGCACTACAGTACATCTGACGTAGCCAGACTGACGTAGCCAAACTGATTTGAAATAGAATGGCATTCTATTTATTCTGTAGTACTAGTATACTATAAAATGTATGCCCTTGTTGTCACTGAATTTGTCATTTTGGTATAGTATAGCACACTGACATGACAGCAAGCACATGATTTTTTAAAACATGACAGTACGCAATATAATATATTATATTTAATAACTATATATTATATATTTTATTGTGTACTGTCATGTTTCAACAAATCATGTATAACTTGGTTAATACTACGCTGACAAATGCAATGACAACAACAAGCGCATGAAGTTATAGTATATTATACTGCAGAATAGCTCCAAAAAATTAAATATAGCATGCAATTGCAATTTGCATGCAAGCAATCCATTCCATTTGCAATGAAATTTAATCAGTGCAATTAACAATTATATTATCTTTTTGGCACCATTCAGATGTACTGCAGTGCAGACATATTATTAACTACCTTGCATGGCAAGAGCTGCAGCGTTTAAAAAAAAAAAAAAGTGATAGTTTGTTATTTTTTAAAGCTGCCTCCTGGGGTTTAGCTTTTAAATTGATTTCGTCCTTTTTTTTCTTTTCCACCTTAGATTTCACTCCCACTATAGATCATTCTATGCTATTATTCTGCGCTACCAGCAAAGGTGGACCATGTTTGCAGTGTGGAAATATTTAAAAGTTTCTGATAAAGACCCCAAATTTGCAATCCGTAGTCTTTGCTCAGCAGAAATTTCAAGAGGGGGTACATTGGCAAGGCATTTTTCAACAACAGGTTTGATACACCACCTGAAAACACGACATCCAGTTCAGCATTCAGATTACAAGAAAACAGTGCCACTTCCAAAAAGTGACTCGGGCTCAACACCATCTGTAGCCACGGTCTTTGAAAAGGTTAAAAAATTTGCAAGTGACAGTCCCAAAGCTTGTGCCATAACAGATAAAATTATGGAATTTATTGCATTAGACGACCAGCCATTCTCTGTTGTGGAGGACATTGGATTCCATAGGCTCATGCAACATATTGAGCCGCGTTACTCACTACCAAGCAGACGCTACTTTGCAGATACCTGTCTACCTGAATTGTTTTGCAGTGTTAGAAAACACGTTCAAGAGCTCATGACTACCGACATCATAGCAATCAGTTTTACTACCGACATTTGGAGTTCAGACGTCAGTCCAACGAGCATGCTTAGCCTGACAGCGCAGTGGATAGATGACAAATTTCAATTGCAAAACATCCTACTTAACGCACGTGAGTTTGTTGGATCACATACTGCAGCAGCAATCGCTGACACTTTAAAGAATCCATGCTTGACACTTGGCACATTGACAAGTCTAAAGTGCATTTGATTGTCCGAGATAATGCGCGGAACATGGCAAAGGCAATGGAGGACAGTGAACTTAAAAGCATACCGTGTATGGCACACACGCTACAATTGGCTGTGAATGAAGGATTGCTGAGTCAGCGCACCATATCTGATATTGTATCAAAAGGAAGAAAAATTGTGGGTCACTTTAAGCATTCTCCGCTTGCTTATTCCAGATTACAAGCTTTGCAGATACAGTTTGGAATGCCACTGAAACGACTGCAGCAAGATGTAGCCACTCGTTGGAACAGCACCTACTATATTCTGCAAAGTCTTTTTGAACAAAAGCGTGTTTTAGCTGCATGCATTGCAGATTACAAGCTGCCAGCAACATTGAGTGCACATCAGTGGATGTTAGTTGAAAATAGTTTGTCTCTTCTATCTCCATTTGAACAGTTAACAAAAGAAATAAGCTCAACTAATGCTTCCATTTCTGAAGTTATTCCCTTGATTGCCTCACTGAGGCGTCTGCTAGGAAAAGAGATAGAAACAGACCATGGCGTAAAAACGGCTAAAACCACTCTACTGGAGGCCGTTACCAACCAGTTTCAAGACACCGAGTCCAACCCTCTGTACTGCATTGCAACAGTTCTAGATCCTCGATTTAACCACTTTCAGACCGGACCAATTTGCTGGCCAAAGACCAGACCACTTTTTGCGATTCGGCACTGCGTTGCTTTAACTGACAATTGTGCGGTCGTGCGACGTGGCTCCCAAACAAAATTTACGTCCTTTTTTTCCCACAAATAGAGCTTTCTTTTGGTGGTATTTGATCACCCCTTCGGTTTTTATTTTTTGCGCTATAAACAAAAATAGAGCGACAATTTTGAAAAAAACACATTATTTTTTACTTTTTGTTATAATAAATATCCCCCAAAAATATATAAAAAAACATTTTTTTCCCTCAGTTTAGGCCGATACGTATTCTTCTACATATTTTTGGTAAAAAAAAATCGCAATTAGCGATTATTGATTGGTTTGCACAAAAGTTATAGCGTTTACAAAATAGGGATAGTTTTATAGCATTTTTATTAATAATTTTTTTTTTTTTTTTTTACTAGTAATGGCGGCGATCAGCGATTTTTATTGTGACTGCGACATTGTATGGGACCCATCGGACATTTTTGACACATTTTTGGGACCATTGTCATTTATACAGTAATCACTGCTATATAAATGCAGTGATTCCTGTGTAAATGACACTGGCAGTGAAGGGGTTAACCAGTGGGTGGCAGTGAAAGGGTTAAGTGTTCCTAGGGGTGTGTTAGTAACTGTGGGGGGGGTTGGGCTTTCATTTAGTGAACACTGATCTCTGCTCCAATCACATGGAGCAGAGATCAGCGTCACTAGTTGCTAGGCAGAATGGAGAAATGTTGTTTACAACGGCACTTCTCCATTCGGCCGCTCCGTGAGACGATCGCGGGGATGCCTGCGGCGATCGAGTCCGCAGGTCCCGCGACCGGACTCACGGGGGTCCCGACCAGCGCGGGAGCGCGCCGCCGGCAAAGGACGGCAAATTTAAAGGGACGTACATGTAAAGGGACGTTGCCTGCCCGTGCCATTCTGTCGACAGACATCGTCGTGCGCTGGTCGGCAACTGGTTAAAGAGCATTATTTTAATGTTGAGAAAAAGCAGCGTGCATGCGAAATGATACAAGCACAAATGGAGGTGGTGGAAGCATCCGGTGAAGGAGTTTTGAGGTGTAGCACAGAGGAAAGTGAGAAGAAACGGTTGCATACAAGTGAAGAGGAACACACTCCCTCCATCTCTGATATGTTTGAAGAAATTTTACATGAATGCACCCCGGTCCATAGCAGTGCAACAACAAGTGCAGCTACCCAACAGCTGGACATTTATTTAGCTGAACAGCCTATCGCCAGAAGTGACAATCCCCTTGTATACTGGCGCATCAACAAAAAACGTTTTCCTTTGCTTGCACAGATTGAACGCAGATATTTATCTGCCCCAAGCACCAGTACAGAGAGTGAGAGACTATTCAGTCTAGCATCTCATATTCTTGATGAGAAGAGAAACTGTCTCCTGTGAGAAAGCGGAGCAACTTTTGTTCTTAAAGCGAAATCTGCCACTTTTACTGAAATAGATTTATAAATCCGTAGCATAGACCAATTCCTTTACCATGTTGTTGAACATAGTAAATGAATTGGCATTGGACTGTGCTATTGGACAATTGGAACATACAACATAGTATGACTGACTACCAGTATGTTCCAGTTGTCTAGTTGTGCCATACTGCCATTAGTTGCTTGTTCATTGTAGTAGTTCTACAGTTTTTGGCACTTCTTCAATTTAAGAGATCTCCAGTTTTAGTACTGTACACACACATCATACATAGTTTGTTGCTGTTGGGCCAAACTATGTCTCTCCCTAAGCTTTCAGCCTGCTGCATGTGCAAAACTGTATGTCCTGTATCTGTGGCGGTCTACATATTCCAGTACTATACACTATACCACACTGTGTTCCAGATATGGGCGGAGACTTCCAGAAACAGACTAGTCTACATTGCTTGCTGTGATTGCCTGAGCACCGCTGCTGTAGACCAGACTGTGTTCCAGGATGTCTCTGCTCATACCCGGGGGTCGGAAAACAGTGTGGTCTACTGTATGACTATGTATGTAACCCGCAGCTACATACATACACTTTTATCGCACATGCAGCCGCTGAGAACTTAGGGGTAAATTAATAAAATTACTACAGTTCTCTCATGTTGAAAATATTTATTGCATTTAGCATACTTTGTTATTCTGTTTCACAGTAATATATGCCTTCTGCCATTGTTATTCTTTATAGTTTGTTGTTGGGACAAAACTGTCAGTCATTGATTGTCTCTCCCTAAGCTTTCAGCCCGCTGCATGTGCAAAACTGTATGTCCTGTATCTGTGGCTGTCTACATATTCCAGTACTATACACTATACCACACTGTGTTACAGATATGGGCGGAGACTTCCAGAAACAGACTAGTCTACATTGCTTGCTGTGATTGCCTGAGCACCACTGCTGTAGACCAGACTGTAGACTGTGTTCCAGGATGTCTCCTCTCATACCCGGGGGCCGGAAAACAGTGTGGTCTACTGTATGACTATGCATGTAACCCGCAGCTACATACATACACTTTTATCGCACATGCAGCCGCTGACACCTTAGGGGGAAAAAAATAAAATTACTACAGTTCCTCAGGTTGAAAATATTTATTGCATTTAGCATACTTCTATATTACTGTGAAACAGAATAACAGCCTTCTGCCATTGTTATTCTTGATAGTTTGTTGTTGGGACAAACTCTCAGTCGTTGATTGTCTCTCCCTAAGCTTTCAGCCCGCTGCATGTGCAAAACTGTATGTCCTGTATCTGTGGCGGTCTACATATTCCAGTACTATACACTATACCACACTGTGTTACAGATATGGGCGGAGACTTCCAGAAACAGACTAGTCTACATTGCTTGCTCTGATTGCCTGGGCACTGCTACTGTAGACCAGACTGTAGACTGTGTTCCAGCCAGGATGTCTCCGCCTATACCCGAGGGGCGAAAAACAGTGTGGCCTACTGTATGACTATGTATGTAACCCGCAGCTACAACATACACTTTTATCGCACATGCAGCCGCTGACACCTTATGGAGAGAGAACTGAATTACTACTAGTTCTTCTGATTTAAGTTGAAAATTAATAAAGTCTAAGACTTTAAATCTTCTTAGTTCTTAGACTTAGTCTTAGTCATTTTATTTTTATATTATTTTATTTCATTTTTTTTATTTATTTTGTTGTTATGGTTCAATGTGCACTGACTGCAGTCTACACTGCAGGATATGCTGTAGTAACTTATAATTTTATTTTGTATTTTATTTGATTTTATGATTTTATCTTCTGTGTCCACTGTCCAATTTATTTGGGTTGCTTTATTAAAGTACTGTTATTTTACATTACTGGACTATTCTTTTATTCATAAAATTAATGATTCAGTTGAATATGAATACTATAATGATGAATAATACTATAAGGCAATTTTATATAAATATTTTTTTTTTTTAATATATAAAAAAAAGCCATTTTCGGTTTCGGTGCTGTATCGGTTTCGGTTTTCGGCCTAGTGCATTTTTCATTTTCGGTATCGGTTTCGGCACCAAATAAACCCATTCGGTGCATCCCTACTAATAACTCGTGCTCTACCTCCTGCACATTTATTAAACAACCACCACTGTTACAAGCGCTATTACATGCATTTTTGCAAGCACTGTTACATAGCACATATACAGCAAATACTGTTTCCAGCCACATAGACAGCCATAACAAGCACTGCCAGAAGCATGAGTGCAAGTACTGCTACAAGTGCCATATACTGTACAGCTATAACCAGCACCATTACCAGCACCATTGCAAGCATTGTTATAAGCCACATATAGATCCATCAAAAGCAATCTCACAAGCACTGCTGCAAGCCATATATAGCCACAATTATTGATTAGCTCAGGCGGGTTTGGACTAGGATCCCGCCAGAAAGATGACTATGCATGCTGCCAATCCTAAGCGGCTTAAACACTCCCCACTTGAAACTGCATGTATCCAAAGGGCATGAACTATATACGTGCAGCTACCGGGTGCGGAGTGACTCTCCAGCTTTTGATTGATGTGCAGTGACAGTTTTCTTGCAAGATAACCCGGGCAGCTAACCCTGCCACACCTCTGAGTGTCTGCTCTGTATATGTGCTAGCAATTTTTTATGGTTTTTAATGTGAAAGTGTCGCATTAGATAAAATTAATCTCCAATTAACTCTTCTTAACTGGTGCATGACTTCATGCATTCACCCCATTTGAAGTGGACAGTCAGGCTTATTTTATTAGGGTCTCTCCTCTCCATCTGATGTCTCTGGCATCAGGCTAGTTGAACTCTGTATGTGCTTTCTGTGTGGTTTTAGTTTTGTTGACAATGAACAAAATGGTAGCCCTGAGGTCATGTGCTGACAGATTCATGAGAATACAGTGGAGTTACAGTTAGGGACATGTCACTTGCGTCATACTAATGTTAAGTGTTTTGTTTTTTCCTCTTATTCCAGCAAATAAACTGAAGGTTCTTCCACCAACAATAGGTGGGCTATGCTGCCTCCGCACTTTAGACATCAGGGAAAACAGACTGAATGAGTTGCCTCCAGCTCTGGCCAATGTCCGCACCTTAGAGGTAAGCAATGATGTATGGTAAATTGTGTTCACCCCTAAACAAGGTGGGAATTAAAGGGGTTGTAAACCCTTGTTTAAAAAACAAAACAAAAAACAACTTGTCATACTTCCCTCCACTGTACAGTTGGTTTTTGCACAGAGTGGCCCTGATCATCCTCTTCTGGGATCCCTCAGCGGCGCTTGTGGCTCCTCCCAGCATCGAGTGTCCACGTTGGAGAAGTGCTCTCCTTAGTGGACACCCGTGCGGGCACGCTCCAGAGCCTCGCATTTGTGTCCATTCACACAGAATGCAGTACTCGCCCCCGGCACTGCGTCATTGTATTTGATTGACAGCAGCGGGAGCCAATGGCTGCTCTGCTATCCATCTATCCAATTGGGACACGAGACACCAGGTAGAGCTGGTGTGCTCATTCCCGGCCGGAGAAGGATCTGGGTCAGTTAAGTAAAATGGGGGCTCCGGGGGAGGGGGGGGGGCAGGCCTGGAGCACCACACAAGGTTTTTCACCTTAATGCATTAAGGTGTAAAAACCATGAGGGTTTACAACCCCTTTAAAGTGAAACTACATTTCAAAATAGTTAGGTCCATATATATTTGGACACAGGCACAATTTTCGTTTTTTTCAGGTATTTATCAAAACATATTGAAGCTTTAGTTATATAATGGCTATGGGCTGAAAGTGCACACTCTCAGGTTTAATTTCCAAATCGGAGGAAGGGTTTAGGAATTAAAGCTCTTAAGAATAGCCATCCCCTTTTGTCAAGGGACCAAAAGTAATTGGAGTGGGCTACTCCTTTGTTATTTCTTCATCAATTAAAGGGGTTGTAACCCCTCATGTTTTTTCACCTTAATGCATCCTATGCATTAAGGTGAAAAAACACCTGGCAGTGACCGACCCCCTAGTCCCCCCCGTTTTACTTACCTGAGCCCCGTATTTCCTGCGGTGAGGATGCGCTGTCCCTCTCTCCACGGGTTCTGGCTCTTGATTGGATAGATTGATAGCTGCACAGCCATTGGCTCCGGCCGCTGTCAATCAAATCCAGTGACGCGGGCGCCAGGGTCAAGTCCGGAATTAATTTCTATAGACGCAAATACTGGACTCGGGAGCGCGCCCGCAAGTTAACTCCAACCCCCCCCCGGATAACGCTCCTCTTACGGGTTTATCTGATGCAGGGAGGAGCTGTGAGAGCTGCTGGGGGACTCCAGAAATGAATGATCGAGGCCACTCTGTGCAAAACGAGCTGCACAGTGGAGGCAAGTATGATATGTTTGTAAAGGCTCGTATTTAAAAAAAAATAACAATCACTTTAAGCAGGTAAGAGGTCTGAAGTTGATTCTAGGTATGGTATTTGCATTTGGAATCTATTGCTGTGAACCTACATCATGCGTTCAAAATAGCTTTCCATGCAAGAGAAACAAGCCTTTGTGTAAAGCTTCAAAAATGAAACCAATCCATCAGAGAGATGGCAGCAACATTACCGCTTCAGTTTCACACTGGAGACATGGCATCGGCTGTTTCAGGTTGGTTTGCAGGTGCTATTTTTAGTGCAATAGCGCCTGCAAAACGACCCAGTATGAAAGGGGTCTTGGGCTTCTTCCAGGTGCTGGTGTTTGGCCATCTTGATTGGCCGGTGCAGATTATGATGTCACTCCCACTTATGTGTAGAAGTGCATTCTTTCCGGCGCACAGCCTACAGAAGACTGTGATCAGGCAGGTAGGTAGGTTTACTTCATTGCAGAAAAGACAGTGTGGGTTTGATTTACTAAAAATGGAGAGTGCAAAATCTGGTGTAGCTGTGCATAGAAAACAATCAGCTTCTAACTTCAGCTTGTTCAATACGCAATAAAACCTGGAAGCTGATTGGTTTCTTTGCAGAGCTTTACCAGATTTTGCACTCTCCAGTTTTAGTAAATCAACCCCTGCATGTCTCTTCTGCAATTAAAGAGCCTGCCTGCTCCAGATTTTTTTATTTTTAGACTTTAGTTCTTTAACTATAACTGGATTAACATTAATGAATATCCTATCCCATGCTATGGCATTAGCCCTAAGGCTGACCATACATTATACAATTTTCTTGTACATTTTTTCCTATAGATTTAACAAAAACATATAAGATGAGATCAAACCTAAACGTTTTCAATTTGTATGAAGAGAGCATTAAAAATCAGACAGAGATTCTATCTTTTTGCAACTCTACCAAAATGTAAAAAAAAAAAAAGCTTTTAGTTGGTGTTGGGCTTTAAATACCTAAATGTATAAGTTTAGTGCTAAGGCTGAGAAATGTCTTCCCTGTTTAAAGAAATACCATATATTATGTTTTTTCCAAGAATCTTCTTCTTAATGTATTGTGTGACATTTTAACAGACCATGTCTTTGGATGCGGTAGCCATGGTGTTTCCTCCAGTGTCGGTGTGCAGTGAGGGGACAGAAGCTATTCAGCAATTCCTGTGCAAGGGTAAGGTTTTTCCCCTAATAAGCAAGTTCTTCACCTGCAGTATATTTTAGAGTTGCTGTGTGGGCAAGAAAGCCTCCCCATTATGTACCTCTCTTGGGTCATAATGTTATAAATGGGAACACTTTGTTATCTTAGCTGGGGATAGTGTTCATCTATTTCTAACAAAAATTCTGTTTAACCACTTTCAGACCGGACCATTTTGCTGGTAAATGACCAGAGGTCTTTTTACACTTTGGCACTGCGCTGCTTTAACTGGTAATTGCGCGGTCATGCAATGTTGTACCCAAACAAAATTTGCGTCCTTTTCTTCCCACAAATAGAGCTTTCTTTTGATGGTATTTGATTGCCTCTGCGATTTTTATTTTTTGCGATATAAACGTAAAAAGACCGCAAATTTTGAAAAAAAATGATATTTTCTACTTTTTGTTATTAGAAAAATCCAATAAACTCAATTTTAGTCATACATTTAGGCCAAAATGTATTCAGCCACATGTCTTTGGTAAAAAAAAAGTCAATAATTGTATATTTATTGGTTTGCGCAAAAGTTGTCACATCTACAAACTAAGGTACGTTTTCTGGAATTTACGCAGCTTTTAGTTTACGACTGCCTATCTCATTTCTTGAGGTGCTAAAATGGCAGGGCAGTACAAAACCCCCCCAAATGACCCCATTTTGGAAAGTAGACCCCCTAAGGAAATTGATAAGAGGCATGTTGAGCCCATTGAATATTTTATTTTTTTGCCTCAAGCGATTGAATAATGACAAAAAAAAAATTTTTTTTTTTTTTTTACACAAAGTTGTCACTAAATGATATATTGCTCACACATGCTATGGGCGTATGTGAAATGACACCCCAAAATAAATTCTGCTGCTTCTCCTGAGTACGGGGATACCACATATGTGGGACTTTTTGGGAGCCTAGCCGCGTACGGGGCCCCGAAAACCAAGCACCGCCTTCAGGCTTTCTAAGGGCGTAAATTTTTGAGTTCACTTCTCACTACCTATTACAGTTTTGAAGGCCATAAAATGCCAAGATGGCACAAAACCCCCACAAATGACCCCATTTTAGAAAGTAGACACCCCAAGCTATTTGCTGAGAGGCATGTTGAGTTCATGGAATATTTTATATTTTGCCACAAGTTGCGGGAAAATTACAAACTTTTTTTTTTTTTTTTTTTTTTTCACAAAGTTGTCACTAAATGATATATTGCTCACACATGCCATGGGCATATGTGAAATGACACCCCAAAATAAATTCTGCTGCTTCTCCTGAGTACGGGGATACCACATATGTGGGACTTTTTGGGAGCCTAGCCGCGTACGGGGCCCCGAAAACCAAGCACCGCCTTCAGGCTTTCTAAGGGCGTAAATATTTGACTTCACTCCTCACTACCTATTACAGTTTTGAAGGCCATAAAATGCCAAGATGGCACAAAACCCCCACAAATGACCCCATTTTAGAAAGTAGACACCCCAAGCTATTTGCTGAGAGGCATGTTGAGTCCATGGAATATTTTATATTTTGCCACAAGTTGCGGGAAAATTACAAACTTTTTTTTTTTTTTTTTTTTTTTCACAAAGTTGTCACTAAATGATATATTGCTCACGCATGCCATGGGCATATGTGAAATGACACCCCAAAATAAATTCTGCTGCTTCTCCTGAGTACGGGGATACCACATATGTGGGACTTTTTGGGAGCCTAGCCGCGTACGGGGCCCCGAAAACCAAGCACCGCCTTCAGGCTTTCTAAGGGCGTTACAGTTTTGAAGGCCATAAAATGCCAAGATGGCACAAACCCCCCCCAAATGACCCCATTTTGGAAAGTAGACACCCCTAAATTTAGGGGTACACTAGTGAGACTAGGTAATAAATGGCGGGTGCCCTGAAACTATAAAAAAATAACTAACCAACCAGCGTCACCTGTAACAGTTATATGGTGATCACTGGTGAAAGGGTTAACTAGGGGGCAATCAGGGGGCTTTATGCGGTAGTATATGGGGGTCCCTGGCGCTATAAAAAGCTGCGGCGAACCTAAATACCTACTTGCCTAACTAGCGTCACCTGTGACACTAATACAGCGATCAGAAAAACGATCGCTTATTAGGCTGGGTTCACACTGGAGCGATGCGGGAACGCCACGAATGCGCGGCGGGTTCCCGCATCGCATGCCTCCCGGCGGCAGTTCACACTGCCCTATGCGAACTGCTGGGAGTGTCAGTGAAATGTTACTGACACCCCCAGATCAGTTCGCATATCGCAGTGCGATCTGCAAACTCGGATCGCATGGTGTGAACACCCATGCGATCCGATTCTGCTGCGGGCCAAAAAAAGGGTCCCGTGCGAATTTGCGGCGGGTGCGGCGGGTGTGGCGGGTGCGGCGAATGGCTGAACTCGAATCGCACAGAGATCGGATGTGATTTGCACTGCAGTGCGAATCACATCCGTTCTCAAACCGCTGCAATCTGAACCCAGCCTTAGTGACACTGGCGACGGGGGGTGATCACGGGGTTAAACCTTTATTGGGGGGGTTAGGGGGGTACCTTAGAACTAAAGGGGGCTAACCCTAACTGCCCTAACAGTTATTAGTCACAAATGACACCCGCCGGGTGATCAGGGGGTTAAACCTTTATTAGGTAATAAATGGCGGGTGCCCTGAAACTATAAAAAAATAACTAACCAACCAGCGTCACCTGTAACAGTTATATGGTGATCACTGGTGAAAGGGTTAACTAGGGGGCAATCAGGGGGCTTTATGCGGTAGTATATGGGGGTCCCTGGCGCTATAAAAAGCTGCGGCGAACCTAAATACCTACCTGCCTAACTAGCGTCACCTGGGACACTAATACGGCGATCAGAAAAATGATCGCTTATTAGGCTGGGTTCACACTGGAGCGATGCGGAAACGCCGCGAATCCGCGGCGGGTTCCCGCATCGCATGCCTCCCGGCGGCAGTTCACACTGCCCTATGCGAACTGCTGGGAGTGTCAGTGAAATGTTACTGACACCCCCAGATCAGTTCGCATATCGCAGTGCGATCTGCAAACTCGGATCGCATGGTGTGAACACCCATGCGATCCGATTCTGCTGCGGGCCAAAAAAAGGGTCCCGTGCGAATTTGCGGCGGGTGCGGCGGGTGTGGCGGGTGCGGCGGGTGCGGCGAATGGCTGAACTCGAATCGCACAGAGATCGGATGTGATTTGCACTGCAGTGCGGTGCGAATCACATTCGTTCTCATAAACCGCTGCAATGTGAACCCAGCCTTAGTGACACTGGCGACGGGGGGTGATCACGGGGTTAAACCTTTATTGGGGGGGTTAGGGGGGTACATTAGAACTAAAGGGGGCTAACTCTAACTGCCCTAACAGTTATTACAGTCACAAATGACACCAATGCAAAAAAAAAAAAAAAAAAAAAAAAAATGACATTGGTGTCACTGTGACTGGGGGGCAGGGGTAATTGGGGGGGTGATCGGGGGGTAAAGGGGGGGTGTGAGTGTGCCTGGCATGTTCTACTGTGTGTGGGATGTGTTGGTGCAACTCACTGATCCGCTCTCCTCCGTGTCGGAACGAAAAATACCGACACGGAGGAGAGAATACATCACTTCCTCTCCTGTGTTTACATTACAGGAGAGGAAGTGATGTCACCGGGGATTTCTATTCGTCGGGAGCGATCGCGAGGGGGTGGCCATGAATGAATGGCCGTCCCCTCGTCCGGGATCGCTCCCGAACGAAAACCGACCGCCGCAGGCACCGGGCGGGGGCCCGATCGGGCCCCCGACCCGCGGGAGGCAAATCACGTACATGTACGTGCTTATGCCTGCCCGTGCCATTCTGCCGACGTACATCGGCGTTAGGCGGTCGGCAAGTGGTTAAGGTCAGGCAAGTTTACCAAGGAACACAAGATGTTCCATTCCCTGAATAATGAAGCTGGTATCCTACACCACTGCATATGTGTATGTGCCTGCTGGCACTAGGGTACATGCCAGCAAGCCATGGATCGGTTAATCAGGCGTAAAGTGGGAGTAAACTTCCTTTTTTTGTTTTGTACCTACAGGTAAGCCTATAATAAGGTTTACCTGTGGGTACAGTAAATATCTCCTAAACGTGCACAGTTTAGGAGATATTTACATGTGTCACAGCCGATGACATCACCGGCATGTGCGCACAGCTCTCTCAATAGACAGCATGCCGTCTATTGAGAGAGCTGTGCCCTTGACTCCTGCGTGTATGCGTGGGAGGGACGGCCATCGTTGCTCAGCAATTCAAACAGCCGAAGTCTGCAAACCAGGTAGGGAAACCAGGTGAAGATGGATTCTTTATCAGTGATGATAGTGCACCGCTGGGGGGATTAGTCTTTTAGGTAAATCATACTAGCACGTTATGACATTACCCCGCGGGGAGACTTTTTTTAAAAATGTGGTTTACTACTGCTTTAACTTCAGGCACACATGTAGTTCTTTTGTGCTTCCACTTACATCAGAATTATCATTTTGGGTTGGAGATATTTTAAAGACCTACCACCGATAGACATTTGTTTTAAATCTGATTCTTGAATTGTTATAGCAGTACAGCCTCCGTTTTTTTTTATTCTTTAATTGTTTTCTCTCACTATTAGTGCAGATGTGTCCAGTTGTAAGGCTTTCTTGTTTCCTGACTGAGTGCAGTAATGATAAAACATAAAGAAAACAGTTTTAGAATGTTTCTCTTTTGATAAGCAGAGAATACACTTACACAGTGCACAAAGCAATTCCTGGTAAGGTAAGGCAAGATTCAGGAACATACAAGTATTCATTCCTAAATGGTTCTATTTATGGCAAACTTGGCTGTGCTTTAAGCTTTCTGTTCCCTGACTTTATTAAATCTGAAAATGGAAAGTTTAAATAATTCTATAAATATCTTTATTCCACATAAACAGCTGTGTTCCTGATTTTTTATTTTTTTCTCAGAACTTGGAATTGTTTATTGCCCCCCATCGCAGTACCTGCTTTCTGTTTTGGAGAATGATGTTTGTGATGGAGGAACAGATTCCGTAGATGGCGCTTTTTTGAAGTCCTTGAAGGAAGAGTCTGAATGGCAGGTCAGCTGTGTCCTGAGTATGCCAAGCTAACCTTGCTCCTGCATGATGAAGACACATTAAAGCCAACTTGATTTAGTTTTGGCAGCACACGGGAAGCCTGAGGCATACATCGGCACTTACTGCATATAGCTAATGCTACAACCGTATGTTACAGTATACACAGCAGCCACAGTTATATAAAGAAAGTCATTAATTTGGGCCAGCTTGGCCCAAATAAACAATTTCAAATGATAGAAAAGCTGGAATTCTACTTTATGGATTATCAAGTTAGTACTTGAAGGTGGCAAATTATTATCCTTGCACCTTGCAGTTTAGAGTGCACCTTTAAAGTTCAGAAAAAATGCTGTAAATGAGGGGCAAGGATCTTTATTACTCTAAGAATTGAACCTATAATAAAAAAATTAGTAGCGTATTAAAGTAGTGTACCAAATAATTATATTTCTTTAAAAACATTGAAAATGTTATTCAGTTATGTAAGTTAGTTATAGGGTTATTTATCAAATTATATTGACACATTATAGTCATATATTGACACTGCTGAATTTGGTGTGGGCATCAGTGACCTCCGGTCATAATAGGATTAAAGAAAACTTGTACTAAGGTAAATATAGGGGCAGGCTTTGCTGACTCCCTCATGAACACTGTAGCGTCTTGGCTTTCAGTGCCTTTAAAGGCCCCTTTAGCATGGGGCGGACTCCACTAGCTCAGTGGGGGATCGCTCTGTTGATCCCCACTGAGCAGGTGGATGACAGGCCAGTTTCTGCTCACTGTGCAGGGATGGACCTGTCAGAGCTCTGCTGTCCTTTATGGGGAGATCGGATGAAAACCAACAGCCTATCTCTTTTCCAAGGTCCTTCGAGGCAACTAGCATGATCAGAAGAAGGTCAGTATTGGCAGCCTCCGCTTTTCACTTGGTAAAGGTTTTCATTGAAAATGACCCACACAACGGCTGAATTCCAATAATTAAAGTGTTTCTAAACCCAGGACCTTGCATTCACTATTTCTGATTTCCCACAGTACACAGAATATGGAAATGGTAAATATAGCCTGCTAAATATTTTTTATCATCAGCAGTTGGAGCAGTCCTGTGACTTCTATCAGTGTCTGGTAACAGCTTGTAGGAGGAGTTTTAATTCTCCTCTGACTGTCCTATAGGGCTGGTGGACGCTTGACCCTCTGTCTGGACAGTGCTGATTGGCCCTGTGCTGATTATGCACTCTCCCAAGAAAAAAAAATAACTCTAGCAATACACACAAAACTGAGCATGTGCAGCTTGTCCCCTAACATCTGTTCATTTAGGAGATGGGTTGGGGACTCTGGAAAAGGGGGAGGAATGTAGGAAGGGGAGGATGCAGGGGATTAATCCCTTAGGTTCCACAGTGAGTATAACAAGAATGCTTCACTGCATATACAGACTGATTTTACTGTTGTGGATTTAGTGACACTTTGAAAGTATAATGTGACAAAATACATATCACCTGCAGCTCTGTGCTGGCACATTTTACCCTGGTTTAGTCAACAAGAAGTAGAGTCTGCAAGGGCTATATTCTTGCTTATTTTATGTGTTCAATGCAAAAAAATTAACATTGATAATTTCATTATTTTTCTCATATGAAATTATCAATCAATGCTCTACCTGTATTTTAATGCCTGCTACTTTTTATGATCTTAAGGGGCTATGTGGGCAGAGTAGCCTTTTGAGAGTGGAATTATTTGACTATAGGGGTCTTCTTGTGGAAAAAGTGGAAGTGGAAACTAGGTTGATTGCTGAGTATAACGATAGGTTATAGCCATAATGGGTTTATATGAAAAGTCTAAGCCTTATTCTGTTTTTATTACAGCACAAGTTTTCTGAATACGAGAAGAGAAAGGCAAGTTTTGGTGATCTAGTTCCTCAGGGGTGGGATTTAATGTAAACCATTCCATAAAAGCTATAAAAATCTCTATAATATTTTTACCTTTAAAAAAAAAAAAAAAAAAAAAATACATCAAAATCAGTAAAAACATACCAATCTCCTGATGGTGTATATAACCTATAATAATGTATTTTCTTTAGGAACAAAAAATGCTGGAAAAGCTGGATTTTGAACGTCGCTTGGAATTGGACCAGAGAGAGCATGCTCAGCTTCTCTTGCAGAGCAATTCTCATAAGGATGAGATCTTACAGACAGTCAAAGAGGTGAGTGTAGAAGTTGGTAGCTCATACAAGCACATTCCTCTGCACTTAGACTTCCATCCATCCGAGGACCTGTTTATAAATGGTTTTGGGTTGTATTTTGTATTTTACTTTTAAAAATAAATTTAAAACTAATGGTTTATATCGATTTTATAAACACGGTATGTATTTTAGGGGTCAGCTTCAAATGTGTAGCCTGCAGAAAGGTAGCCCAGATGCTCAACCTTTCCAGTTTTTCAAGAGTTTCCATGTTTTTATGGTCACCCTTGACTCAAACACAAAGCCAAACAAGATTCTGTCGCATGGCATCAACGAAATCCAGTTTACAGCAAAACATTAGTTTCCCAAGGCGTCTTTCAGGACAGCACCTGAGAGATAGCGACTCCTCCCTCCTCGTTAGGAAACACCTTCTTCCTCCAGACTTTAAAGGGAGGCGCCTCCCTACCACACATCAGTTTTTGTGTTTCCTCCGGCCCGGAGGGAACACCTTTTGGGAAGGAGTCTGTTTCTCTTAGGTGTTCCTGAGGGACTAGGCTTCTTTCCCTTTTTTTCCTCCTTTAGAGACCCGCTGTCCTCCCGACCTACCCACGCCTCGTCAGCGGTAGCAAGCGGGCTCCTCTTCCCCTCTTGTGCTCGGAGAGAGCCGAAGACTCGGTGGCCCGCACGTTCGTAGGCGCGGCGGCGCGCGTGTGCCGCCGCCATGTTTGTTTTCGGCGGTCGCGCCGGAAGTGACAGAGCGGGTCATCGGGTCAGCTGAAACGTCGTTTCCGGCGTGGACGCAGGGGGGAGGAGGGAGGACAGGTGCTGGTGCCTATTTCCGCTTCCGGTCCGGTGCAGCTGCACGGCGTGACTCCGGAGGCGGCGTTTAGCCACAAGTGGATCTCTGCACAGCTGATTATGGAAGATTCAGCGTCTGCAGCGGTGGGGACAGGCACAGGCACCAGCAAGGCCCAGGTAAGAGGCAGCAGTTAAAGTCTGCCTTTCTTTTTCTATTTCCTGGCGTTTGGTCTCGCTCTCTCCTTTCTTTTTTCCCCCCTGGTGGCAAGGGGCCTGTCTGGGCACTAGAAGCTGACTGGTTTCTTCTTAGTGCACCTGTGTGGTGATCCCTATCAAAGCTGAGACTGGGTCTCACTAAGGGTTCCCTGGTTTTTTTCCCTTTTTTGTCTTTTTCTTCATAGGCTAAGAGCTCTGACCCAAAGAAAAGATGTCCTTCTTGCAGGGCCAAGCTGGGAGAAAATTGGAAGAAAACCTTATGCAGTCCCTGCATTACTTCTTTAGTTAAAGAGGAATCTGCCTCTGTATGTGAGGATCTGGTGGCCTCTGTAAAGAAGGAGCTGTACGCCACGATCCAGAATTTTCGTGACTCACTAGCAAACCCGGCTGCTAGTCAGCCTTCCACTTCAGAGTCTTCCCAGGGGTCTCTCTCAATCCCGGTGTTAGAATCTCTGCCTGAAGACCCTTCAGATAGGGAAAAGCAGTCCACTGCTCTTTCCGTTAAAGATTCGGAAGAGGAGTTGGAGGATTCTGAGGTAGCCCCCTCTAAATTCAAACTGTCCCTTGAAGAGGTCGATGGGCTCCTTAAAGCCATTCATGCTACGCTTGGTTTAACTGAGGAGAAAAAGGAATTATCACTCCATGACCGCATGTATGCTGGGTTGGATGAGCCTAAGGGCCGAACATTCCCAGTTCATCCGGTCATCTCTGAGGCCATTAGGAAAGAATGGCAGGATCCAGAGAAAAAGCCCTTTTTCTCCAAAGCCCACAAAAGGCGTTTTCCTTTCGAGGAGGACCCTGCAGCAGTATGGAACAAGGTGCCCAGACTGGATGCCGCCTTTTCCCAGGTTTCAAGATCCACAGATCTGTCCTTTGAGGATATGGGAGTTTTGAAAGATCCGATGGACAAACGCATGGATCTTTTGCTCAAGAGATCATGGCAATCAGTTATGAGCAATTTAAAACCAGCAATGGCCACAACGTGTGTAGCCAGAAATTTAGAATACTGGATTAACCAGTTAAAGTCACATATAGCTGCAGATTCCCCTAAACAGGAAATCTTAGATTCTTTTCCTACCCTGATTACGGCAGTGGCCTATGTTGCAGATGCCTCAGCTGAGGCAATTAAGATATCGGCCAGGTCAGCAGCTCTAACTAATGCTGCAAGAAGAGCCTTATGGCTTAAAACCTGGCCGGGTGACTCGGCTTCAAAGAATAAGCTGTGTGGGTTACCCTTTTCAGGAGACTTGCTCTTCGGCTCTGACCTCGATAATATTCTTGACAGGACAGCCGATAAAAAGAGATCCTTTCCGGTCAAAAAGAAAAAGCAGGTACCAAAGCGTCTTTTTCGACCTCAAAAAACTCAGGATCAGGACAGCAAGTTGCAAGGGAGAAGGAAAAGTTGGTCCGCCCCGAAGCCGAAGGGTAGAGGCGGAATTCTCTTCCGTCCTCCTACACAGGCCGAAAAATCGCAATGACTCGTCTCTGCGGGTGGGCGGAAGACTACAAGAATTTCTTCCGCAGTGGTCAGGGATAACTTCAAATCAGTTTATCCTGACCACTCTCGCGCAGGGTTACTCACTCGAGTTTGTCAAGAAAAGGTTCCTGATTACCAACACCCCGCGGGATCCAGTAAGGGCCCTGGCCATGAAGTCCTCTCTAGAGGAACTGATGCAACAGGGCGTAGTAGTACAGGTACCCCTGCAAGAACAGCAGGAGGGGTTTTATTCCCATGTTTTCCTAGTAAAGAAACCGACAGGGAAGTTTCGGTTGATTCTCAACCTAAAACCTTTAAACGAGTCCATAAGGTACAGGAAGTTCAAAATGGACTCAATTTTTTCGGTCAGAAACCTGTTGACGCCAGGATGTTTTATGGCGTCAGTAGATTTAAAAGACGCATACCTACATGTTCCGATCTCTCCCCAGTCTCAGAAGTTTCTCAGGCTGGCGGTGAGGTTGGGGGGTATGGTTCATCATCTCCAGTTCAGGGCCCTACCCTTCGGCCTGTCATCATCTCCCCGAATTTTTACCAAAATAATGGCAGAAGCTTTAGCGCCACTGCGTCTTCAGGGAATCGCAGTTATTCCTTATTTAGACGATCTGCTGTTTTTCGCCCCATCCAGCGAGGAATTGCAGACCAATCTAGGCAAAGCTCGCAGCCATCTGGAGGCGTTGGGTTGGATTTTGAACCTCCAAAAGTCGTCCCTAAACCCATCTCAGGAGATTCGGTTTTTAGGGTTTCTAATAAATTCGGTGGAGCAAAAAATCTTCCTTCCCTTAGACAAAAAGGACAGGATTTCCGGTGCAGTGTCTTTATTACAGACCAGCCAAAATCTGACAGTAAGACAGGTTATGTCAGCTTTGGGAGTTCTGACTTCAGCAATGCCAGCAGTCCAGTGGGCAAGAATGCATTTCAGGTGTCTGCAGGCTTTCCTTCTAAAATCTTGGGATCACACAGTGGCATCCCTAGAGGCAGAGGTGAGAATGTCAACCCAGGTAAAAAGGTCCCTATGGTGGTGGAAAAGACAGGAGGTCTTATCGGAAGGGTTAGTCTGGGCTTTTCCAGTCGGGAAAAGACTAACAACCGACGCCAGTTCCTGGGGGTGGGGAGCCCATCTAGGAACACGTTTCACTCAGGGGTCCTGGGCCAAAGAGGAGACAATAAGGTCCTCAAACTGGAGGGAACTCAAGGCGATTGCCTTAGCTCTGGAGTTGTTTGTTCAGGAACTGCAGTCCCATCACGTCCAGGTCCTAACAGACAATGCCACGGCAGTGGCTTATTTAAACAGACAGGGGGGTACAAGAAGCAGGTCGCTTCAGGTACTGGCCATGGAGATTCTTCGGTGGGCGGAAAAACATTTGTTATCCCTATCAGCAGTCCACCTAAAAGGGGATCTAAACAGGGTAGCGGACTTCCTAAGCAGAAACGCTATTCGGGAAGCAGAATGGTCTCTAAATCCGGAGGTATTCACAATGATTGCCGGAAAATGGGGTTTACCAGAAGTAGACCTGTTCGCCTCAAGGGTGAACGCCCAGGTTCCCCAGTTCTTTTCCCTGGACAGTCGCGATGGCTCGCTGGGCACAGATGCGCTAGCTTATCCATGGGAATTTCGTCTTTGCTATGCTTTCCCCCCATTTCAGTTAATCCCGTTAATTTTAAGAAAAATTCAGAGGGAGAAGGTACCAGTTATTCTAATCACGCCCTTTTGGCCAAAAAGGGCTTGGTTTTCGACAGTTCTAGGCCTGGCAATCAAGCCTTGTTGGCGTCTGCCCCTCAGACACGATCTGTTGTTGCAGGGCCCAGTGAACCATCCAGGAGTGGCCAGCCTGGCTCTCACGGCCTGGTTTCTGAAAGGCAGCTCCTTAGGAGCAAGGGGTTTTCCAACCGTTTGATCTCGACCCTTTTAGCAAGTAGGAAAAGGGTTACGAGGGCCATTTATTCTAAGGTCTGGAAGCGTTATGAAACTTGGTGTTTGTCAGCCGCCCAGGTGACAGGGAGCCTTGTCTCCATCTTGGAGTTTTTACAAGATGGTGCAGACAAGGGACTGGCAGTTAGTACCCTGAAGGTGCAAGTAGCAGCCCTGACGGTGTTCTTAGAAAAATCTGTGGCCTCAGATCCGCTGGTGATCAGGTTCTTTAGAGCTCTTAAAAGATCTAGGCCAGCTCCTGTTAAGGTTTTTCCTAGATGGGATTTGTCGGTAGTCCTACAGTCTCTAACAAAAGGGCCTTTTGAGCCTCTTGTGGAGGCTTCCCTTAGGTTTCTCACATTAAAAACCGTGTTTCTGATTGCCATTGTCTCTGCACGCAGGATCAGTGAGCTAAATGCTCTGTCAATTAAAGAACCATATCTTTCCATTTTTCCTGACAGAGTTATTCTTAGAACAGATGCAAAATTCTTACCGAAGGTAGCTTCAGTTCAGAACCGTATACAGGACATAGTACTGCCAACGTTTTGTGTTAACCCCAAAGGAAATAAGGAGACTTCTTTCCATACTTTGGACGTCAGAAGGACTCTGCTGAGTTATTTAAAAAGGACGGAGTCCTTCAGGCGTTCAGATTCACTGTTTGTACTTTTCTCAGGAAGAAAAAAGGGTTTTCAGGCTTCTAAAGTTACTTTAGCTAGATGGCTGAAATTAGCTATCTCAGAGGCATATTCCCAGGCAGGGTTATCTCCTCCAGCAGGAATTTGTGCACACTCAACCAGAGCTCTGGCGTCTACGTGGGCAGAGAGAGCTGGTGCCACCCCTGAGCAGATCTGCAAGGCGGCGACGTGGTCGAGTTTTCACACATTTGTGAAACATTATAGACTGGATCTCACTTCTGCCAGCGATCAGGCGTTTGGCAGAAAGGTCCTGCAAGCTGTTGTCCCGCCCTAAGGGGTAAGTCTCTGTTATCCTCTCAGGTGCTGTCCTGAAAGACGCCTTGGGAAAGACCAAGTTAGACTTACCGGTAACTTGTTTTCCAGAAGTCTTTCAGGACAGCAAGCATCCCGCCCTATGGTATTATATTATGCTACGCTGTGACTAACGTATGTGTTTATGTGTTCCAGCCGGGGCCGGAGGTTCTCTTCTACAACTGATGTGTGGTAGGGAGGCGCCTCCCTTTAAAGTCTGGAGGAAGAAGGTGTTTCCTAACGAGGAGGGAGGAGTCGCTATCTCTCAGGTGCTGTCCTGAAAGACTTCTGGAAAACAAGTTACCGGTAAGTCTAACTTGGTCTTTCCTGGCTATTTATGAGACTTTTTGGGTCAGCTCAGACCTTCCTGTCCCAGCATAGTCTGCATGCAATCTCTCTCTAAACACACTACCACCTTAAATTATACCTCAGGTGGCCAGTGCTTAAACTCCCTGCATACTGCTGCACTGACCTACCACTACCACCAGCTTATCTCCTAAGCAGGGCTTTTTTTTTCTCGGAGAATAAGGTGCGGGCACTCCCTTTTAGATTCACCCCTTGGCTCCATCCCCTACCCAACCCCGAGCACTGTGCCCTGATTCTAACCGCTACCCATCATGCAGTAACGTCCATTTTAGAGAATACAGAACCAAGCATCATTTTATTCATTATAATTTGTATAAAATTTGATAATGATAACAAGAAAAACGGTAAAATAGATTCTCATAGCAACAGTAGATGCCTCTCTGCAACAACAGATCCCCATGCATCAATGGTTATCACAGCTACAAAATACCCACCCAGCAACAATAGACTCTCCAGCACCCAGTGCCATTACATACCCTCAGTGTTGTAGGTGCCAGATCTGCGTCACCCCCTCCGCCACATAAAACCCCACACATGTTCCCACTGAAAAAAAGCCCTGCTCCTAAAATACCATTGTCTAGAGCAGTGTTTATCAACACCAGTCCTCAAGGCACCCCAACAGGTCATGTTTTCAGGATTTGCATTATTTTGCACAGGTGATTTGATCAGTTTCACTGGCATAGTAATTACCACAGCCGTTTTATCTGAGGGAAATCCTGAATACATGACCTGTTGGGGGACTGGAGTTGAGAAACACTGGTCTAGAGGGCAGGTAAACTTCATCCTCAACATTACTCTGAACCCACTGGGGCTGTTTGTTACAGAAAATTACATGGTAATGTTAACACTGGACTTGAACACTGATTTGCTGCTCTTATGTGCATCGGGCATGCCTTGTTTATATACTAATAAGTTGTTTGCCTTTTTTCTATCTCAGGATATATTTAGGTTAGGGATGAGGGCCCTCTAGTGGTGGACTGACACTTTGCATTTGTGTTTCACAGGAGCAATCTAAGTTGGAGAAGGGGCTCAATGAACATCACCGCCAGCTCCAGAGTGATCGTCAGAGGTTACAGGATCAGCTAAAGCATATGGAGAAGGGAACATCACATCGTATAGCAAACTTGCTGGAAAAAAATCGCAGGTCAGGTATCCCATTCAAAGGCTTTTTTTTTTTTTTCTGGTGACAATTAAACAAGAAGTCTTATTCAGAGATATGATATTGTAATAAAACGAGGAGCAGTTCAAATTATCCAAGTGACGGGGGACCTAAAAGAATTCAAATAGAACTTGACAAGTGCATATTGTTTTTGTGTATTAAGGAGCTCCTAGAGCTTGGGTGTTTTTTTTATGAACCTATTTATTTTTTTTGGCAGCAGATGCTTAGTGTTTGATTTGCACCACTGTGTCTCTAGAGGCTCTTGGTTTCCTTGAAACTTTCCTCCATTAATCCCTCCCTATCTGTTGTAATCTTTGGGTGCAGCGGTGGTTAATAGAACTGAGGGAGCTGTCATTTGCACTCATCAAGAGTGCCCGACTATGTCTAAACTTTCTGCCTAGCTCCACCATATGTAGAACCTGTTCTACAGCTTCTCTGAATGAAACAAGGTTTATGAATGGAGGGGGCAGATCTTTCAATCATCCTCCATCCTACTGGCTTTTATGATTGGCAGAGCTGGGCAGCAATGGCGGGCATAGTCGGGTGAAAATGACAGCTCCCCCAGTTCTATTAACGCCCGCTGCACCGGGAGATTACGGCAGGTGGAAGAGAGTCGATGGGGGGAAAATTTTAAGGAAACCTGGAGTCAACAGTACAATCAACAAAGTCATGTCACTTGTGCTGTTTTTTTTTTTTATTATGGCTACATCTAGGCTTTAAAACTTTATCCTAACGATGGAAAGCAACCTTTAACTCATTTCTACCCCTAAACATCAACCACGCCCCTTAAATGACTGCTGACCTGTACATTGCGCTCCCTGCAACGCCTTCTCTTTTTTTTTTACAATTGTTTTTTTTAAGTTTATATGGGGCCTGGTCAAACCAAGACTGCACAGATACCTACTTTATAAACCTAAAACTCAGGGAGGGTTGGGGATGCTGAGCATCACCTATTATTACAAAGAGGCTCAGATAGATCTTCTTGCTCAACTGTTTGCAGGAATGGTTGCACTTCTCTGGTCTCTTATCAATGTAGTAGACACTGACCTGGTCCCACTCTCTTCTTTACCTGACCTGGCTCCCCCCTTAACTATGCCCTAAACCTTTAAACCCTGTCCTGTCCCACACCCTTGCTGTATGGGGCTCCATAAAATGTTCAGTCCAACTGATATAACTGCACCACCCTCTTTTTAAAATATTTAACCACCTTATATCTCCCCGGGGTTTGGAGAATCCTCAGAGCTATCACTGGTGGCGTAGCAAGGGTTTAATGACGGTTCAGTCTTTATTGTCCTCTCGAAGCATCGCCACCTTTCATTACCTCAAGGATGCAGATTCTGAGAAATCCCAAATCCATCATCTTCTGGAATCCCTGACAAAAAACCATGATGGCCAATGACCGCAACAGCATTTAAAAAACAGATTCCGGACATCCCCCATAACCCTTATTCTCTTTATTATATTCTTCCAAACTATCTAACTCGCATGTTCCCTCTTACTGCTCTAACTGGGAAAGGGTCTTTGGTGCCATGCAAACTTGCAAAAATATGGGAGGTATTATTTTGTTCCTCCACTAATGTAATAACTTTAGAAAACTCCTTCAAAGTCTTGTCCCGGTGGAACTTTACTCCGGCTAGAATTCTTAAATACCCCCCTACCTTCTCCTCTACATGTTTTAGGGGATCCTCAGACCTAGGAGACATGAAGCAAATATGGTGGACATGCTATAGAATGGATGAAGGTAAAAAACCTTCAGCCATTACAACCACTTAGAAGTACTAAATGTATAAGGCTAATATCACAGTTGTGATCCTGTCACAGGCAAAAAGTCACCAGTGAAAGGATCGCTAGAATATGCTGGGAGAACACTCACTTGCTTTGTATGTTTCACCCCCTTGCTGCTAAAAACATTTTAGAAAGTAGGCTTCTGGCGTGAGATACGAGTCATATCTCACTCATCCAGCCGGTGATGTAGTGACACATGCAAACAGGTGAGTGTTTTAATTTACTTCCCTTCTGTGTCTCTCATAACAATTCGGCTTTTGGGGAGTTCTCGCTAGCAGTTGAATTGCAAGCATATCAGCAAAGAGGTAAAAAATGAAAATCCATTGGCTGAGTAACTATAATTCTGGTTTTAAAATTAACTTATTTTTTGCAGACAGAAGCAAAGCTCTGCCATTCTGAAGTCTCTGGAAGATGAAAGGTTAGTAATATTATTTCATCCATTAATAGGTGACATTAAAAATTCAGTTTGCCATAAACCTCCCAAATTGTGTTTTTGGACAGCAAATGAGATCGGTACCACCACTAAGAGGAACAGGAAAAACATCACCAAAAAACACATTAAAATTAAGTTTTGCTGAATTGGTCAATATTTGTGTTTCCTCCTTCAGGTGGGAAACTTTGTGCTGGAACCCAGGGTGGAGATGATGGGCTCCCTTGTGCTGTCCTTCTCCATCTTTCTTTATTTTGGCTTCTTTTTTTTTTTTTTTTCGGTAGTGAAGCAGAGCCCCTTCTTTCTCTTTTATGCCCCTTGGACCACTGAGAGTGCAGTTTGGGGGCCCTCCTCAGCTCCATGATTCTGGGGATCCAGGACTACCCCAGACTTAGCCCCCTTGAGAGTCGCAGGCCCCTCAAGCCACTCCTGCCTTCATTATTGGGACTCGGAGACCCTGGTTGTCTCTTCTGATAGGGGCTAGTCCTGGAGAATGGTGTCAGGCCTTGACTGCTGGCCCAATAAATGTGAGATCTTAGAGACCGTTTCTTGCAGGCCACTTTTGGTAGCAGGTTCCATCGCATTGGCACGGATATCCTCATGTCAGGTGTTTGGGTAGCCCTTCCACACTGCTGCACCCTCTGCATCATGTATCCAGGAGAGGAGACCGCATCATTGACTACAGTAACCCGAGGCGCAAGCATTGTGCAGGTAAGTGATAGGCTTGACTTGCTGTAAGTTTTCGAACTTACCTATTTTGGGGTGTTAATGGTTTAACCTCTCGCATGTTTTTTACTTTTTTTTTTCTACTGTTGGACTCTTGGATATTTTTAGTGACCTCTTCTAGTCCTGTTTTGACCTTGTTGGCATCGTCTTCCTTGCATTAGGGTGTAGTGCTGTTGCTAGGGGCAATGTAGAGCTATTTTCTCTTATATTCACCGACCGACACAGCTCCTCTCTGTAACAAATGGGTTGTTAGCCTTATCACTAGGAGAATACTAGGCAAAGTTGTAACACAACAAGGAGCCATGCCGTAGGCAAGGGCCCTCTTTTTCCGCTCACAAACGTATTTTTCGTCCGCCTGGAGCTTCGACAAAACGCCCCCAGCCCGACAGGACGCCCATGGACGGTCAAAAATGTCCCTGGAACCGCAAGCCTAACAAGCCTGCGAATAAAAGTACTACCGCATGAAGGTTTGCCCCCACCCATGTCGCGGGTGAGGGGTCGCTTCGGGAGTTTGCAGCCAGGTGGTCCTCCCGGTTATCCGACCAATGGGTCTGCGATCTGATTTCCACAGGCTACAAGATAGTTTCTCTCTTGGCCGCCAAGCAGATTCTTCCCCTCCAGCATACCCGTATCCCCGATTCACCAGGAGGTCCTCTTGGGGGCGGTAGGGGATTTGTTGATTCGCGGAGTGATTATACCGGTTCCGGACTCAGAACGCTTCCAGGGATTCTACTCAAATCTGTTTGTGGTTCCCAAGAAGGAAGGGGTACGTCCGATTTTTGGACCTAAAAGCCCTCAATCACTTGTGAAAGTGCAGAGGTTCAGAATGGAATCAGTTCGCTCAGTAGTCGCTGCACTCCATCAAGGGGACTCCCTGGCGTCCTTAGAAATCCAGGATGCGTACCTGCACATACCCATATGCCTTCGGCATCAAAAGTTTCTGCGATTTGCAGACGGGGAAGCCCACTACCAGTTTGTGGCTCTTCCTTTTGGTCTGACATCAGCCCACCGAGACTTTACCAAGGTACTTGCTCCAGTTTTGGCATTGCTGTGACAATGTGGGATCGCGATCGTGGTATACCTAGACGATCTTCTCCTGAGAGCACCTTCCGCCTCAGGATTAGAGGAGGATGTGGTGATTACCATGCAGACCCTGCAAGAATTTGGGTGGCTGTTGAACCTCAAAAAGTCTGTGATTGTGCCGACTCAGCGTCTGGAGTACCTAGGCCTGCTGTTAGACTCCAGGGAAGCGAGAGTTTTTCTCCCTTCAGACTCTCAGATCCGCAGTCAAACTGCTGATGAACCGCAAGTGGTCATCTCTCCGCTTTTGCATGCGAGTACTGGGACTTGTGGTAGCCTCCTTCAAGGCAGGTCGACGGAAGAATCCAAGTTACTGATCAATCTGCTCAAATTGAGAGCGATCAGGCTGTGCCTCTACACATGGTCGATGAGACTTCAAGGGTGTCCGATCAGGATACAGTCAGACAATGCCACGGCTGTGGCGTACATCAATCACCAAGGGGGAACAAAAAGCTCAGCCGCTGCACGGGAGGTTGCTCACATACTTCGGTGGGTAGAGCGTCACGTACCGGCCCTGTCGGCCATTTACATCCCGGGAGTGGAGAACTGGCAGGCGGACTATCTGAGTCGACAGATGCTGGACCCAGGAGAATGGGCGTTGCATCCAGAGGTATTCAGGTCACTGTGCCTGAGGGTGGGGCACACCAGACGTGGATCTTCTGGCCTCCCTTCTCAATCACAAGGTGCCAAGATTTGTGTCCAGGACCGTGGGTTCAGTACCAGCTGATCTATGCCTTTCCTCCACTGAAACTGTTGCCATGTCTGCTTCGCAGAGTGGAAGCCGAGGGGATCCCAGTGATACTGGTTGCCCCAGATTGGCCTCAGCGTCCTTGGTACGCAGACCTGGTGCGTCTGGTGACAGATGCTCCCTGGCGACTGCCGTTGCGAGAGGACCTCCTGTCTCAAGGTCCGATTCTCCATCCTGCTTTGCCATCGCTGGCTTTAACGGCATGGCTATTGAGACAGGTGTTGAGGAACCGGGGTCTGTCAGACTCTGTGATTCCAACTATGTTGAGAGCGCAGAAATCTTCTTCTCGGAAGATATACCATCATACCTGGAAGGCCTACATCCCCATGTGTGAGGAGAAAGGATGGCATCCGCACTCCTTTTCCATATCTAGGATCCTGCTGTTTCTCCAGCAAGGAATTGACCAGAGATTGGCATTAAGCACCATCGAAGGGCAAATTTCAGCCTTAGCTGTCTTTTTTCAACTACCCCTGGGATCGCACTCCTTATTGAGTACCTTCGTTCAGGGGGTACGACACGTAGTCCCTGCGGTGCGTCCACCATTAGCCCCATGGGATTTGAACCTGGTGTTGTCGGTGCTTCAAAAACCGCCGTTTGAAAATACCAGGGAGATTCCCCTGTTGACTCTTTCCTAGAAAGTGGTCTTTCTGGTGGCCATCACATCGGCCAGGAGGGTTTCGGAACTGGCAGCCTTGTCCTGCAAGTCGCCCTATCTGGTTATTCACAGGGATAAGGTGGTGTTGCGTCCGCAATCGTCCTTTCTACCGAAAGTGGTCTAGACTTTTCATATCAATGAGGTCATTGTATTACCATCTCTGTGTCCTAAGCCGAAGCAACCTAAGGAGGTGGCCCTTCACGCTCTTGACGTGGTTAGGTCTCTGAAGGTGTATTTTTCTGCCACGGCTCCCTTTCGGAAGTCAGACTCGCTGTTTGTTTGTGGCTGGTCCAAAGAAAGGCATGGAAGTCTCGTCGGCCACCATTTCCAGGTGGATCAGATAGATTATAGTACAAGCCTACACCTTGAAGGGGCAGGTGCCCCTTTTTCCCTGTCCACTCCGCAAGGGCAATCGGAACATCTTGGGCCTTCTGACATCAAGCGTCAGTCGCTCAGGTGTGTAAGGCGGCGACCTGGTCGTTTGTCCACATGTTTACCAAGTTCTACAAGGTAGACGTCAGTGCACGGCTGATGCCTATTTTGGGCACAAAGTTTTGCAGGCGGCCATGTAGTTGCAATTGAATATACAATAGATATTTTCCTGGTTTTTCGATAAAAACGCAGTACTGTTATGTTAATGCGCTGTTGCATTACTTCCATAGTTTGGTGCGGTCTTGGGGATCACTCCTGTTGAAGATGCCCTGTTTTTTTTTTTTGTGGTGCTTTTCCACGCACTGTTGTTTTTTTTTTTTTTTTTTTTTTTGTGGGTATAGTTTCACTAGTTCCCACTTGCCATGGTGGATGAAGTTTTTATGCTGTTTTTCCCACCCCTCGTTTTGGCACTGCTTGGGGGCATCCCATTTGTTACAGAGAGGAGCTGTGTCAGTCGGTGAATATAAGAGAAAATAGGATTTTTTGTACTCGCCGTAAAATCCTTTTCTCTGTAAATCACCGAGCGACACCGCACCCACCCCTCCTTTTATCTTTACGTTATACTGCTTGTTGACGTACTGATTCTGCTTTGCAAGGTGGAGGGTTGTAGCCTGAGGGACCGCCCCCCTGGTTCAGAGTTCTGAGTGTTGTGTTACAGCTTTGCCTAGTATTCTCCTAGTGATAAGGCTAACAACCCATTTGTTACAGAGAGGAGCTGTGTCGGTCGGTGAATTACAGAGAAAAGGATTTTACGACGAGTACAAAAAAAATCCTATTTTTTATTTTTCTCAAGCTCAGGTTCTCAATAATGCCTAACTTCCTCCTGTTCCAATAAAAAAAAAAAAAAAAAGTCTTACTCTCTGAACTTAAAGCCAAAAGTCCTCCATCTTTTTTGCTGCTCTCTTCCGCACCCTTTAGTGCAGTAAGGAATCTGGAAACGGTGAAGGAGGAAGTTGATTCTTTCCGAAAGCATAGGGATGCTAATTGCTTGAAGAATGAGAGAATACAGGACAAGCTTACTAAATCTTCAAAGTTTTTACTTTCCTTAAAACAAGGGCTATCTATGAGACTCCTAACTTTTTGGAAGCAAAAGTGTCTGTGTCTTTGCATAATGCTTTGTTTTAGAGCATTCAAGAGGATAAAGATCTTTTTTTTTTTTTTTTTTTTCCTTTCCATAGTATGCTCACAGAATACACATGCCGCAGCCAAGGCAGCAAATATTACCTCTGCTTGTAGCATGAGGCAGGAAGTACAGCCTGCTGAACGCAACCCATTCAAGTGATAGGGGCCGACACCGCATGCCGTGCTATACATTTTCAGCTTGCACTTAGGAATATATTAAAGTGGTTGTAAACCCTTACAAACCACTTTGACCTACAGGTAAGCCTAGATTAAGGCTTACCTGTAGGTCCAAGAAATATCTCCTAAACCTATACGGTTTAGGAGATATTTACCCGAAGACAGCCACCGCTACGCACTGGGCAGGCGCAGGCGCACTGGGCAGGCCGCAGATCGCGGCAATATGTGTCGGCTCCCGTGCGCATGCACGGGAGTGACGTCATCGCGGCTCTGGCGAATCACAGCGCCGGAGCAGCGAGACCCGGAAGTCGCTCCGGGATACATGGCAGCGGCGAAGAGGAAGATGGAGGACCGATTCGGGGGCTTCGTTCTCAGGTAAGTTATTCATAATGAGCTAGTATGCTATGCATACTAGCTCATTATGCCTTTGCCTTACAGGGTGTGTTTTTTTTATTTTTTTGCCTTTACTTCCTCTTTAAGAGCTTTTTTCTTTTCTAAATATGTAGAAATTCTATATCCATATCCCTCATATCCACAGAGCTGTATAACAGAGCCAAATAGATCACTAAATACATTTCCTAATTTCCCTTTTACATTGAGCCATTTAGATTAGAACCTCATTAGGTTTTGGTCACATTATTATTGGAATATATTTTTGTTTCTTGGTAATCTTCTCTTGTGCTGTCCTAGAAAATGATTTGTGAAATACAGAGTATAACTTATTGCTAACTCTATTTTCAGTGATGTTCCAGGACAGCCAGACCCCTCCCATGTTCTATGTTCTTTTTTTTCTTTGGCTTCACTTCATGTCCTTTAGGTCTCATCCAATACGGACTAGTTCAGCAGAAGGATTTTATTTTTTAAGTGTTTTTTGTGATGTGTTTTCGATTCCTGTTGGATACCATGGCTATCTTGTGCTGTCCTTCAAGGTTCCTGGAAGTAAATCTACCCATAAGTCTAAAGCCGGCCATAGATGATGGCTGGGAATGCCAGCAATGCACCCACCATTAGCCAGCAATGCACCCACCATTAGCCAGCAATGCACCCACCATTAGCCAGCAATGCACCCACCATTAGCCAGGAATGCGGCCACCATTAACCAGGAATGCAGCCACCATTAGCCAGGAATATACCAACCATTAGCCAGAATTTCACTATTTTTTAGGAATGCAGCCACCATTAGCCAGGAATGCAGCCACCATTAGCCAGGAATGCAGCCACCATTAGCCAGGAATGCAGCCACCATTAGCCAGGAATGCAGCCACCATTGCTAGGAATGCAGCCACCATTAGCCAGGATTTCACTCCCTATTGTCAGGAATGCACCCACCATTACCAATAATGCACCCAATGGCGGAGACGGGACTTCCTATTACAGAGGCTGCCGTGTAAACAGGAAATACTCCTATGTGCACGGCACTCGTACCGCCTCCTATCTCCGAGGCAGCCAGACTGAGCCTATATATTTTTTGTGTCGCTAGGAGATCGTCGGGGGCCACAAAAGATATATATGTTTAGATAACCAGGCGGGCAGTTCAGAACCGGACCGCGGGCCGGACTTTGGACATGCCTGCTATAGAGACTGTAATAGGAGGAACTGGAAACCCAGATTTATAGCAGGAAACTCCAAATTGCTGAGAACAATTTTGTTTGGACTGACCCCTGTAAAGGAATTCCAGCTTGAGGCATTTTGTTTTTAAGCAGCAGAAAAGTGCCCAAGCTGCCAGTTTGTAATGTATATGTGAGATTGATTTTTACTCCAGAGATCTATTTGTTGCATCTGTTTCAAATAATTTAGGGCCAGTGTCCACACCATACCTTACTATAAAAGTATTTTAGAGAGAAGGAAATTGGAGGATGGTGGATGCCACATCAAGATTAACTCCAAAAATATATAAACCTTTAATTTTTGTTTTTCCATTCAAATAGTTTTTACTCAAGATTTTAAAGTGTATAAGACATGCAATTTTTTTTTTTTTGTAGTAATAGCAAGGGACACTAGCGGGGAGTGCAATATCAACAAATGAATTCCAGCTAATTACATATCAAATTCTCAGTTTCCATAAGGCTTCTAACAACATCCTAATAATTGTTATAGATGAGGAGAGAATCTCCATCTCAAGAAAGTTATAGAAAATTGTGAAACACAAGCGATGGTACACTATATTGTCAAAAGTATTGGGCTGCCTGCCTTTACACGCATGTGAACTTTAATGGCATCCCAGTCTTGGTCCGTAGGGTTTAGGGTTCAATATTGAGTTGGCTCACCCTTTTGCAGCTAAAACCCGCTTCAACTCTTCTGAGAAGGCTGTCCACATGGCTCATCCATGTCTTTATGGACCTTGCATTGTGCACTGATGAGCAGTCATGTTGGAATTGGAACAGGAAGGGGCCATCCCCAAACTGTTTCCACAAAGTTGGGAGCATAAATGTATGTTGACGCCTCACTGGAATTGAGGGGCCAAGCCCAATCCCTGAAACAACCCCACACCATAATTCCCCCTCCACCAAATGATTTGGACCAGTGCACAAAGCAAGGTTCATAAAGACATGGATGAGCGAGATTGAGGTGGAGGAACTTGACTGGCCTGCACAGAGTCCTGACCTCAACCCGATAGAACACTTTTGGGGATAAATTAGAGCAGAGACTGTGAGCCAGGCCTTCTTGTCCAACATCAGTGCCTGACCTCACAAATGAGCTTCTGGAAGAATGGTCAAACATTCCATGGACACACTTCTAAACCTTGTAGACAGCCTTCCCAGAAGAATTGAAGCTGTTATATCTGCAAAGGGTGGACCAACTCAATATTGAACCCTTACCATGGACTAAGACTGGGATGGCATTAAAGTTCATGTGCGTGTAAAGGCAGGCGTCCCAATGCTTTTGACAATATAGTGTACAGTGCCTTGCGAAAGTATTCGTCCCCCTTGAACTTTTCAACCTTTTGCCACATTTCAGGCTTCAAACATAAAGATATAAAATTTTAATTTTTTGTGAAGAATCACCAACAAGTGGGACACAATTGTGAAGTGGAACGAAATCTATTGGATTTTTGAAACTTTTTTAACTAATAAAAAAATGAAATGTGGGGTGTGCAAAATTATTCGGCCCCCTTGCGTTAATACTTTGTAGAGCCACCTTTTGCTGCGATTACAGCTGCAAGTCGCTTGGGGTATGTCTCTATCAGTTTTGCACATCGAGAGACTGAAATTCTTGCCCATTCTTCCTTGCAAAACAGCTCGAGCTCAGTGAGGTTGGATGGAGAGCGTTTGTGAACAGCAGTTTTCAGCTCTTTCCACAGATTCTCAATTGGATTCAGGTCTGGACTTTGACTTGGCCATTCTAACACCTGGATACGTTTATTTGTCAACCATTCCTTTGTAGATTTTGCTGTATGTTTGGGATCATTGTCTTGTTGAAAGATAAATCTCCGTCCCAGTTTCAGGTCTTTTGCAGACTCCAACAGGTTTTCATCCAGAATGGTCCTGTATTTGGCTGCATCCATCTTCCCCTCAATTTTAACCATCTTCCCTGTCCCTGCTGAAGAAAAGCAGGCCCAAACCATAATGCTGCCACCACCATGTTTGACAGTGGGGATGGTGATGTTGAGGGTGATGAGCTGTGTTGCTTTTACGCCAAACATATCGTTTTGCATTGTGGGCAAAAAGTTCCATTTTGGTTTCATCTGACCAGAGCACCTTCTTCCACATGTTTGGTGTGTCTCCCAGGTGGCTTGTGGCAAACTTTAGACAAGACTTTTTATGGATATCTTTGAGAAATTGCTTTCTTCTTGCCACTCTTCCATAAAGGCCAGATTTGTGCAGTGTACGAGTGATTGTTGTCCTATGGACAGACTCTCCCACCTCAGCTGTAGTTCTCTGCAGTTCATCCAGAGTGATCATGGGCCTCTTGGCTGCATCTCTGATCAGTCTTCTCCTTATCTGAGCTGAAAGTTTAGAGGGACGGCCAGGTCTTGGCAGATTTGCAGTGGTCTGATACTCCTTCCATTTCAAAATGATCACTTGCACAGTGCTCCTTGGGATGTTTAAAGCTTGGGAAATCTTTTTGTATCCAAATCCGGCTTTAAACTTCTCCACAACAGTATTACGGACCTGCCTGGTGTGTTCCTTGGTCTTCATAATGCTCTCTGCGCTTTCAACAGAACCCTGAGACTATCACAGAGCAGGTGTATTTATACAGAGACTTGATTACACACAGGTGGATTCTATTTATCAATCTGGCTGTGCAAACGGACAAACTTTCTGGCAACAAAAGTCTGATGGAGCAAAGTCTGATCGTGTGTACAGAAAACCATAGGACTTTTGTACAAAGTACAAACAGGCATGCTCAGAACCAATGCAAAAGATCAGACAACAATACAGAAGTTGACCAATGGTGGCGGTAAAGAGCAGAAAAACCACATGATTTGGTGAAAGTTGGCTGAAAAAGTCCTGCTGTGTGTATGCAACACAAGTTTAGGGCCGACGCCCTTTGTACAAAAATCCAAGGGAAAGTTTGTACAAAGTCCTATTGTGTGTATGAGGCTTATCACAGAGCAGGTGCATTTATACAGAGACTTGATTACACACAGGTGGATTCTATTTATCACCATCAGTCATTTAGGACAACATTGGATCATTCAGAGATCCTCGCTGAACTTCTGGAGTGAGTTTGCTGCACTGAAAGTAAAGGGGCCGAATAATTTTGCACGCACCACTTTTCAGTTTTTTATTTGCTAAAAAAGTCTAAATTATCCAATAGATTTCGTTCCACTTCACAATTGTGTCCCACTTGTTGGTGATTCTTCACAAAAAATAAAAATGTTATATCTTTATGTTTGAAGCCTGAAATGTGGCAAAAGGTTGAAAAGTTCAAGGGGGCGAATACTTTCGCAAGGCACTGTATAAAGTGTAGTCAGTCATGATTATACAAGAAACAAAAGAATAAAAAAAAATTAGAGAGTTAGGTGTAGGTATCTTCATCCAGCACTAGGTCTGCTCGGGTTGGAAGATGTACTCGATGCCAAATATAGTGGACCTATGGGTTTTACATAGTTTAAAATTTTTTGCATGTATATTTAATAATACCATCAATATTTTCATGGATCGTTATCCACAATATTTTCCTTCTAACTTGTGTCAGAGAGACTGTGGATTTCCTCTATACTTTTGCAATAGTAATTTTGTCTGCCAGGAAAATAAAAAATAACATTCTTGGTGAGCATCGTGGCATACCCTCAATGCAGGCATGTCCAAAGTCCGGCCCGCGGTCCGGTTTTGAATGGCCCGCCTGGTTATTTAAACATGTATATCTTTTGTGGCACCCGACGATCTCCCAGCGCCATGGCCACAAACGATATATAGGCTCAGTCTGGCTGCCTCGGAGATAGGAGGTGGTGCGAGTGCTGTGCACACAGGAGTATTTCCTGTTTACATGGCAGCCTCTGTAATAGGAATTTGTAGGCCAGTAATTATCCAGAGTATGGAGAAAATTGCATTCCGGAAACCCCTAAATAAACCTTTATTTATGTACATAAAATAAATAAAAATATATTTAACAGACATTATTGTCCCACTACCCACATAATCACAACCCCCCTTATCCAGGCAGTTAGAAAATGCTGGTGCATAAACAATGCTGTACAACTTCTAGCTGGACAGTTCAATATGTGACAATCATATAATCATATAGTGTCCACTGGTTTCTTCTAATTAATTTCCCAAAAGCTCTTGCAACAAGCACAATAATAATAATAATGCATATGATTGCTGGTAGAAGCAGCAGAGGAGCTTCATCCAGAGGGGCCATTGAAGTGGAGTGATGCTGACAGTGAAATCAAATTGGTATTCCAAATGCGCTTTTTGACCATCCTGTAAAAAAGGGGTCAAACCCCTCTGGTGAGTTGCCACCTTCCCATTGAGCACTCGTGGTGGAAGAACTAGAAACTATTTATCATCGTTTTTTGGTGTTGGGATTAATATCACATATGGATTCTCAGCTTGCTATACATTGATTTCACTATTGGTGCACATTGCAATGTTTTATTTATTTTTACATTCCAGTTTCACTTATGGATTTTCAGCTTGCTACATGTTGTATTCACAGTTGTTATTTATAGGAATGATATATGAGTATGATCACATATTCATATTCCTTTTCTTATTCCTTTACACATGAACACAGCGCCTTCCCTTTCATTCTATTTACACTATTACTGTTGAATTTAGCAATGACCCCCTTCTGAGTTATAGCTATCTGTAGTTCAAAGTTCCAGCTGCATCAAAGATTGCTATGCACTTTTCAAGGAAAAGAAAGGTGAGCCAAGCCTCATGTGTATTGGCAAACAGCAGCCATTAAGCTGCAATTTCACCATGACAGATGCACATGAGGATCCAGCATTAAGCAATGGTAGAGACAGTGCGGGTATATGTAGCTATTGCTGCTATACAGTTATGATTCCTTTATTTACGGTCTTCTTTTATATATTAGTAACAGTTCCATTCCAATAACCATTTATAATGGTAAAACTTTCATTCACATATCTAAACTGGACATATTAGGTTAAAGTAGTGGAGAAAATATTGTCTTTGTGGATTAATTCATTTCATGTACATCTCTGTCAGCTTTTTCACAGCCTGAGCAAGTTAATAACAAGGAAAAGAATGGAGATAGAAGAAATTTCTGCTCACAAGTTTACATAGCTTGCCAGTGTCCAAGGAAAGCAGGCGCAGATAGAATGGAGCTCAACCACATTTCCCAAAAATGGCTAAATCACAAAGACCAGCCAGACGCTGATGAGTATTCCGTATGTGCACACTGAAAACTCTGCCTGGGACCTCTACCTTCAGATACATTTCACCCTAAAAACTAGCTTAGTCATAGAGATAGGGAGGACTCTTTGTACAGCACACATTTTCTCATACATATTTCCTATTTGCCCAAAAAAAGAAAGGCTTTATTTAGCAGGTGATTCTTTTTCCAAGGTGGGACTTTTTTTTGTGGCACAATTGAAATATGTATATTTGACCTGTGTATTTTTTTTAAAGTTTGGATTATGCTAATAACTTGTACTTTATAAATGGTCCTCCCTTCCTGCGTCTCCCCATTTCTACAACTAAAGCTGGCCATACACAGATTTTTTTTTTTTTTTTACAGCCTGTAGATGGGGGGATCTCCCAGTGTGGCTATTGTATTCCAGCATCACTGGTTGGCAGAATACCCAAACAATGCCTGCATTTGATTGGATGCAGCCACTGTTCACCTGACCATTATTTGTCCAGCTCCTTTATTTTTAAGCCAAAGAATATTGGGCAGATTACTAAAAAGAAATTTACAAAAAAGAAAAAGAATATTGGGCAGGAGGGTGGCAACAGGGCCACCCACATTGCCCAGTTCATCAGGAAACGGGCAAAATTTGCATAGTGCATGGCCACCTTAAGGCCCATTTTTAGGGTAAAACAAATGGGGGGGGGGGGGGGCGCAGCGGTGTTCCCAGATGAGGCTTCCATTGTGTGCATCCTGAACAATAAAGTTTTAGGATAATGCTGACAGCATGCAGCTGGTCTTTGTGTTAAAAAATTAACAGTATGTTTGCATTCGATGCACAGCAAAAATACCGTAGGTGCAATGATACATTTTATTTTATTTTTATTTTTTTAAGGCTAGAGTAGGCTATGGTTAGACACCTGTCAGGTTTTTATTTGCTGTCTGTGTTCTTTTGGATAGATTTCCCCTTACCTCCAGTAAACCTCCAGTAAAAACTGTAAACCTTTAAATTTCTCTTTTTGTCCTGGTGACAATGAGAGCATGAACCTTCTAACAGAGGTTCTAACTCTTCGCAATGCTATCCAAAACTTAATAAAAATAAAATAAAATTGACTTCAGAAACACGTTAAAATAGTGTGTACAAAAAAGGATGGTTATAATCTTTGGGAGGGCACAGTCTTGAAAATCATTCTCTTAGTGACATGTCCAAATATGTTGTGTTGCATAGGATAAAAATGGAGCAGCTCATGGCCATCACGCAGGAAGAGGCAGAAAACCTTCGGCGGAAAGAAGTTGCTGGTAGGTACCAAACCTGTGTCTGGATAGCTACATAATATACCCTGTGTAACTTATTGTCTAACTGTTTCCTGTTTACTCTCTTGCTTAATAAAAATCATTTGTTAAAACATAGATATAAATGTCTATATAGACCATTGAAAGTATGTTTCAGTTCTTTTTTTCTTTTCTTTTTTTTTTTTTTTTTTTTTTAAAGGTAACTTTATTGTACATAAAGACAATGTACATAACGTGTGCACATATAATCTATAACTCAACATAAAGAAAAAAAAAAAGGAATGAGCAAACATTGCTCAGGTATCACAACACAAAAAGTTTAAAGTGTTCATTACACATAGATCATGGACTGAGGGACCAAACATGTTGCATGGATATTTCTACAGGTGTAAAACAAGTATCGTCAATAGAATAATGTATAACAATACAACTATCAGGCAGAATGGAGTAGGAAAAAAAATAAAAATAGGAATAAAACAATGATACTCTTATCCTTAAGCCCTACTTCATGTACTAGGTGGTATAGTGTGATCAGAATTTACCCATACATCCCAGACTTTATGAAATTTACGTGGACAGCCTCTGGCTTCATATGTCAGTTTGTACAACGGGAGTGCTTGATTAATGAGAGTAAGCCAGAAGGCTATATAGTAGGGGGGCTGAGGACTTCCAATACATGGTAATAGATTTTTTTTTAGCATAATATAAAATTAGACGCAGGAAGAGTTGGGTGTTTTTAGAGAGGGACTCATCATCAATGTATGGGTCAGTTCTAATTGTAATTGGTGAGCTGTTGCTAGTGACAGGATTGCAAGTGTGTAAAATAGCTATGTGTAATGGTGAGCTGCACTGAATAAATAAAAAATTGAAAAAGTTTAGCTATATCTAGTAAACTTAAAAGGCCAAAGACAAATAGCCTGACTAAATGGTGAATATATTATACCCCCATCCACAAAGATTCATATGATTAGAAATGTAAATGATCAGTGACTGAAAATAATACGGTAAGTTAAGTGCATATATAAATTAAGTATAATAAATAATCTAATTCATTAATTTAATAAATTAATTGATTATTTATATAGAAAAATGTGTGATTTATATCTAATTTGAATGTGAGAAAACCAAGAAACTAAAACACTAGTGACAAATCAAGTGAGCTAACCTCACCAGGTGTGATCTATCAAAAAATCCATAAATAAATGAATAAAAAATATAAGATGAAAATTGAAACAAAAAGCAGTAAATTCCCTTACAGTTTAAACATATAAGGACATAATTTCAACAAAATTCAATTTCATTCAGTATGTAAACAAAAAGAAAAAATTAGTCCACTCAAGTCCCAAAAATAGTGACAAGCCAAAATAGTAGTGAATCGTCCAAAGTGAAATGAAAAGCTGACACCCACGTCACTTCATGTAGACAGAAATCCAATATAGCACCTCCACCAATGGGTAATTAAATCCGATTACCAGAGCGTAAGATCTCAGTGTTAAGTGGGATCAAAAAGACATATATATGGATAGTCTAGATGAACCGTCACAGGAACCACACCAAGCTCTCCTCAACCGTAATTCCAATCGGTTAAACGATAGTGCCCCAATTCATGTAGAAAGACAAGAGGACACTCGCATAGCGTAAAAACCCTTATTTAATTAATTAATAAAGTAAAAAACAAGTACACTCACATGTTTCAAGAAATTCTAGACAGTTTTCAAAAAACAAGCCGGCCGGCTCTCGGCTACCGCCCGCACTTCCGGGTCTGGCGTAGAAAGCGGTGACATGAGGAGCGGCGTGCTGACGTCACCGCATTCTACGCCAGACCCGGAAGTGCGGGCGGTAGCCGAGAGCCGGCCAGCTAGTTTTTTGAAAACGGTCTAGAATTTCTTGAAACGTGAGGGTACTTGTTTTTTACTTTATTAATGAATTAAATAAGGTGAGGTCAGTTCACGTGATTTGTCACTAGTGTTTTAGTTTCTTGGTTTTCTCACATTCGAATTAGATATAAATCACACATTTTTCTATATAAATAATCAATTAATTTATTCAATTAATGAATTTGATTATTTATTATACTTAATTTATATATGCACTTAACTTATTATTTTCAGTCACTGATCATTTACATTTCTAATCATATGAATCTTTGTGGATGGGGGTATAATATATTCACCATTTAGTCAGGCTATTTGTCTTTCGCCTTTTAAGTTTACTAGATATAGATAAACTTTTTAAATTTTTTATTTATTCAGCGCAGCTCACCATTACACATAGCTTTTATTATCGGAGTATTACGATTTGAGTTGCTGCTTATAGGGCGGGCTTTTTGAATAGCGCAGTTTACTTTCTTTACCAAGTGTGTAAAATTAGGCTTAACACTGGCTCTTCCAGTAACCTTAAAACTGATTTATTCCCAACTTCACATTAACCTGCCCTGTAAACCTAGTACTGGCCCTCCTTGTAATCCCAACACTGACCCACCCTGCAACTTTTCCATTAATCCATTTTGTAACTCCAGCACTGGCCCTCCCTGTTACCTTCACACTAATGCCGTGTACACACGGTCGGACATTCCACCACAAGATCCATGGGATTTTTTCCAACAGATTTTGGCCTAAACTGGTGTTGCATACACGTGGTCGGACAAAGTTGTCGGAAAATCCGATCGTTCGGAACATGATGACGTTCATTATGACGGAACTACGTTGAGGCTAGTAGCCAATAGCTTTGGTCTCGTAATTTGATCTGAGCATGTAAGGCACTTTGTCCGATCGGAATTCTCTACAAATGATCGGAAATAGTCAGATCTGATTTTTTTTGTCTGAAAATTTGAGATCCTGCTCTCAAATTGTTTTCTTTCGGAATTTCCGACCGAAAAAGTCCAATACGGCTCACACACAATCGGATTTTTCCGACAATATAGTCCGATCGGATCTTTTCCGTCAGAATTTCCGACCATGTGTACAAGGCATAACACTCCCTGTAACCCTAATACTGATCTTCCCTTCAGAGCTGTTGTAGGGAAAAGTGGGCAATGGCCCAAAGCCCTTACATTCTTAAGGGCCCCCAGAAGATTCCAACCTGTTCTCAAATTCCCCTGCACATGAAGAGCTGAACTAGTACAGTAGTAGTATATCATCCAGCCTGACCCAACTTATAGCATACAAATATGGTATGCAGATACTGCTGCATACTGTATTTGACTCCAATGTTAGGTGAATGACAAACTGGATTTCAGCTCAGATCCATCCATCCATTGGTCACGCCGCTCTGACATGTTATACCCACATTGGGCTTAATCGTAGAGCCCAATCCCAATGTGGATGAAACATGTCAGAGAGGCGTGAGCGCTGGCCTGGAATCTAAGCTGTACCTTCTAAACTGGCCCTGTTAGAGGGCCTGCAGTATTTTTACTCCATCAATCAGGATCGATACAGCAGTAAAGTATCCAATGGGGAAGATGCCCTATGATCCTTTCTAGACATAATGAGCTGGATTCTCCTATTGCCCTGGAAGACCTACAAACGGCCCTTTCTGGTACAACTAACAACAAAGCTCCAGTTGGGCTACCAGAAGAAATATATATAAAATTTATGGGGACATTCTTTTCCCAGAACTCTTGGCTGTGTTTAACAAGGCTTACAAATTTGGGACTCTCCCCCCTTCTATGAACAAAGCCATCATAGTTGTTCTTTTGAAACCTAAAAAAACAACCCCTTAGACCCCTTTCACACCAAGGGCGTTTTGCAGGCACTATAGCGTTAGAAATAACGCCTGCAATCACACTGCAGCGGTGCGCTGGCAGGACGCCAGGAAAAGTCCTGCCAGCAGCTTCTTTGGAGCGGTGAAGGAGCGGTGTGTTTTACCGCTCCTCCACCGTTGCCCCTCACTGAAATCAATGGGGCAGCGCTGTAATACCGCTGGCAAAACGCTGCTATTGCAGCGTATTGCCTGCGGTTTTAACCCTTTCTCAGCCTCTAGCGGGGGGTAAAAGTGCCCCGCTAGCAGCCGAAATGCACCGCAAATCCGGCGATAAAACGCAGCTAAAAATAGCGGCGTTTTACCGCCGACGCTATTGGCGGCGTGGTGTGAAAGGGGTCTTAAGCCTGAATCTATCGGCTGCTCTTCCTGCTCACTCCTGATGTTAAACTTCTGGCAAAAGTACTTGCTAACTGTTTATCTAAATTTACCAGTGACATCATTTATCCTGATCAAACTGGCTTTATACTAGATAGATCTGTGGCTCAAAATATTATAAGACTGTTCCTTAATTTACAAGTTACAACTAACAATACGTGTAACAGGGCTGTTCTCTCAATAAATGCAGGCAAGGCCTTTGATAGCATAGAGTGGAACTTTTTGTGGCATACATTACATAAGTTTGACTTTGGTGCACGTTTCATTCAGTGGGTAAATATCCTCTATTCAGCCCCCAATGCAAGTAAGACATCAGTGACATAAATGAAGACCAGTGGACACCCACACTGGAAGCAATACCCGCTGTATCTACCACCCCCTCCCAGAAACTGACACAGCTATTCATTCTACATGGGGTGTAATATTCCCCCCAAAAAAGTGTACTCCTGTGGTAGATCTGAATCGCCATGTTGTTCTAGGTGCTCCAGCACTGACAGCACTCTGATTCACATGCCCTGGCACTGCCCCAAAGTTTTTAGATACTTATGCAATATTTTTTGCACTGTTCAAGATTGGTGCTCTATCCCACCACTCCTTGTTTCTAAAATAGCACCCTTGAGTATTATCCATGAGAATATAGTCCCACTGTCATCCAAACTACTGCTAATATTTTTTTCCCTCACTCGTAAACTTATAGCACAGAGATAGTTATCTCCTAGTCCTACCTTTGCACAATGGTAAGATACCATTGATGCTATATTGGAGAGGGAAAAACTAACCTATCATTACTGGGGCTGTCCAAAGAAATACAGTAAAATAAAAATATGGCACCCTTGGCTATCACCTTCCTTACTAGCCTATTCTTCCACTATACCTCCATAACTAGTCAATCGTCCTTCTATATACTGTAGTTTGTTATACTTCTGATGAGACTGGACAATGTCCAATGTATTTCTATTTGCCTTCTGAGCCGTCACCTGGGTTATCATCTGATGTTAACAGGTGTGATGTGTATACTATAATGTACACTCCTATTTAAATTACTGTACTGCCATGGCCAAAAATTTTGAGAATGACAGAAATATTAATTTTCACAAAGTTTGCTGCTTCAGTATTTAGATCTTTTTTGTCAGATGTTACTATGGTATTCTGAAGTATAATTACAAGCATTTCATAGGTGTCAAAAGCTTTTATTGACAATTATATGATGTTTGCAACCAGTCAATATTTGCAGTGTTGACCCTTCTTTTTCAAGACCTCTGCAATCCACCCTGGCATACTGTCAATCAACTTCTGGGCCACATTCCGACTGATGGCAGCCTATTCTTGCATAATCAATGCTTGGAGGTTGTCAAAATTTGTGGGGATTTTATTTGTTCACCCGCCTCTTGAGGATTGACTGCAAGTTTCCAATTGGGTTAAGGTCTGGAGAATTTCCTGCCCTTGGACCCAAATGTTGATGTTTTGTTCCCCAAGCCACTTAGTTGTGACTTTTACCTTATGGCAAGGTGCTCCATCATGCTGGAAAAGACATTGTTCCTCACCAAACTGTTCTTGGATGGTTGGGAGAAGTTGCTCTCGGAGGATGTTTTTGTACCATTCTTTATTCATGGCTGTAAAATTGTGCTCCCTTGGCTGAGAAGTAACCCCACACATGAATGGTCTCAGGATGCTTTACTGTTTGCATGACACAGGACTGATGGTAGCACTCACCTTTTCTTCCCTGGACAAGGTTTTTTCTGTATGCCCCAAACAATTGGAAAGGGGATTCATCAGATAGAATGACCTTATTCCAGTCCTCAGCAGTCCAATCCCTGTACCTTTTACAGAATATCAGTCTGTCCCTGATGTTTTTCCTGAGAGAAGTGGCCTCTTTGCTGCCCTTCTTGACACCAGGCCATCCTCCAAAAATCTTAGCTTCACTGTGCATGCAGATTCATTCACACCTGCCTGCTGCCATTCCTGAGCAAGCTTTGTATTGGTGGTGCCCCGATGTCGCAGCTGAATCAACTGTAGGAGACGGTCCTGGTGCTTGCTGGATGTTTTGTGTGTGCCTGGAAGCTTTCTTCACAACAATTGAACCTCTCTCCTTGAAGTTTTTGATGATCCAATAAATAACTGATTTAGGTGCAGTCTTAGTAACAGCAATATCCTTGTCAGTGAATCCCTTTTTTTGTGCAAAGCAATGATGATTGCACGTTTTTCCTTGCAGGTAACCTTGGTTAACAGAGGAAAAACAATGATTTCAATCACCCTCCTCTTTTTTTAAAGCTTCCAGTCTGTTATTCTAACTCAGTCAGCATTACAGAGTGATTTCCAGCCTTGTCCTCGTCAACAGTGGCACCTTTGTTAACTAGAGAATCCCTGACATGTCAGCTGGTCCTTTTGTGGCATGGCTGAAATGCAGTGGAAATGTTTTTTTGGGGGTTAAGTTTATTTTCATGGCAAAGAGGGATGCAATTATTTGCAATTCATCTGATCACTCTTCATAACATTCTGGAGTATATGCAAACTGCCCTCATAAAAATTGAGGCAGCAGACTTTGTTAAAATTAATATTTGTGCCATTCTCAAAACTTTTGGCCCCAGCTGTACATTGTGCTACTTGGGTGTTAAGATGCTTATTTACAATGTTGATTTGTATAACGATCGATATTGTGTCGATGCTATTTTCTATGTTTTATTTTGATGTTGATTTATTTATTTTTGTTCTGTGAACTATGTAGAAAATTCAATAAATACTATCTGATTAACAAAAGATATCCCTGGCACAGCAGCTAGGTAGACCAATGTGTTAACTCCCACCTCTCTCTGTCTCACCAGCTGCAATGCAGAAAATGCTGGCGGAAAGTTACAAGAACAAGCTCTTGCAAATGGCTTTTGAAGCAAGACGTCAGGAGATGGTTTACCAAACATGCTCCAGGTGAGGTGGAAAAACCCCAGATTGCCGATAGTAAGACTGGATACTGTCAATGATTGTGTGCTGCTTCATGACAAGTCACAGAATAACAGGTGATAGGTTTCTGCTAGCTAATTATTGCATCTGTACAAGGCCAGAGATAGTTAGTCATTAAATGACTTTTATTTGTGACATTGTCAGATCTTGGTCAGCTTATTTTTTTTAGATAACATTTATTGACTGCTGTATTTTAAAGTGTTGATGGGTCAGGAAGTTTTCAAATCAAAGCAGGGATCCCACAGGTATTGAATATGCATATTTTCAGTAGCCTAAGCTGGACCATTGCATATTTTTAGTAGCCCAAGCTGGACCAATGCATATATGCTATAAAATCCATACTTCAGCTTCAATTCAATTGTTAACATACATGTAGCACTGACCCCCGAAGGAGCTGCTGTTTTTTATTTGGGCTTACTGTTACCTCACCTGCTCGCTTCTCCGTCTCAGGGGTCCCATTGGAAAGCGAATCAAAGAATGTTAGCTCCGACACTTTTTTTTTTTTTTATATATCTTTATTTGATTTTCAAGATTACAAAACATACACAATACACAAACCTTTTACATTCTTCAAACAACATATTGAGGGGGGGGGGGGCTTCTAGGCTCCCCCTTTATAACAGTTTTGTAAATCTATCCTTTAATCACCCCTAATCTAACAAACACACCCATCACACCTCCATACTTCTGATGCCTCCATCACTCACCACTACATCTGTCACCCAGCAAAATGCTTATCCTTAATCCCAAATGTCTGGTCTCTCCCACATTGCCCCATTCTTCCAATTTATTATTTCTCTATCCACAATTTCCAAATCTTGTCATATTTATTAACACTACCTTGTTTAATATATAACGTCCTTTCCTTGAGAATGACTACATCCATACTTTGTTCCCATTCCCTACAAGATGGGGGGGGGGGGAGGGGGGGCAGGGGACTGCCATCTGTGGGCAATGAGTCCTCCTAGCTTGGAAAAGTCATCTCAGCATTGCTAACTCGGTATCTCTTGGTTTACCCTCTCCCTCTATCCACCCCAATACACATAATAAGGGGCCCTATCTATTCGAGTTTTAAACACTCGAACAATAGTATCCACTACCTCCCTCCAATATCGGAATCGTTTTGGACATCTCCAAAACATATGAATAAGATCCCCCCCCCCATTCTTTCGCATCTTGGGCAAGTGTCATCTTTCCTCCGACCAAACCAAAAAAGTTTTTGTGGCGTATAATAAACCCTGTACAGCAAAAAAAGATGTGACATCTTCTGGGGTGGGGAGAGCGATACCCATGGAGATAGTTCAAGAATCCTTTCCCCGGGGGGGCAAGCCATAATAAGGCTGCGAACTTTGCAACTCCCAATAAGGGAAGGGGGGGTTTCATTACCCAATCCTGAGCATTATTATATTACTTCACAACTGCAACACCTGATGGGTTGTGAGGATATGAATGGAGGGACCCCTAATGGAAAATTTTTATTAACAAGAGCATTGCATGATACAATAGTTGAGACATTAGAGGCTAATTCCTTTGGCCATAAGAATCCAACAACTAGAATGATCATTAAAATATGGCAATCAATCAAAACGGTTTTAATATATATACCCCTATTTGGAATAATAGTAATCTGCAGGAAATACTCCCAATAGGAAAAAATTAGGATTGGGAAAAACAGGGAATAAAAAGACAGCTGCAGCAACTGTATATGGATAACAAGCTGAAAAAGTTTTAAGTACTGAAAAGGGAATTTAATATACCGCAAAATACATATTTTACTTATCTTCAGGTGAGTCAGGCCTTGAAAGTTCAATTTAAAAACCAACCCCTGTATTGGAAAGAAGTCCCTCTTCTGCAGCGTATAGCTCTGGTAGGTGTTCTTAAAGGATCTCAGAGATATATGGACAAATGAGTAAAAAGGTTAACGGTGAGAGGAAATTAGATTCAATAAAATTAAAATGGGAACACGATATAGGGATAATATCACAAGAACACTGGAGGAGAATACTGGAGGCATCCCCCTTGGTATCCGTTGCTCCGTCACAGAAAATTTTGCAGTTAATGCTGCTAAACAGAGCATATTCTACTCCTAAACAGTTATTTAACCACTTGCCGCCCGCCCTATTACAAATTGACGGTGGCAAAGTGGTTTCATAATCCTGATCGGCCGTCATATGACGTCCTCAGGATTATGAGCCGCTGCGCGCCCCCGGGGGCGTGCATCGCGGCGATCATTGTTGCGGGGTGTCAGTCTGACACCCTGCAACTACGATCTCGGTAAAGAGTCTCCGACGGAGACTCTTTACCACGTGATCAGCCGTGTCCAATCACGGCTGATCACAGTGTAAATAGGAAGAGCCGGTGATCGGCTTTTCCTCACTCGCGTCTGTCAGACGCGAGTAGAGGAGAGCCGATCGGCTGCTCCTCTGACAGGGGGGGCCTGTGCTGATCGATTATCAGCACAGCCCCCCCGAGGATGCCCACACTGGACCACCAGGGATGCCACCAGACCACCAGGGATGCCCAGGATAAGGTATGCCACCCTAGACCACCAGGGATTCCAGTCAGTGCCACAATGGATGCCAATCAGTGCCCATAATGGATGCCAATCAGTGCCCACAATGGGCATTACTGATTGGCATGCATTATTGTTTGGCACTGATTGGCATCCATTAGTACAGTATATTATAATACAATGCCGCCTATCAGTTCCCATCCGTGCTGCCTATCAGTGCCCATCCATGCCCACCTGTGCCGCCTACCCATGCCCACCTGTGCCGCCTACCCATGCCCAACTGTGCCGCCTACCCATGCCCACCTGTGCCGCCTACCCATGCCCATCCATGCCAGCTATCAGTGCCAATTTGTGCCACCTATCAGTGCCCATCCGTGTCGCCCATCCGTGTCGCCCATCAGTGCCACCCATCAGTGCCACCTATCAGTGCCACATTTCAGTGTCCATCAATGCCACCTTATCAGTGCAACTTCATTGGTGCCACCTCATCGGTGCCCATCAGTGCCGCCTTATCATTGCCCATCAGTGTATCCCCATCAGTGCCCATCAGTGAAGGAGAAAATTGACTTATTTACAAAGTTTTGAAACTCAAACAAAAAAAAAACATTTTTTTTTTCAAAATTTTCGGTATTTTTTTATTTGTTTAGCAAAAAATAAAAACCGCAGAGGTGATCAAATACCACCAAAAGAAAGCTCTATTTGTGGGGAAAAAAATTATAAAAATTTAATTTGGGTACAGTATAGCATGACCACGCAATTGTCATTCAAAGTGCGACAGCGCTGAAAGCTTAAAATTGGTCTGGGCAGGAAGGTGTTTAAGTGCCCGGTATTGAAGTGGTTAAGTTTGGTAAGAGAGTGGATGATTGTTGCCCGAGATGTAGGGGTTCGGGGGACCTACTACATATGATGTGGAAATGCCCCAAATTATTTCGCTATTGGGATGGAGTGATTAATATCTTGCAAGAAACGTTTGACATTAGGTCGAAAAAAGAAGCAATGGTTTGTCTATTGGGCTATAGGCAGGAGCAAGGGGAAAATATGAGTACAACGGTAGCCATCTGGAGAAGTTTATTTCAAGCTAGGAAATTGATAGCAATAAGATGGAAATCGAGGGTGCCCCCTACAGTTAAAAACTGGATTGATGCTATGAATGAAACCCTCCCCAAAGAGAGAGTGGCTTATGTAAGAATCATTTATTAGAATGTGGAAGCCCTGGTCAAAGGGAAAGCATGGTGGTCCATTGTAGAAATGAGGTGGAATAATTGTTGGTAGATAAAAGAGGGTGGAGAGGAGGATTTTCCCCTCTGTGTTCCGCTTGTTTAGTCAAATGATGGGGTGGGTTATATTGCCTTGGGAAGAATATTAGCTGCTGGTATGAAGGCTCTGGTAAGCCACTCTCTTTGTTTTTAATATTTTGTTCTTCTCTTGGGTTAGTTATACAGGATGCTTTGTATTTTGTAAAAGATATGTTATTTAACAAATTTGTACGTTATTATTGTAAATCTATAAAAAAAAAAAGAAGAATCCTTTCCCATTGCAATTCCTATATGTCCCCAACGTCCTTCTCCCATTTCCTCCTATAGGGCCTTATCTGCAGCCCTTTCCGGTTTCCTTTGTGGCTACTTGGATATATTTTAGATATTAGGCCCTTCCGTGTATTAGCCTTAATAATCTTCTGTAAAACAGGTATACTACTCAATTCTATCGTTCTCCCTTTAAACTGTTCTGTCAAGGCATGCCTCACCTGTAAATACTTAAAAAAACGACTGCTTAGGGAGTGCAAATTGGTCTCGCAGGTCTTGAAAAGATCTCTGTTTTCCCTCATGATACATCTGTGAAAGATACTTTAAATCTCGTCTTTCCCATTCTCTAGTTGGGCCCAATTTCTGCACCTCACCCAGCTTATTATTATCCCACAAGGGGGAGTACTCAGAGAATCCTCATTAGCCCTGAATTTTCTTTCCCACTTCCCAAACTTTTGCCATCAACTCAAGGACTGGGGGCCCCCTCAGGAATGTCCCCGCCTCCAATACTTCGATCAAAGATTTATGTGTCAATTTACAAGAGTCTTCATACCACACCCTTCGCTCCCTTTCTCCCATCCCCCCCATATGTTGTAGCTGAGCCGCCAGGAAGTAGCTAAAAAAACGTGGAAGGGCTACCCCTCTCTCGTTATTTTGGAGTTGCAGTGTACTAAGGTCAATGCGCGATGGCCCTCCCCTCCAAATTAGTTCCCTCAAAATACTGTCAACCTTGTGAAACCATACTTTATAAATCCATATTGGAGAATTTATGTAGAAGGTAAAGAAGTTGTGGCAGCAGAATCCTTTTTATTAGGCTACAATAATAGTGGTAGTTTTTCCCAAGTTTTATTTTTAACTTTACATTTTTTAACAATGGAACAAGGTTGTTAACTATGAATTGTTATGCGTCTATAGAAATATTTATATCCAAATACTTTATTTGATTGACTATTTGTAGTCTACATCTTGTGGTAAAGGCTTATCTAATTGGTCAATGGGCAACAGGGAAGATTTCTCCCAATTGATCCTCAAACCTGAGAAGTGTCCAAAGGACTTGATTTTACGCATGGTCTCCCTCAGTGAATTCTTTGTGTCACTAAGCAATAGTAAGAGATCATTGGCAAATAGTATTACTTTTTCTTCCTCCTGCCCTCGCTTAAATCCTTTTATCTCCGGGGAAGATCTAAGAGACAATGCCAAAGGCTCAATAGCGAGGGCAAAGAGGAGGGGGGACAGAGGGCACCCCTGTCTCGTTCCCCTTAGTAAACGAAACTTAGCGGAATATTCATTAGTCACTTTCACTCTCGCTCCAGGAGACCCATATAATAACTTCACCCAATTGACAAAGGTTGGACCTGATGGGTTTACTTCCTCTTTGATTCCCTGCAAAGGTAAAGGATAATGGACTACTATGCATCACATAGTAGTCCATTATGTGTTACTTACCTGACACAGGAGCCAGCGAAGTCACCGCTGTCCCCTTGTGTACGGATCCTCCATCTTCTCGGTGGGTCTCGCTGCTCCGGCGCTGTCATTCGGCGAAGCCGCGATGATGTCACTCCTGGGCCACTGGCGGAATATCTCCGTTGACAGTGGCACGCTCAGTACGCCTGCGCACCGATGTCTACAGCGCATGCGCCGTAGACAGCGGTGCCTGTGTTTTGGCAAATATCTCCTAAACCGTATAGGTTTAGGAGATATTTCTTGGACCTACAGGTAAGCCTTAATCTAGGCTTACCTGTAGGTCAAAGTGGTTTGTAAGGGCTTACAACCACTTTAAATTCTCTCAGAATTCTCCAGAGATACTTCCATTCGAGGGTATCAAAGGCCTTGGCGGCATCCAAAGAGAGAGTGGCCCTATGGCCATCCTCATCCGTTGGGATTTGAAGGTTCAAAAACAGTTGTCTGATATTATTACTGGTAGACCTCCCGGGAATAAACCCTGATTGGTCAGGGTGAACCAACCTCTCTATGTTTTCATTTAATCTAGCCGACAAGACCTTTGATAAGACCTTAATATCTGAAATAGGGAAATAGGTCTATATGAGGAAGGGTTAAGTGGATCTTTATTCTCTTTAGGGATAACAATTATAGTAGACTCCATCATGGATGGGGGAAGCCCTCCCTTCACCGCCTAGGCGTTAAACACCTTTAGCAGTTCGGGGAGGAGCACCTCACCATAGTGTCGGTAGATTTAGATAGGGAGACCGTCCGGGCCTGGGGACTTCGAGCCTGCCATCTCCTGGATGGTCCGCTGTAACTCCCTGAGGGTGACCGTACTATCCAGAGCAGCCCTGTCCTCCGAGAGACAGGGGGCCCCCAAATTATGAAAAAACGTATTAATTTCTACCTCATTATCATCCTGATTGGACCGATAAAGAGCCTCGTAATATACTTTCAATTTATCCACTATCTCCGATGTATATGAGGATGTCCTACCCTCGCTGATAGTGATCATCGGTAAAACTGACGATGGTGCGCTAGATCTGGCTAAATGGGCCAACATCCTGCCTACACTTTCCCCCTCCCCAAAAGCTATTTGCTTCTGGAAAATTTGTTTATTCTCCGCTTTTGTCTAGTACTATTAAATGGTAAGTCTGTTGTGCCTCCATCCAGACCCTGAGATTCCCAGGTGTCGGATCACTTATATATTGCTCCTCTGGAAGTACGACCCTACCTGCTGCCATTTCCTCCCTTTCCCTTGAGTGTTTTTTGATTTTTGAGATTTGCTGGATCAAGAGACCACGGAGGAAGGCCTTAGTTGTATCCCACACTACCCCCTGGGGGGCTGAACCCGTATTCAAATCTATACATTCTTTTAAGGCCCTTAATACCTCTTGGGGTTCACCCATGAGTTCCAACCAAGCAGGACTAATTTTCCATTCCCTATAGTTACTACATACCCCAACCTCCAGTGAAGCTATAAATGGGGAGTGGTCCGAAAGCCCTCTTGGCATATATCTAAGATTGTTTATCATAGGGATAATCTTATCATTGCCAAGCATCATATCGATCCTCGACAATGTAGAATATGTACTGGAAAAGGAAGAATAACACACAGATCTTGGATTTCTTAATCGCCAATGTCCTTTAGACCCATCTCACCCATAAACCGGGGTAGTCGACCTTCCGTTATCCCTCTCTGATGGCTCCCTTGTGGGAGCCTATCTAGTGATTGGTCAACAACCGCGTTAAAATCTCCCGCTACCAAGACAGGGACTCCTGACTTGTCCAGCACAAACTCCAGTAGGTCAAACAGAATCTCTCTGTGTCAAGGGGGGGGGGGGGGATATACAAAAATTGTTATATTTTCTAACTTACAATATAAAAAGATATACCGCCCCGTCGTCAATCTTACTTTGAATACAGTTAAACGTACTCCCTAATCTAATAAAAATACTCATTCCTCTAGAGAAAGACTTGAATAGAACTGCTGAGGAAATTCTCCCCATCCCAGATGAGGGATGGACACCTTAGTAAAATGGGTCTCCTGTCTCCTGTAAGCATAAGATTGTGACCCCATAAATTTCTGCCATTGACAATACTGCAGCTTTTTTCCCTAAGTCTGTTCCAAGAACAAATACATTTTTTTTATTAACCAGTGTTTCTCTATTCATAGCAGTTCTAACTTTCAATTAGTTCTGTAACTTTTGTGTGCTGTACCTTTTACTCATTAGTGCATCTTTGTTCCTTTTCCTGCTAATACCATTCCTTTAGTGACCAAACATAGATTGTGAAAATATTTATTATATTGAGTGTCAAACTTACGATCCTCCGCACCATACATACATAATATACCCTACTTCCTTTGCAAACATACCCTAATCGTTACATCCTCCTCCAACCATAACTCTATCTCTCATTGCCTCTCTCATTGCCTCACTCGGCTTACCCGGGAGCCTTCTATTGTGACCTACCCATACACACCATATTTGAAATATTGCCTTTGTGACTATATTTACTATACTACCCGCCCCCTCCCTACCCCCAAAAAATCAAAAACAAATACCATCCCCCACCCCCAAAAAGGAAAGAAAAACAAAAAAAAAAACACATAATCGAAGAGAACACCTTGCTGCTTCACCCCCCCAAACAGGGGGTACCACGCCTTTTGCTCTCCTCCTTCCATACTCCTCACTCCCACCCGTACCCCCCCTAGCGAGGGGAGAGGGACACGGCAAACCGAGAGGGGAAAAAAACTTTGCCTGCCATCTCTCCCTCAGACCAACCCCCCCCCCCCCTTGATATAACACAACACATATTAATTTGGCATGACCCCAAGAAAGCCCCAATTAGGGCAATGCCGCAATCCCACTCTTCTAGTGTCTCTCATTATGGGTTGACAACCACGCCTCCACCCCCTCTGGGGTATTAAAAAATATAGTTCCTTCATAAGAAGTTAGTCTTAATTTTGCTGGATATAGTAGCGCATATGAAAAATTTGCTTGGCGTAGCCTTCGTTTTACTTCCCCGAATTTAGCTGTCTTCCTCTGGAGGTCTGGTGAATAGTCTGGGTGAATAGACACCCTGATACCATTATACAACAGGTTACCCAATTCCCTTGCTTTCCGCGTTATAGTCTTTGTCCTTATAACTCAATAATTTTACCATAAGGGGTCTTGGAGAAGCTCCAGAATGGGAAGGCCGAGCAGGGACCCTATGAGCTCTCTCTATTGCAAAAAGTGGTGAGAACGATTCCTGCCCAAATACCTCGCATAACCATTTTTCCAAAAAGACAACAGGGTTGGATCTCTTGCAATGTCCTGGGAGACCTAGTATGCAAACGTTTTTTTTTCTCATCCTATTCTCCATTTCATCCATTTTATTTACTTGTTTGGCCAGTTCTTTAATAACGCTCATCTCACGTTTAAGGGGGGCTAAGTCATCCTCCACCACACTCACTCAACCTCCAAAGCTGTAGTCCTCTCCTGTATTTTTTGTAAGTCATGTCTGACAAACAAAAGATCTTCTTGAATAGTTTTCAATTGGTTGTTCATTTCAACTAAGGAAGTTCTACAGGAATTAATCACCTCGAATACCTCAAGAGTAGGGTCTAGGTTTTCTGCACCAAGTCCCGCCACTAATCCCAAGGCCCCTTCCGCTAGTTGGCCCTGGGACCTCCCCACAGGATCACCTACTTCCCCCTGCAAAGGTTGATGACTTGACTTTTCCTACCCCCTACTGCCCCAGACTGTCTGTGATGATGGGCCTGTTGATTTTGTGAGGTAGATTTAGGAGATATCTGACCCGGTGCCTGACCTGGAGTGTTAACAAATTTCTCAAGCTTTGCTGCTGCTTGGCTTGCCTGACTAGTATTTGTGGTGCGTTGCGACGTCATAGTTTTGACACAACGAGGTTCCAGATACAGAGTATAGAACTAATTACAGTCTTTGCATTGGTTGACCACCCCTAATAGGGGAAGTATTAATATGTAAATAGGCTCTAATGCTCAAAAATTCTTAGGCACAGCAAAAAAAAAAGGGACGGGAAAAGTTCACATAGCAATTCAAGTGGCAACAAAAACCATTAGACCCACTTTCCCTTCTGAAATGACCCGACCTAACAAGCACAGTTCATGTCACTTCTACTTTCTCATATAATGTAAGAGAAAAAAAAAGAAAGAGAGAAAAGCAAGCAAAAAAAAAACGTTCTGGGTACTTCTCACCACTCCAGGTGCTGCATTTAGGGGGTTACTGTACTTGACTTCAAGCGTTAGGCATCCTATGTTGTATTGCTTTTCAGATGTTTATCCGGGCACACAGGCGTCCTGTGTTATGCTGCTTTTCAATAGTATCCAGACACACAGGAATACTTGCATCCCCTCTGACGCTGAGGCTTGTTAATTTGGAAGGGGAACCCTCTCATGGTTCCCCCTCTAATTGGCCCCCCCCTCTAATTTGCTACCTCACCCCCGGCCGGTGTCTGATCCTCTGGTCCTCGTCCCTCATCCTCCACTCGCGGTATGCTACATTCACCGGGCGCAATGCCTGTGTCCCACCAGCTCTCTCGCAGCCCCGTCTGTATCACCGCTCCCCCTGCTCACACAACGAGACCGCTAAGCGAGCGGTCAGGCGGCCTTATGGTCATCATCAGTTCACTGGGAGTGGGGAGGGAGGTGAGAGGACGCCAAACTCACTCCTCACTCACTCTCACCAACCCCCTGCATCCGGTCACGCTCCGCCACCTAGCTCCGACACTTAGTCCTTTTTCCAAGATTTATTTGTGATAAACAAAAAGTTCTGCAATAGACGAATAGAGAGTTAAGGGGAGTTCAGGTACCTGTTAAGTGTGGGTTAGAGGTATTTTCTTGATCCAAAGGACAAACAGCTTCCACAGACTGGATCCAGCAATCACCGGATAGGCCTCTCTCACTGACCTAGCAGCCGGTGGGATGCTCAAACTAAGTCTCTGCCACAGACTTGTCAATTTAAATGAACTTCTCGACAAATATTAAAGAACTGTCACACAGTACCAGTTTCTTCAGCCGACCCGGCGATACTGTATGGTTAGTGACCCAGGTTGTGTCCTCCAACTGAGTCTCCAGGCTCCTCCAGAGACACCAGCCTCATTGCTCGGTTCTCTCCTGGAAAAATCCTCCCCTGGATCCTCCAGTCACTTAGTTTCTCCCTGCGGGCAAGACAGCACAGGACCACCCCTGGGTCAGTAGACCCCAAGACTTTTGGGCAACTTTCAGTTGCAAAGCCTCGGGCCAGCCGGCCCTGAGGCACAGGAACAGGCAGTACACACCCCAGGCCAGGAGTGCCATGAGGTCGGGACAGCGAACCCCAGAAAAGAACCCCTCAAAATGGCGTCAGTACCTTAAATACCCCCACCCAGAATGCACAGCGGGTGAACCACTCCCACTGGGCTATTTCCGAGTAAAAGTGGTATTCAATGCATCCAGCCTGTTGCCTATCCAACACTTACCGGTGTTGACAGCGACACCCAAGGCCAAGTGGAAACTAGCACAACCCAGCTGAACTGGTACAGAAACCAGAACTTTGAAATAATTAGCCTGAGCCAAACTGCAGCTTCAGACAACTTAAATTTGAAAAAAAACAATAGCGTCTGCTCATTAGGAGCAGGGCGCTACATATATAATATGCATTATGCAGGATTAAACATTATGCATCCTGGATCTCACAAGGCATATAAATGATAAATGCATGTAAGTGAACAAAGTGTGTAAAATGTGAATATTACTTTGAGCATTAGGCTGTGTTTATACCTCTGCATTTATCCTACTGTTTGCTGATGAGTAAATGCCATTTCATTAGGTTTTACATGTACTTTAAGCTGTATTTTACTTCTAGCTCTTCTTCTAGATGCAACACATTTAATATGTTACTGTAATTTTCATTTAGTAGTTTGATCTTTTCATTAACAGCCTGGCAGGAATGGATCGCAAGCTTCAGGAAATCCAGTCATGGCAGCAGCTGGATCAGAGTAAGGTCATCAGCCAGATCCTTCAGGAGGTATGCGTAGAATGTCCTTTTAGAGTGTACCTGTCTCCTCTATAGGCCTGAGCCTGAATTCAATATGGCAATTTTCTTCGGAGCTAGTGAAAACAAACTAAAATATTTTTGTTGGGCTGGGATTCAGGCTATACTTGCCCAAGTATATAATAAAGAGATCCATTTTAAAGTGTAGCAATGTTTGAAAAACATATGAAACGTCTACCCGTTTGCTGGTAACGTCATCAAGGCATGAGGCTTTATGTCTTGATCATTCACTGGCAAACTGATAGGATGAAACTTTTTAAGTATAAATTAATCCCCCTAATATGGCTCTATTTGTTTATTTTGTGGACAAGCGCTGTTTAAAGGGTCTTTCCTCTAAACCGTTATTTGGGTTATGGGTAGATGCTGCGAGGCTGCGTTATCCACTGCATTCTTGTATCCTTTGAAAACGACAGCAGCAAAATCTCTGCCAAACATCCTGAATGGTTGTAAGACAGTGGGTTTAAATGCCCCATTTTACCCACCAGCTAAAATATAATATCTTGATCATACAGTACAGACACAGGACCTTTTCACACTTTTTGATGTGCTTATCCATACACGGTGAGTTAAGGGTGTGTACCTTCAGGCGATTGGACACTGGAAAAACTTTAAAGAACATACCCCTTGGGTGCCTTCCCTCTAACTCTGTCCCACTCTGAGTCCTCAGTTTTGTGCTAGTGTCTGAAGGTGATTATTTTCTCTTTTTATTTTATCTTTGACTTCTTCAATCAACCCCTCACTGTCTTCTAATACCAACATAGAAGCAGTGTATCCATATGGGAACCACTTCAGTAAAACCTTGGAAGCTGTACCTGGACCCCTCGCTATAGGGATGGCCTGTAATATTGCCTCAGACATTGGATCCTGCATGGGCGCACATCTTTTCATTTGTTGCTGCGCATTGAGTTTGCCGCAGGGTGCTATACAAGTCCAGGGTCGTGTTCCATGATTATAACGGGTGAAGCCTGGACTTTGTATATAGTCCAGTGTTGTGGACAGGTACAACAGATGAATGTATTCACCTCGCAGTGTAAACTTTTCAAACTAGGTGCTTAAACTCAACCACAGAGCTTAGTCTCAAGTGGATGAGCAGGTGTTACATCACAACACTACTCAAACATTTTACTGCCACTTCTGCCTAGAGCCCTTATAATTTACTAAGGTGCTTCCTTTCACCACGAGAATTTGTTACAGGATGGTCCACACCTGGGTTAATGCATACTCCTTATGGACACATTTACCCTATACTCCCCACACGCAGGAGAATACCTTCACTTAAAGTGCTTTTTAATATAAATCATACCATCCCCTCTGTAATAAAACAATAAGTGTCCCTATGCTTGTGTTCTATCAAAAATATGCTGATCTGTCCCTATATCATAGCGGCTCCCAGCGATCACTTGACTCCTCGGCTCTCCTCTACCCAGCTGACAGCTCCAGTGGGCGGGGCTGAGCACTCTCGCTGATGTCAACCAGGGAAGAGAGGTGAGAGAGAGCCGAGGAGTCATGTGATCACCGGGAGCCGCTGTGATATAGGTACAGATTGCCATATTTTTTATATAACACGGGCACAGGGACACTTATTGTTCTATATCAGAGAAGAGGGGATGATTTTATATTAGATATGAGAGCAGCAGGAGCTGAGGGGGTGGACACTGACACGGAGCAGACAGGCAGGGAGGGGGGGAGGGAGAGGACCGAGAAGGACAGAGCTGCGGATGATGGAGGCACGTAAGCTAACCATGCTGTCAGGGCACAGCAGCCATGATATACCATGGTCAATTTACAGTGGGGAGGATATAGCCGGGCAGGATCAGCCAGGTTTTTTTTTTTGTTGATATATGGGGCCAAATGACACAGCGCATGCTTTAAGGGAACAGGATCTGTTTTTTCTTTTTCTTTTTTTTGGGGGGGTTAACAAATGCTTTAAGGAATTTGGGGATGAGAACCACAATAGGGATGTTGCAATAAGGGCCAGTCAGATTACATCATGGGATCTTCATTACAAAATGTTAAAATACTCCATCGCAATTGTGATTAAAAAGGCAACGTTGCCTAAACAGCACACTCACACACCACACATGCATGCATGCATAATGTCTAGAAAAATTACAAAACCAGCTAACATTCACTGCCAAGGAGGGAGTAGACTTCTGTAAATAGTAAGTTGTCTGTATGTGACAAATAGGTAAACATTAAATCTCCCCAGTGTGCACAGGTAGCACTGAATCCTGGTATGGATTTCAACCAATTAGCTCTTACCCTCGCTTGTAGCTTTGATGAAGTCCAGGTGAGTGGGAGTCAATGCAAAATTGCAAGTTAACATTCACTCTACCAAAGGCCTGCACAACACTCAACCTCAGAGTGACTCTGTTTCTCTTGCACTGAAGCAAGAGTTGCAATTTTAGGCACGCAATAAGCAGCCTATTTGACTAAAGCAGAATTCTCTGCATCTATGTCACATTTCCACTAACAGATTACAGCCTTAATACAGCCATCTTTGTCCAGGGCCAAAACACCACACCTCTTCTACTCACGTTTCTCCACCTGAGTGGGATTCTGATATGCTGGTCCCAGAAGATGCACACACAGAAGGGAATGCAGATGATATTGAGGCAGTGTTGGAAGAAGTTGCAGAAGATTTTTCTTCCTCAGATTGTCAACATGCTTGCTAACATTTAAAAGCGTTTGCAAGAGCCCTAGCATTGTGCAGCCTGACTCTTCTCCATCTTGCCATGCCCCTTTGGGTACAAAAGAGATCTGCAAAAACCTTTACAATATTTTATCATATTAAATAATACAATAACAGAAAGAATGTGCAGTGTTTGATGCTTGGATCACTCCAGTTTTCTCACTCCTCTCCCTAAATCTCAGTTGAACTTGGCTCCAGTGGAAAAAAATTTTTGCAAGGAATGAGCTATTTATGTGGTTGATCCTGCAATCTCTGTCATAACGAAACATCTCAATGTTTAAAATGTCAAACATTTCATAAGACAAATTTCCAGAGCTATCCCAGAAGTTTACCAAGCCTTGCCCAAAGCCTTAACAGTGAAAGGGCACCTTCACTTCTAAGATTTGGTGGGACATCTGTTGCATTTTTGCCTCTCTCTGAGTCACAAACATCTGTAGACCTGTGGGTTATATTGGCAGTTTTAAAGGGGTTCAAAATGTAGATCAAAATGCAACCCTCTTACTGCTTTATTCTTTTAGATCAACCAAAAATTGCAGACAAAAGTTAGATTTGCACAGTGCCCTGAACCTTCTCTTGTCCCAGGGGGTTGTTGTGTCAGTACCACCACAAGACACTTCAAAGCTATTATACAAACCTGTTTATGGTACCAAAGCCCAACAAAGGTATTCATCATATTTTGGACCTAAAATCCCTCAAAAAATTCCTTAATTTCCAAAACTTTGCATGGAATCTGCAAGGTCAGTAATTGCTTCTCTGAGGGAGAATACATGGCATCTGTGTACATCCAATGTGCCTATTTGCATGTTCCCATTTACCCACCTCATCAGCACTTTCTGCACATCACAGTGGCAGACAATCACTTCTAGTTTGTCACACTGCCCTTTTGGCTTATCCTCTATAACCCATCGATCGCAATCTACCAGTAAATCCTGGGCAGGTGACTGGTAGAGCATGCCCTTGGCTTGTTGACCTGTCCTCTGCAGAACCTCAAACACAGTGGGGTCCTTATATGAAGCAGTGGGAGAGAGCAGACAGCCACATCAGCTGATACAGCTTCTTTAATTCCATCTGTGATCCTCAACAAAGTGATATCAACTGTGAATGTGAATAGGGCAGCTCTGCAAATGCCCTGCAACCTTGTGCAGTACAATGACTACGGGATTAAACAGACAAGAAGGAGGCATTGCATCACCTTCTCACAACCTGCTTCAACTCCCTGGACCCTGCACTAGCATGCTTGCAGAATGGCCCTATTTACTTGAATAGGCTGTGATCAGTGGGCGGTAGTGCCCGCCCAAAGTGACCGAGTATAATTCCTGCTGCTTCCTTGGCTGCGGCCTCTGCAGCTAAAGGGGGTAGGGGACTGGGGGAGGTAAAACTGAAGTTCAACCGCTGGGTTTTACCACCACACCAGCCTCACATGTGAATGAGCCCTTATTCACTAGTGTAGCAAGCACTGCTTCTCCCTGAAAAGCTATCGGAGCATGTTACATAGGCGGCGAGGAGGCAATATGTATAATTGCATGCAATTGTGGCACGGTAGTATGGCAATTGTAGGTTTAAAACAGGTGATGAGGAAGTGACGTGGAAAAACACTGTGCTCGTTGATCTTTGAATCCTTCCATGTTGCTCAGGTAGATCTCCACCTTTCTAAGGTTGCCCACCCCTGCTCTATACCCAGAGTGTTCACAAAGGTCTTAGCACCACCTCTGCTTGCCCTTCTCAGAACTCGGGGTATCCAAGTCACAGGTTATCTACCTTCTTCTAAAGTATTCGTCTCCCTTCTAGCAATCAGAAAATGTCCACAAGACAAGTCAGATGCTCTAGGTCTTTTGCTGAATAATCAATTTCAACAACTCTGCTCTTCAGTCTACCCTTTGCTTGGGATAATTGTATCTGGTCCTGGACACATCCCAATCAAAAGTATCTCTCCCAGAAAAGAAAGTTCTTTCTCTAAAAGCACATGCTCAAGAATTGAGATCCAAGAGACATCCCACAACAAAATTCTTAAGAATTCTAGCCTCCTTCAAGGCAGTTCCATTCAACCAAGGTCCCCATCAACATCTTGTAGCTCAGAGCAGTGTGGGTGACTCTGCAGCACTGGACCTTGCTTCTGGGACACTAAATCAGTGAGGACTGAGGACTCCTGGACTGCGGTAGGCTTAAAGGGATGATGCCCCGGAGGGTGTGTCCTCTAAAGCCTTGCCAGTTACCTGAAGGTACATGTCTGTAACCCAAGGTGTATAAATAACTCTGCCTGTGTCCTATACTGTACTATAAGATATAGAATTTACAGGTAAGTCAAAAAAAAAATAAAGAAATTTAAATCCCAAGCTTAAGTTTGATGCCTACACAACCTTTAATGGTGTATAATGCTCTTTATTTAACTGCTTCCTTTCCAGTCAGAAATACAGAAAGTGGCCTTTGAGGCATTGCAGCTGAAGAAAGATTTAATGCATCGGCAGATACGGGAACAGGTGGGTGTGATCTGAGAGGGACTAATCAAGAAGGAATGGAAATTGTTCGTGAGAGACTGACTAACCTTAGTTCCACACCCAAAGTAGCTCACCAACATCCTCCCAATTAAATTTTTGTGTAATGGGTATTCTTTAATCACTTCACTGCTGCTTGTTGCCATATATTATGGCAGAGCAAAGAATGATAATGAATGGTAACCCATGGCAGCTACATCTCACCTTTCATCAGATTAGAGTAGCTGGGAAATCATTGTTCATTGGTGGCGATAAGACATCACCTTTTACCCTTTTACAAACTTGAAATGGGGCTTCTGCATAAAAGTGGATTTCTGTTTTTTAAGAAAACCTGCATTTAGAGAAACAGAGTTTGCCATTGAGGGTCACCTACTGAAAATGCTAGTTGTCTCTGGTTTACGAAATATCTGAGTTGCTGACCTGGAATAAGCACGCATAAAGTGAAGTCATTACTTCTGATTTTGATTAGTATTCCAGATTAGTGAGTCAGACAGTACTGAAGTTAATGTCTCAGCATGATGGAACTAGTATGTTCACAAGTAGAGGTCAATGATGGCAGTCTCCATACTTCCTCAGTATGGATTTCCTTTTTAGAGTACTGTTTTTGCTTGGTGCAATTTCCACTCTTGTGTCTAAATAGAAAGCTCCTCCATACTCACATTTGCCAACCTCTCAGCATGTTATTCGGCCTCCCTCTTGACCTGCCTGGCTGTTGCTTTTTACTTTTTTTTGCTGCCATATTTCTCTAGGAGACACCTCATATGTAGCATAGAGAACATCAAGAGTGAGAAACCGTCGTATAAGCATTTAGCCAATGTAAAGTGTTCCTAAACCCTGGACCCTGTATTCACTATATCAGTTCTCCCACAGTACACAGAACATGGAAATGCAATTATTTTAGTAAATATAAACGGCTAAATACCTTTTCTCCTCAACAGTATACTGTATAGCAGTCTTGTAACTTCGATCAGTGTCTGGGTAAAGCTTGTGGGAGGAGTTTTCTTTCTGCTCTGACTGTCCTATGATGCTGCACAACCCCTCACTTCCTGTCTGGACAGTGTTGATTGGCCCTGTGCTGATCACATGCACCCTCACAAAAAATAAAGCAATACACACCAAACTGCCTCCAAGGCTCTGTTCTATCCGCAGATGGATTGGGGACAGTAAAATAAGGGGAGGATCAGAGGAGACGGATCAAACAGCCTTTTTACACAATGCTTTACTGAATATACAGACTGATTTTACTGTTGTGGGTTTAGTAACGCTTTGAGTCATTGCTACTCCTCCGGTCTTGCTTTATCCAGTACTTTTACCAATGCCTCCATCCAGAACATTATCATTTTTATAGAGTTATCTTATTCCATAAAAGCGGCCTCTTCACAATAAAAGTTATTTACTGAAAGTTTTTCAGATCTTGAACACACCTCATTGGGAAAACTTTAATGTAAGGAATGGAACACTTGCTTTTTTTGGGAGAAAATGCTGCTTAAAGTCCACCTTTTGCCCAAAAAAAAAACGCAAATAATAATTGCGGAAAAAAAGTATGTTTTTTTTATTTCTATGCAAATTACCCTACAAAGCATTGCAACTGCAAACCCTGGATTGTGTGCGTGTGATGCCAGGCTCCTAAAGACTCTTCCTCAAGCTCCTGGTTCATACGAAGATATGGGCTTTCAGTTAGAGAGCTGAAGGCATGTCAATAAATTATATGTGTGGTGAGCACCGTACTTTTGTTAATTGATGACTGCAACTCTGCCTGCTGCAATGGCAGATATAATTTGTAGTTTATTAATTCACAGATCTCTGTGACTGAACAACATGGCTATGAGCCCTGCACAGCTGCAATAAATTCAGGACCCAGCAGCTGCTGCCAGGGAGAAGAGTCTGCTGATAGTACAATGTCTAAGACCTCATAGCTCTTCAGTCCTTTACACAATTTTTAGTTGCCAATCCTGACTTGTATGGCACGTGCACCTCTGTGGTTTCATGGAATTTTTATGAAATGCATATTTTTTTACTGGATTCTTAAGTTTTAAGTGCAATCATGAGTCAATCCCATTCTTAAAGTGGAACTCTACTCCAAACTGTTTTACATATTGAGAAGGGTTAGAACCAATGTCAGGTTTTTAGCTGTCTGTGTCCTCACTGGGAAGATTTACTCTCACTTCCTATTCCGGTAACCACCCGGGAGTTGCTGTCAACGGAACTTCCTGTTCTCTGAAATGCATTGCACAAATATTTCTATGAAAAATTCTTCAGGGGCTGATCAGTATCACTGGCCTCCCTGGTAAACACTTAATAGAATGCAGTATGGAGAATGCACTGTAGAGAAGGAGGTGGTAAATACAACTTACAGCAGTACCTGTGGTCACCAGGACAGAAAGCATGTGCAATTCTCCCCAATAGGACATAGGCTGTAAAGAACACCTGACAGAGAATCCAACCCACTCTCAGTCTTTTCAGAATTTTTTTTTTTTTATGATTTGTTTTTTTCTACGTAAAACTTATTTCAAATCACTTGTAAAATACAGTAACATAATAATTTCACATTTGGCAGTTTATTGGTAGCCTGCCTTATTAATATATGTGATTTTGTTTTTTGCGTACAATGTAGATCCAATGCATGTACTGCATTTCCTTTTAATACAGCAAAAAACAATCCTTTTGGCTGCCGCAGATGTCTCTCCCTTGTCCCCTCGGCTTTGCTACGGCAGCTTAGATAGCTTATAAGAGTGAGATTTTATTTATCCAATCCCTCCTGTTTCATCTTCTGTCTAGATATTATTAATAGAAGCTGAGTTATTGCATCTGACTCAGCTGGAGGTAAAGAGGCAAGACTTGGACACAGAGGCACTTCAGGTATGTGGTTACCTCCCGTCGTCCCTCCCGAAACGGAAAACCTGCAGGTTTCCTGTGTTTGTCTTGTTAAAGCCATTTGTTGATTGGTGGTGGGATTTTTAGATTGCCCACGTATTATGCTAGTCTATTAACTGGGCCATGATGTCAGCAAATAATTGAGCAGGCAATGGGATGATAGGCAGGCTTCCCAAGTGATAATGTCTGCAGAGATGTTATAGGTCTTTGAAGGTTCTTTATTATCAGAGCGTATTTCCAGGAAGTCTCATTAACGTCTGCTGGGGAGCTGTTTGAATTCTGAGCCCTTACCTGGCACCAGTCTTGCTAACATGAGCCATTTGTTAGTCAGCCCATACATGAATACATTTTTTTTTTCGTTCACCCAGCGGGTTAAACAAAAAAAAAATAATACTGACTTGACTCCCCCATCCACACACTTGTGGGTATCCTCCCTACTTTACTGAGCTAATGTAGGCTTACAGTGGAGAGACTTCCCCGCCATCAGAATACAGTGATCAGCACTGCTGGTTATATCCAGAAGCGCTGATGCAACGACAAAAATCAGACAGGGCGGTTGTACAGAATCTACCGATTGACTAATGTACTATCACCCTGCCCATACATGAATCGAAATTTAGCCAATCTCTGCCAAAGTTCAGTTCCGTATCAATGGCAGTATCTTCTCTCTTAGCACAGTTGGTTTCAGAGTTGGGCATAGACATCAAAAAGCCATGGGCTCTCCAGTTTATGTTAATCAGCTGAGGGTTGTAAGTCAATGAAAAGACCACCTTTAGAATCAGTAGACAGAAATTATGGATGTTCTAGATGACCGCTATAATCACTAATCATCTGCTTTAGTTAGTTTTTAGGTAAAGTACTGGTTCAGTGCACAAATTGGCTGCCATGCTTGTACACGTGACAGTGAAATACATTTTGTTTCATTGGATGAATGAGGAACCAGTGGAATCAATACAATTAACCATCATAGCTCAAATATCTTCTAAATACTCATGTTTGCACAAACCATCTGTTCAGGAATATTCATCCACTAATAAATTAAATGTTTTTTTGTTTTTTTTGTTTTGCTTCGTCATCAGTCTGTCCACATGTTTTGTCTTGAGTGTCTGTCGTTATTTGTGTCTTATGCATGCTCCTGTTCTGGAGAGTGACGTGTGAATAGGAGCATACATGATTGCATGATTGTTTTTGGGGAACTATAACCAAGATTATTTAATTTTACATTTTATTTTTTATTTTTATCTGGTGTGAGAATCCCGCCTATCATTTGTTATGCACCAGTGATCTTGCTGAGAATGCAGCCTATCTATTCCATAGAGTCTGGTTACATCACTGAGAAAGCAAGCTATACATTCACTAGAGACTGATTGCATTACTAAGAAATGCAGCCTATCAATTCAATAGAGACTCATGAAATCACTGAGAATGTTGCCTATACATTTGCTATGGACCGGTGATATCCCTGGGAATGAAGCCTATCCATTCACTAGAGACTGTTGATCTTGCTTAGAATTAACCTCTACAAGTAATAGATATCCGTGACATTACTGAATATGCACCCTATTCATTCACTATAGAGACTGGTGACATCACTGATAAGGCAACCTATCTATTCATTAGAGACCAGTGACATCAGAGAGTGCAACTTATCCATTCATTAGCGACTAGTGATATTACGGAACATGCAACCTATCAATTCATTAGAGACCAGTGACATCACTGTGAATGCAACCTACCCATTCATTGGAGACCAGTGACATCACTGAGAATGCAACCTATCCATTCATTGGAGACCAGTGACATCACTGAGAATGCAACCTATCCATTTTTTAGAGACCAGTGACCTCACTGGGAATGCAACCTATTAATAATGTTATGTTTTTTTCTGTAAAAATGTTGATGTCCTTCTGTCCAGTGAATTTGTTTTGCTGAATTTATGTCTTGTTATTTAAACCTTAGACATGTCTTGTGTCTGTGTTTTAATGTTCTGTCTTGTTTTAATGTTCTGTCATGTTTTGTTAAAATTCAACTTCTATAGCTGTAACAGAAGGTTTGTGAAATGTGTTAACGTTCTGCATCCATTGGTGGTCTCATCCATTCCTGTGGCTTGTGTGCAATTTTGTTCGAAACAAATCTTAAATACTGAGAGTATTTGATTTAAGGGATGTTCCACGTAAGATTACAAATCAAATTTAGGATTTTATAGACACTTTGCATGTGCAGTTGCACTCATTTTTCCCTAGAGCTTAGTAAATGTGGTGAAGCTTAACGTTGAATCTTAACTTTGTAAAGAATACCTCGTCAGGCTCAAGGAAAATAACAAAAAAGATAGCATTTTTGCTTACACATGATTGGATGATGGAAATCAACAGAGCGTCATCACTTCCACTAAGCTCTGGGGAAAATGAATGAAACTGCAGTCTATTTGCCTTTAGTAAATGAACCCCAGAGTATCTCACCCACACACTCTTGTCTGTACCTGAAATACAGGCTGTTATTTTTTTTAAATATGGGCTGTAGTATCAGGTTTCACCCACAGGGGGCACGCTAGGTAAAATCAGATTTCAACTCTTAGTTGCTGGGGGGAAAAAATGTGTGGGGGACATAGACTACCTACATTTGTGCATGTCTACACAGGTCATCCTTTAATATTAACCTCTGGTTGACTACAAAGCCGGATCTCCGTTCCTTTTTATACTATAAAGAGTTAAAACATTTTATATGCCTTTACACCTATTCTAAGCCACAAAACTCAAGGATAGCCCCTTTTATCAGCTCTGTTAATATTGCACACATACAATAATATCCATTGTGTTTTAAGAAAGTAAAGGATTATTTCATTGCTATTTTTTATTTTTATTTGTTGCACCATTATTTCCAGTCCAGCAAGAAATATCCAGGCTTTGCTTATCCCTTTCCATAGATCATACCCTTCCATTGCCACCATTGTATTTGCTGTTGGCAAGAAATTAGAGATTTTTGTATGAAAGGTTTAGTAATAGAAGGTGTTCCGGCTACCTCAGTTGCTAGAGGAAACACGAACACTTGCTTATTTAAAACTCTTTTCATACACAAGGGTCATTATCTGTGTTGTCATTTCTGTGTTGGGAGCCCATTTGTCTTAAAGAAACCAATTCATCCCCCTTAGATTGTCCTAACCTTGGACACCTATCATGACTGTTTCATACTAGCTGACAATGTTCTCATTAACTTAGGAGGTCATCTCAGAGCAGCGGAAAGCCTTAAGTGAACTCTTGCAGCAGTTGCTGAAGGACAAGAAACAGAGGGAAGAAGAGTTGTTGGCTGTGCTGGTGAGTACAAAGAGGATCTTCTTCACAAGTCAATTAGTGACAATTATGTTGTCCTTTTTTTGATTCCCTGAGGCCCTGGCCAGTATAAAAAAACTCTTCTGTCTTATTTGTACAGTACAGGACACGGCACTTGTGCTTATAGACCATGAGTTATATGCAGGCTACCTTCAGGTGATTAAACATTGGCAAAAAGCTTGCTAGGGCCACCCCTGGTTCACACTGGTATAACTCTGTCCACTCTGAGACTCTTGTTTTGTTGCTAGCATCCTTAGGTGTAGATGTGGCCTCCTCTGGAGATGTATTTTTCTTTTTAAACCATTAAAAAAAATTCTCTGATGCTTCTATCAAGATCTGGCTACTTTTTACACTAGGATATCTAGCAGTTTCCAGATTTGTGTGTACCTTGCGTAACCCCCCAGGACTCCATGATGTGGGACTGGCCTGTAAAGTTTGCTTGGGGCACTGGATCCTGCATTAGATGCTCAACTTGGCTCAAAGTGCAACATTTTAGTTAGCCGGGGCGCTTTATAGGTTTAGGACCATGCTCCATTTCTATGGTTCTCAGACCTTAAAGACCCCTTTGGGGTTTACCCACTCTGACAGGTGAAGCCTGGACATTAATAGGTCCAGTGTTGTGGATAGGTAAGACAGGGTTTCCCTGTGTGTTGGCACAGATTTCTGGCTTTTAACATCACAATCCACAGTGTGTAACACGCTATGCAGTTTTACAGGGAAATTATTTGGGAGTTATTCACTTTAATGTGGTATCCCCTGCCTTATTTTCTTTAACGTTTCTTGATGTGAGCAATTTAAATTGGGTGTTTTTCTCCTCCTATCGAGACATGGTCTCAGAAGCATGAGAAAGCTGTATCACACCTCCTGTCTGACGCATACCCACCTTTTCTGGCAATAACACTGACATTACTGCACTACTATATCAATCTTCTACAGAGTCACAGGAACATGGTCAGCGCATGGGTTATAGCGGCTTATGTATCTGCACATACAAACTACAAACATTCTGCACCCCATTCTGTGGGTGCTCCACTGGAGATCCCCTCACTTAGTACTGGCAGATCACAGGCGCTAGGGAGCTGGGACAAATGAGCTCAATAATATGAATTCTGCAGACAGCTTACAAAAAACCGGAAACACTGCCCGAATGTCCCTTGTCCTGGAGCAATGTCCTTTTTTGACACTTCTCCCCTAATCTGAATCTATCTCCTTCTTGGCCATGCACCATGTGGCCTTCCTAACAGCAGATATTTTAAGTATACAGTACAGGACCCGTAGTCAATGATCAAGGGTTATATACTGCTGCCTTCAGTTTATTGGCAGTTTCTCCACCATTTATTTTCATTGTTTCTTCAACACTTCGACTGACACTTCCATCAAGATCCAATTGTCTTTTGCCATTAGCAGTTTCCAGATTGGCTGCTCTGGGTGTACATCTTGTGAACTTCACCTGCAACAACAGGGCCAAGTCGGTCTGTAATGCTTACTTCGGGCACTGGATCTTGCATTCGGTGCTCACCTTAGCAATTTGTGCAACAAGTATAGCTAACCACAGGATACTACATATCAAGGCCTGTGGTTCATTCCTAAGGCACCCAAACCCTGAAGACCCTTTCTGTGGTATGCCCATCGTAATGGCAGAAGTTTGGTCCCCTCCAGGAACCTGCAGCGTAGATAAAATAAGGCATTGTTTCTCTGTCATTGGGATTTTTTGTACTGTTTTTTTTTTTTTGCACGTGGGGACTTATTACACTTAGTATGTTATCCCCATCTGTAAATGTGTCTACTATGTTGGCAGTAGGTTAAATTTACCTTGTTGCACTTTGGCAGATTTTCCCACGCAACATTGCTACTTGGGTAGTGACGTAGTTACAAATGCTTTCTGGCTGATGCACTTCTGATCTCTATTTCTACCAAGAATGCAAGTATGTCTGCTCCTCCTAGACAGGCAAATATCCTCTCACTCTGCATCCATTTTGTGAGTAACCCCACAGGGAATCTCCTCACTTAACAATAGCAGAGACAAGATGCAGAGAAGCTAAGCAAAAAGGGCCTAATAACACTTATGCTACAGATAGGAGCGCAGAAAACCAGCTAAATATTAAGGGCAATAGTTGTTCCCCTGCACTGAAGCAAGGTCCTATATTGACACACCTCCCTTCATCTAAAGCCAGCCATACATGGATTGAAATTTGACCAGTTCAGCAGGGACTGGAAGAATTGTGATCTGTGCTTGGGCAAAGTGGTTATACAGAAGTCAATCTAACTGTCAACTCCTGTACAGCCACCCTGTTGGGTTTTTACTTGATCAATCAGTGTTTTCTGCTGGTGGGGAAATCCCCATACCTCCTCAGGAAGGATTCCCCCATCTATCGCCAATGTGTAGGGGGGGGGCGGGGGGGGGGAAATCAGATGATTTTTTTTTTCCATTATCCCTGTTTGAATGAAAGAAAATGACAAATGTATGGGATACTTATTTTTAGCTCCCTCACAGGCATACAACAGATGGCCTATCTGAATAAGGCAGATTTTACTGCAACTATGTCTGATTTCTTTGGGCAGATTTCTGACCTTCTGGAGCCTTTGGTCTCCATGGCCCAAAAGCACTCTTCTGCCTCTCCACCACCTTATTCAGGAGTATGACCCTGGTCCACCTAACCTCTTTGAGGAAGATATTGAAAAAGTTGAGATGGATGCAGAAGATCCTGGATAGGATATTTCACCTTCTGCATTCTATGAGACACATGCTAAACCTTCATGTCATATGCTCTTTATTGTGAGCTCACTTATTGATGTGGTGCATACTGGCCTTTGTCTATGGCATTGGAATCACAAATGGAATCAAACTCATATGGGTACTTTTGTTCATTGCAAGCATCTTGTTGCGGATGTTTCTTCCTTTATGGATTTTGTTAATACATGCTTTGAAACCCTATTGAAGACATCCCTTGCTCTCGCTGGTCATGCCTTACGGGTGGCCATTGCTACTATGTTCATTTGGCAGACTACTGCTAACTGGACTAGCCAAATAAATAGAGAACATGATTCTATGTTTGAGGATCCTGTTCCCCTAGGCCTAGAACAATTGGAACTCTGCCTTTGGTGCTGCTATTTTATTGTTGATGCCCTGGAGATTATACTTCGCTAGGTCTCTAGGATGATCTTCCTCTCTATGCACAAGTGTGGAATTTTGTGGTTAAAGGCTTGGCCTGTTGAGCCTGCATGTAAAAAAATTTTTTTACTCAAGTCTTTTAATGGTGAATATTTGTTTTGGTGAGTTCCTTGATACATTTATGAAAGAAGTCAACGGGGGAAGAAATACCTCTACACTAAAAAAAAAACAACGTAAATCTACTACTACATCTACAGCAGGGGTCCTTCTGGGTCTTCCAGGCATCCTCCTCTAAGGTAAGGTGGGTCCTTCCTTTCGTCACGAGTCTTGGACCCTAGAACTCTCCAAGCCTATCCAGAAGCCCTCTTCACAATGAAGGGACGCCCTCACTTTCTGGAGGGTGGGGCTGTCTGTTGGCATTCATGCCAGACTGGATCAGAGATGTCCTAGACCTTTGTGTCCAATCTGTCACTTCCAGGGGAAGCAAAGTAGAATTTCTATTCACATCCTTTCTCAATTCCTACTCTCCAATCTGCCAGCTTCACCTCAAAGGCAGGCAGACCTGGGATGTTGGCTTTCCAGCTCAGTCCTAAAATACAGTTCCTCTTCTTTCTCTGGAAGGTGGTACAAATGGACACTCACTTGTCAGGCTGGGACTCGATCTATATTTCTATACCTGTCCAGGGAACCTGGTCCCCACAGGAACCCACACTCCCCATCAGTATTCTAGATCTGAGAGCCAGAAGACCGCCTCTCCTACACTGGACCCCTCTACTACACATCACCCAGCAATGGTGCAGTTGGACAAGGCCACAGATGTGGCCTGCATAAATTATCATGAGGGAACCAGAAGCCAGGCAGCCCTAAAAGAAGCAAGCTTGATTCTCTCCTGAGCAGAGGAACCATCTTTCTTGGCCATCTACACACAGGGAGTGGAGAATTATCAAGCAGAGTTCTTGATGTGGTGGTATTATAACAGCAGCCTGGTGCGCACTGTACCACGTAAATGGCTCTCGCACACTATTACCTAAGAGCAGTTCAGTGCAGCAGTAAAGACTTCCACTGCTACCACTGCATTATACGAGGAATGACTCATAATGCCATCAGACTAGCCAGAGGACCCTTGGAAAAACAGGTCTGTATCCATTTTTAGTGGAGGAGGGAGGGCTGGGGTAGGAGGACATGAGAAAGCTAGACTTGTGCTTTTTAATGTTTTGTGTGACTTTCCCATTCTGAAATCTGTTTATGCCTTCACTTAGCTGGAGATGGATGCAAAGAGTGAAGCCAAGCAAGAGAACTACTGGTTGATTCAATATCAGCGGTTATTGAACCAGAAGCCTCTGTCCCTCAGACTCCAGGTAGGTTGTCTTTTTATACCCATTGCATCTTTTTCAGTGAGCTTTGAAACTAAATCTGAGTATATATGCACTGAAAATCATCCAGTTCAGCAGGAACCAGACTACTTTTGATATGTGTACCGCTGTCTGTTCAACAGAAGCCTGCTCATCCTGGAAAAATCTGCATTCGATCAACTCATACAGCCAATGACTGCAGTGTTGATCTGTATATTCTGGTTGGGAGTGGGGGACGGAGTCCATGCTGTCAGTATACAGTAGCACAGCAGGAGAGATCCCCGCATCAGCATCACTTGTGTTGATATGGGGATCTGTGATATTTTTTTTTTTTTCTGCCAGTTGAACAAAAAAAAAAAAAGGAAAGCGTATACCCTGCTCTAGAGTCTTGTGGTTGTTTTACAGGAGGAAGGACTTGAAGAGGAATTGGTGAATCTTCTGAGAGACCTTTCTGCAGAGAAGTATCTTCCTATATTTGCCCATCATCGTTTCTCCTTGGAAATGTTGGAGAAGATGGTTCCTGCTGATCTTAAGAAGGTAAAGCACATTTCAGCCCACGTACACACGGTCGGAGATTTTGCCAACCAAATCCGTCGAATGTTGCCCATTGGATTTAGTCCAACGGATTGTGTCCGAAACTGCATACACACGGTCGGGCCAAGTTGGCGAAAAATCCGATCTTTCAGAACGTGATGACGTAATTTCGTTACGATGGGACTACATTCAGGCTAGTAGGCAATAGCTTTGATGTAGGAATTTGATCTGAGCATGCGTGGCACTTGGTCCGATCAAAATGCTCTACACATGATCGGATTAGGTCCGTCCGGCCCAGTTGGTCTGGAAATATTTCCAACATGTTGGAAAATTGGGTCGGACGGAGATTCGGACAGAATCAGTCCGATGCATACCACACACAGTTGGATTATCTGACGACGCGGATCCGATAAGACTCATTCCGACAGATTCTCCGACCGTGTGTACAAGGGCTAAGACAACACAAATTCTATCTGACATCTATCTTGATAAGGAAGTTAAACTCTAACTAGAATTTTTTAATTTTTTTTGGATTGGTGTGTAGAGCAGGGGTCTCAAACTGGCGGCCCCCCAGCTGTTGCAAAACTACAAGTCCAATGAGGCATTCATTGCAAGTCTGACAGTTACAAGCATGACTCGCATAGGCATGATAAGACTTGTAGTCCGCAACAGTTGGAGGGCCGGCAGTTTAAGACCCCTGGCAGCTAATCAAGCCTGAAGGAATCTGATTCTGTCATTTGGCAATTAAATATTTATGTATTAAAAATATAGTGGCATGGAAAGGTAAGAGTGAACCCCTTGGAATTAAATGGTTTTCTGCAGTAATTTGCCATTAAATGTAATCTAATACTCCTCTAAACCCGGTCATAGATGGCTCGGATCTTGGCTGGTTCAGCAGGGACTAGCCCAGATTTAAACCATGTATGGGTAGGCTGAATGTACCCAAGTTGATTGATCAGTTTTGAAACAACCTGCCTGTCGGATTTTACATGCGATTGGCTAGTGGCTGTTATATTCATTAGCAGTAATCACTGTGTTTTACTGATCGGGACAGGCCCCCTAGAACACAATGGCTTGGCAGGAGTGATTCCTCCATTAGCACTGACTGTGTTGATGGGGGAATCAAGCGATTTTCTTTTCTGAAACCTGCACTGGCAGAATCACAGCAGTCACATGATCATAAACCCTGCTCCCGCCATCTGAATCCCCTTAACCACCTAACCCTTGGAAGATTTACCCCCCTTGCCGACCAGGCCATTTTTTGCAATCCGACACTGTGTTACTTTAACTGACAATTGCACGGTCATATGATGTACCCAAACAAAATGGATGTCCTTTTTTTTCACACAAATAGAGTTTTCTTTTGCTTGTGTTTGATCACCTATGTGTTTTTTATTTTTTGCGCTATAAGACCAAGCCAATAAAAAAAATTCTTCCTAAATTTATGTTAATCTGTATTCTGCTACATATTTTCGTTAAAAAAACTCCAATAAGCGTATATTGATTGTATTATGTTTTTTTTTTTTTTTTTTTTAAACTAGTAATGGCAGCAAACAACAACTTATAGCTGGACTGTGATACTGCGACAAACATCCTGACACTAATTGACACTCTTTGGGGACCACTGACACAAATACAGTGATCAGTGCTAAAAAATATGCACGGTCACTCTACTAATGACACTGGCTGGGAAGGGGTTAACTGTGCTACACCTCAAAACTCCTTCACCGGATGCTTCCACCACCTCCATTTGTGCCTGTATCATTTCCCGTGCACGCTGCTTTTTCTCAACATTAAAATAATGCTCTTTAAATCGAGGATCTAGAACTGTTGCAATGCAGTACAGAGGGTTGGACTCGGTGTCTTGAATCAGGTTGGTATCGGCCTCCAATAGAGTGGTTTTAGCCGTTTTTACGCCATGGTCTGTTTCTATCTCTTTTCCTAGCAGACGCTTCAGTGCGGCAATCAAGGGAATAACTTCAGAAATGGAAGCATTAGTTGAGCTTATTTCTTTTGTTAACTGTTCAAATGGAGATAGAAGAGACAAACTATTTTCAACTAACATCCACTGATGTGCACTTGGTGTTGACGGCAGCTCGTAATCTGCAATGTATGCAGCTAAAACATGCTTTTTGTTCAAAAAGACTTTGCAGCATATAGTAGGTGCTGTTCCGACGAGTGGCTACATCTTGCTGCAGTCTTTTCGGTGGCATTCCAAACTGTATCTGCAAAGCTTGTAATCTGGAATAAGCAAGCGGAGAATGCTTAAAGTGACCCACAATTTTTCTTCCTTTTGATACAATATCCGATATGGTGCGCTGACTCAGCAATCCTTCATTCACAGCCAATTGCAGCTTGTGTGCCATACACGGTATGCTTTTAAGTTCACTGTCCTCCATTGCCTTTGCCATGTTCTGCGCATTATCTCGGACAATCAAATGCACTTTAGACTTCTCAATGTGCCAAGTGTCAAGCATGGATTTTAAAGTGTCAGCTATTGCTGCTGCAGTATGTGATCCAACAAACTCACGTGCATTAAGTAGGATGTTTTGCAATTGAAATTTGTCATCTATCCACTGCGCTGTCAGGCTAAGAATGCTCGTTGGACTGACGTCTGAACTCCAAATGTCGGTAGTAAAACTGATTGCTATGATGTCGGTAGTCATGAGCTCTTGAACGTGTTTTCTAACACTGCAAAACAATTCAGGTAGACGGGTATCTGCAAAGTAGCGTCTGCTTGGTAGTGAGTAACGCGGCTCAATATGTTGCATGAGCCTACGGAATCCAATGTCCTCCACAACAGAGAATGGCTGGTCGTCTAATGCAATAAATTCCATAATTTTATCTGTTATGGCAAAAGCTTTGGGACTGTCACTTGCAAATTTTTTAACCTTTTCAAAGACCGTGGCTACAGATGGTGTTGAGCCTGAGTCACTTTTTGGAAGTGGCACTGTTTTCTTGTAATCTGAATGCTGAACTGGATGTCGTGTTTTCAGGTGGTGTATCAAACCTGTTGTTGAAAAAATGCCTTGGCACTGTACCCCCTCTTGAAATTTCTGCTGACCAAAGACTACAGATTGCAAATTTGGGGTCTTTATCAGAAACTTTAAAATATTTCCACACTGCAGACATGGTCCACCTTTGCTTGTAGCGCAGAATAATAGCATAGAGTGGGAGTGAAATCTGAGGGGGAAAAGAAAAAAAGACAAAATCAATTTAAAAGCTAAACCCCAGGAGGCAGCTTTAACCACTTGAGATCCGCGCTATAGCCAAATGACGGCTACAGCGCGGATCTCCTTTTCCGGGATGACGTCAATAGACGTAGTCCCGTGCACGAGCGCCCTGCGACGCGCTCTGTGATCGGCGAGTCTACAAGACTCGCCTGATCACCGATCCGTGCAAGGGGTCGATCCAAACCCCTTATCACGTGATCAGCTGTCAGCCAATGACAGCTGATCATGTGATATAACGGAGCCGGTAATCGGCTATTATTCCTCCTGATGTCCCGATCGCTGGCGGCCGTGATCGGGACATCAGTCCCGATCATGGCCAGCCCTGTTAGTGACCACCTGCCCCCTGCCTCCTGCCAGTGCCACAATAGAAAAAATAAAGGGCCCCCCGTCAGTGCCACCCAGCAGTGCCCACAGTGCCACCCAGCAGTGCCACCCAGCAGTGCCCACAGTGCCACCCAGCAGTGCCCACAATCTGCCTCAACATAGGTGCTGCACCCCAGTGCCACATATCCGTGCCCATAAGTGTCATCTACCAGTGCCCAGCAGTGCCACCTATCAGAGCCCATCAGTCCCATCTACCAGTGGTACCTATCAGTGCCCATCCATGCCACCCATCCATGCCACCTTATCTGTGCCCATCTTTACCCATCAGTGCCGCCTTATCTGTGCCCATCGGTGCCGCCTTATCTGTGCCTATTAGTGCCGCCTTAACTATGCCTATCAGTGCCCACCAGTGCAGCCCATCAGTGCCCACCAGTGCAGCCCATCAGTGCCCACCAGTGCAGCCCATCAGTGCCGCCTCATCAGCGCACTTCAATGAAGGAGAAAAATGACCCGTTTGCAAAATTTTATAACAAACAAACATTATTTTTTATTTTTTTTGCATCTTTTTTTGTTTGTTTAGCAAAAAATCAAACTCCGAGCTGTAATTAAATACCACCAAAAGAAAGCTCTATTTGTGGGAAAAAAATGATAAAAATGTCATTTGGGTACAGTGTTGTATGCCCGCGCAATTGTCATTCAAAGTGCATCAGCGCTGAAAGCTGAAAATTGGTCTGGGACTGAGGGGGGTTTAAGTGCCCAGTAAGCAAGTGGTTAAAAAATAACAAACTATCACTTTTTTTTTTTAAACGCTGCAGCTCTTGCCATGCAAGGTAGTTAATATGTCTGTACTGCAGTACATCTGACTTGTACCAAAAAGATTATATAATTGCACTGATTAAATTTAATTGCAAATAGAATGGATTACTTGCATGCAAATTGCAATTGCATGCTAATATATTTAATTTTTTTGAGCTATTCTGCAGTATAATATACTATAACTTCATGCGCTTGTTGTTGTCATTGCATTTGTCAGCGTAGTATTAACTAAGTTATACATGATTTGTTGAAACATGACAGTGCACAATAAATTTATATATATATATATATATATATATATATATATATATATATATATATATATATATATAGTTATTAAATATATTATATTGCATACTGTGCTATACTATACCAAAATTACAAATTCAATGACAAGGGCATACATTTTATAGTATACTAGTACTACAGAATAAATAGCATGCCATTCCATTTCAAATCAGTTTTATATAACATTTTTTTGGCTACGTCAGATGTACTGTAGTGCAGACATATTTAATACCATACTGCATAGCACAAAAGGCACAGAGGCGTAAGTAATACATGTTGTTTGACTGCTATGACAGTTTCAGTAGTATAGTAAAATAAATTAGTTGGATTGTTTGGCAGTTTAATGCAAAAAGGCAATGCATTGCTCACCAGCGAATAGTATAGGTAGCCATCCAGGAGGGACAGTGCCCACTCTTGTACTTCAGTATGCTATGTGCAGCCCTCTATGAAGCCGTCTCTGGGGTCCCAGCAGCGTCTCACAAGCACGAGGAGCATCTGCGGGGAAGGTGCCAGCGTCTCAGCAGGAAACGTTCTTACGAGTGTGGCGTCTTATCCGCGAGGAACGTGCAAGCCGCCCACAGAACGCGTGATGTCATCAGAAGTTTCTCCCACCGCTACTGCGCATGCGCGATTTTCGGCGCCATTATCGGCAAGAATTCTCTTTTGGCAAAATGCCGAAAAGGCCATTTTCGGCCGATATGTTTAGGCGGCCGAAATTTCGGTGCATCCCTAATTTGATCCCCTACCAACTAACAATAATTCTGGCTCCCACTGACTGGCAATAGTATGTTCTCATGTGGTACGCAGATTAGTCCTGTCAATTTATGAAGGTCAAAACAATGTGGTGCTGCGCTCCCAGAATAAATTGAAGCAAAGGGAACATAAAAAACGTATCCCACAAAAATGTATATATGTGACCTTGTGACACGTGGTCTAATCAAATACACAGGGGACTAGCCCAAAATAAAGTGCTCATGTGTATATATATATATATATCTAAAAACAAGTATATATCAATATATAGGTGGAACAATTAATACCCAAACAATAAATGTCATGTGTGACGTAGCCAAATGTAAAGGGGACTAACCCCAAAGCTAAGGTGCTCAAGTGTATATATCTAAAACCACATAGATCAGATATATATAAATGTATCAATAAAACAATTAATCCATGAGCAGCAGAGTGTCATGCGTGATGGAATCTAAAAACAGTGGTCAAACAAATTAAAGTGCTAAGTGCATATGATGAACAAAACCAAAAAGAACAAATAGTCTAAAAGTGAATATTGCAGTGGAAATGTCAGATGCAATAATAAAGTGACATGGTGCTTTCAAAGTGCAAAAAGCTCTTTCTCCACTTCAGTGATATCCGCGTGTTCGCTAGGCACACCAGGTAATTACATCACCGCTGTAAGGTAAACAGCGTATATGTAGCCCTTTCAGAGAAACGCAGGAAATCAGCAGGGGGACTTCAAATACCCATACTGTTATCGCTGTCCATATAACTACTCCGTAGATGGATTCAGTTGATGCTCAAGGGATAGATATGAAGGAAACCATAGTGTAGTAGATTTTAAAACCAACGATTTATTTAAAAGTTAAAAACTACTCACAAACAGCAAAGGTGAGTCATACAGTAAGGCAGACTACGAGCAGACCGCTCGGGTGTAGGCGTCACTTCCGGTATCCTACGCGTTACGTCACTTCCCGTGATCCGGGATCCCAGTTGAAGTCACGGAAAGTGACGTAACGCGTAGAATACCGGAAGTGACGCCTACACCGAGCGGTCCGCTCGTAGTCTGCCTTACTGTATGACTCACCTTTGCTGTTTGAGTTTGTGTGTTTTGTGCCCCGTAAGGTCACCCTCCTTAAGAAGGCCCATGTACACGTCCGTCTGAAGTTTGCCAATGAACATCTAAATGATTCGGAGAAGGATTGGGATAAAGTGCTGTGGTCAGATGAGACCAAAATTTAGCTCTTGCATTAACTCGACTTGCCGTGTTTGGAGGAAGAAAAATGCAGTCCAGCACGGAGATGGAACATGATGCTTTGGGGCTGTTTCTCTGCTAAAGTTACAGGCCGACTTTGCTGCATTGAGGGGCCAATGGACGGTTCCATGTATTGTAAAATGTTGGGCGAGTCCTTTTTTGGCTTGGGGATCAAATACTTATTTTACTCACTGACCTGAAACTCGGTTTATATTTGTATCGTGTTTTTTCTGGAATTTTGATTGATATTCTGTCTCTATCACTTAAAACAATTAAAGACTCTTCATTGATTTGAAAGTGGGAAAACTTGCAGGGGATCAAATCATTATTTTCCCCACTGTAAATTGTTCTAATATTAAAGATAAGAACATGTAAATAGAATCATACTGTCTCTGTGATTGCAGATTGGAGTGGAAGAAGTTGGCCTACAGATATCCATCATTGAACGAGCCAAGGAGACTCGCAGACACAGAAAGGGTAATGCCTTCTTTCCATTATGTAATTATATCTAAAACTGAGCCTGTAATTCCAGTCTGTGCTAAATATTAGTAAAGAAGTTTACCAGAGACAATTTATAACACACACACAAACAATATTTGGCCATGGGACTTTAAATGAGGCATAATATAAAATTCATAAAATATAAATTTATTATGCAAAGGTTTGACACATACATATAATGTACACAGAAAAATGTAAAGCCAATTGAATGCATATAGGAATATATCATGTACATCAAGCTGGTATATATATTCTCAAATACATGCTTTACACAACCAAGGTGATTGCAATATAATAGAGGGCTGCATCTTGTTTTGTGAATAATTTCACTTCTTCAGGAGTAGATGCCCCTAACAACAGAACTCTAAACTAAGAAACAAATACATAAATGATATTAAACTTCCTAAAAATATGGGGGGGTGCCAACACCCTGCATTTTGATGTTCTAAAAAAAAGACTTGCAAACCAGCTTGGAACTTGATCAAACATGGCACCTCCAAATGGCGACTGCTGCTCAGTGTCTGACAAGAGAGTAGTGGAAGGGGACCAAGATACCCAAGGGGTGGCACAAGAGAGTACATGGCTGTGATGGTGAGATACGAAGTACAAAAAAAACAGACCTGTAAAAAACAAACAAGGTAAAATTAAATTAGAAGTGTACCTCCAGTTACTTCAAATGTAAACAAGAAAATTATCTCAAAATGTTGGAAGTGAAGTTGATATGTATACGAAATAGGTACTACATTAAATAAGTGTTGGAGATAAAAATGTAAAATCAAAAAGTGTGCAGTGGCAGGGGTAACAATGTCTGAAACCCCATTATGAGTACTAACGAGACACAGAAATAGACCCATACAAGTGTATAGGTCAGGCAAGACCATTGCCACCAGAGTTGACTTCAGTCACATGGTTACTTAGTGTTTACAAGGATAAGTGTGGAGTCTCCAGCCACATGGGTCAGGGTCACAAAGGAAAAGAGAGGCCCTCAAAATGCCCCCCTCAATTTAACCCCAGAGGGAAAACTGGCCTCTCCCAGCACCATGTTGGTCGGCAGCTAGGAGGGGGGTAAGTTCCATCATCCACAGAGAATTTTATATATTACATAAAATCCAACTGTCATCTGGCAGGCTCACTTCATAGCTGGTCGTTGTTCAGACTTTTGTCTGTTCTCTGGTAGATCGCCAGCAGTTGACCAACCCAATCCCTACTCTGCCCCACCCCTAATGCCACCCCTAAACACGCCCTCATAAATTATCTTATGACGCTGTTAAATGTTTTATGCAGAACTAAGTTACAAAATAAATATGAACAATTACTACTTTATCGGTGCAGCCTAATCAGTGCCCACCAATGCAGCCTCGTGGGAGATGATACTCCTCCCAGCGATCGTCCAGGAAACTGTGGGGAAGGGAGAGGAGAGCCTGCCAGATCATACACAGAAAAGATCTCCTCTGTCAAAGTCCCGCCTCCTGGACTTGCTCCTATGATAGACAGCACACTATTTCAGTTCCCCATCATTGGACCAGTGTGCTGTCTATCATAGGAGCCAGTCCAGGAGGTTGGAATTTTTTTTGACAGTGGAGATCCCCTCTGTGTGTGATCCGGCTGGCTCTCCTCTTCCTCTCCACTCCCTTCTCCGCAATATTGCAGAATTGGCTCCCATTCAACCCTGCCTGCCGGCCGCGCCCCTTGTGTGTGCTGCCCAGGAAGGGGAGAGCTAAAGGAACCTTTTACTTTGCACTGCTTAGGCAAAGAAAAGGTTCACTTCAAAGTGAATCCACATTTTATGCTTGTTAAATATTTAACTTTGTTCCGATATACATGTATTATGGTTACTTTCTTTACCTTTTCTCAGAATATTGCACTTATTTTAATATGAGCTGTTTTCTGATGGTAGCAGAAATGGACAAACTGACACCTAGTCAGCCAGAGCCCAGCAGTCCAGCTGCTAGTGATCTGAGCCCAACAGCACCCCCTGACCTCTTACCTGATGTGGCCAACAGCAACTCAGAGTGTGTGGTCTGCATGGAGCGAGAGGTAGGTCCTGAATACACAGAACAGCATTTTGAACTGATATTACTGCGGCAGTGAAACCATGGAGTTTTTGTGAAAATGACCCGGTGATAGGTCTTCTTGAAACCTACCTCCCAATCACTGATAGTGACCTTTTGCAGTGCTCCACGATGTTCTATTTTGGGCAGATAATGCATGTCGATGTAAAGTACAAGTCACATACAACAATTGTAACCGTACATATGAGGGTAAAAAAGATGGGATCGCATGGGCATGCTCGTTAAAGATTATTTCCAGGTAAGTCTGTTGGAGCCCCTCTGTGAAACAAGCTCGCCATCTATTTTTCTCACTCAACTCCTGCACAGCATTTTATTTTTTAATTTGTTTTTAAATGTGCTTTCTAGGAAGACCCCACTGCTTACTATTTGTATTTAAGACATGACATACCTCCACTCTCTACAGAGAGCAAACTTCATCCCTTTCCATGAAAAAAGCCCTTTACAATATTCCCATGGCTCTAGTTTCCAGGTACATGTGCACACATCTGAAACCCCAAAAAACTCCCAGAATAAATTTAAAAGAGAGTTTTCATTTGTCTGTACTCCCTGCTCTGGTTTGCATGAGCCATACTGCATGCTATAGAGCAGAGGTATTGAATAAAAATTTGTACAGGTTCCATCAGTAACATTTTTTTTTTCTAGGTCCAAGTCTCATGTTTGTGCTGTGACTAAGAATATTCACATCACAGCCCCCCCATCCTTTACATCTGTGTCCTCAGTACCTCTTTCACTTAATAGCCCCTTTCACATCACACTTGCTCCCCTTTATATCACATTCCTACTCTGCCCCCATCCTTAAGACACAGACCAACCTCCCACCCACTTTACATTACTGTCTTCAGTTCCTTTTTCATGGTCTGTTGTGTAATCATGTCTTCCATTAGTTCTAACAAGCATTTTCAAGAGGACATCTTCACCATATTTGAAAAACGTAAATTCTGCTACTACCCCAATAATCCAGTTAGGCAGAAAACACAGTTTTTTCGGTTACCAATCCACAAGCCAGTAATAAAGATTTGAAACAGATGCAGTCGGTGACTCGGATCCTTCACAGCAAAAAATCAATTCATGTGTAGCGCCCTCTAGTGTTGACTAGATGTAGATGTGTAGAATAGGCAAACCATACTCTGACTCATATTTTACATTTGTGAATCTGTAATTGGGTCAGGGTTATTAGAGTTCAGTGTTGGATGACTCATCTTGGCAGCCCTTTGTTGCCTCCCCCTGGTGTTTTGAAGGCAGGAGAATAGGGATGAGCTCAGGCGTGTTCACATGGTCCATGTGCAGAGCCCGCCTGGAAGTCGGCCCAGCGCTACGCTAACCACAGACAGTGAGACATTACGCGATCTCTGCAGCTGCGCATCGGGGCAATGTCTCAATGCCTTTGATTAGTGCAGCGCTGCGCCGACTTCCTGGCAAGGATCATGCGAACATGCCTAAGCTCATCCTTACTGGAGAATCTTCTAGAATTAGTGGGCGGGGGTTAGGAGGAGCTACCATGTGTATTTATGAGGCCTCAGACAAATAGGTATGGGCCATGCCAGCAGGGCAGTCGGTGGCAGATGGAGATGCAATTTTGAGGAGGCTGTTGGTGGCCCTGAGGGGTAATCCATAGTCTGGGGGAGTGGTGACCTGCCTTGGGCTGGGGCTTTGGTGCTGGAGAGATCCTGCCAAAGACACACGGGAGGAATCTTTTCTGGAGGCACGGGAACAAGGAGAGGACGGAGTGAGTAGCTCAACACTGGTGGGAACTAACAAAGGGGGAAGACTGCCACATGTAGCCAGTCTCCCTCAAAGACAGCGGTGGGATTAAGTATTCAGTCCATTCCCTTGGAGATCTCCTGAGAGTCAGCCGGGTGGGCTGGTGAAGAGTCAGTCAGGTAGACTGGTGTGAAGAGGAAGCCAGGAGGACTAGTGAAAGAGGCAGCTGCAGCTGCAGCCAGGTGGGCTGGCCGAGGCTGTAGTGATGGTGTTGGGATCAGTGACCACAAAGGAAACAGGAGGGAAAGTTGCATGCTTTGTCACTCCACGTATGCTACTGTTAAAACTGCGAGTTCCTGCTTATAATGGGCTGTTACTGAACTGACGAGAAGACTGTCAAGTTCCCACAGGAGTGTACTAGCAGAGGCTGAACAATAAAGGACCAACAGTGTGCAGGAGGAAAGTGAAGAGAAGACTGTATATAGCTATATATAGGAAGTTGTTCCTGAAGTTTGCTAAAGTCAAGTGGGCATCCCATAACTTCCCATCCCCATCCAAGTTGTCTCATTCCCAACTCACTAATAAAAAACAAAAACAAAGCTACAAACTGTTCCCTTACTCTGTGTGCCTGCGAAGAGTCGGTGTGCCTGACTGGGCAGGAGTGGGGGGGTCCCTGTTCATCTTCAGCTCCCACATGGGGTGTGCTACATATGGCTGGACAAATAAATCCAACAGACAAGCAACTTACGTGGTTCTGCCCTCAGGGGGGCCTTAATCATAATCTTCACCATACTGACTGCACTCTGACCAAGGCACCCTTTAAAATTCTGCATAAACTCGAGGCACCCCATTCTAAAATGTAACAAACTAAAATAGTTTTACATAATGCAGCATCCACACACATAGAACACCCAACATTGTAGGTGATTTATTCTTATAGAGCAATATACATTTTCACACTGGTACGAATTAGTATTCCAGCATTTCTCTCCCTCACTCCGCTTACATGACCCCAGTGTTGACAGGGGAGGGGCAAGTAAGAATGCTGTGCAGGCACCCAATGTCTTCCTTATTAACTGAAGTAACTGATCAATCCAAACTATTATTATTATCAGCTATGTATTAATTTGTCTAGTCCCTATATATTAGTTAGTCTATTAACACTCTGAGCACATGCTATCTTTAATATCACAATACTACAACACTTAGCTATGAAACCAAATATACGGTCTAAGATCAATCAAATCTCATTTATTTTCCAAGGAAATAAGAAAGCTTACATAAGGTATCAATAGCAATGACAAGAGTACATAGCATACAATCAAAATACAATACAAGCAGTATACTTAGCAGATCCTCGTGACTGAGCCTCGTGATGGAAAAAGAGGAAGCTCTCTTCAATCATTCCCTTTTTGACAAACACACACCATCCAAACCGCATCCTACTGCCCACCCTCCTTTGCCTGTGGACTAATTAGTGTCTCTGGGGCATCTCCTCCCCCAAGCTAAATATCTCTGACCATCCTGCCATAATTTGCCTCTGGGGGGCAGGGTTTGTCCATGAATTGCAACTGCTCCGACTGGGTTCACATCTTGTGCTTCGATTTCCGACGCCCTTCCCGCTCATTAGGTCCATCTTTTGTCCTCCCAGACAGATCTGAGCCATCATTGTCATCAATCTATTTGAAGCTTCGTGCACACCAGGTGGGCTGAAGAGAATTCCTTTTGCTATGCAGATTCTGTTTGGTGCCACATTCCTCTATACCTTCAATATGGCTGAGCTTGGTTGTACAAACAGATGTGTAGAAACTTTAGATATATAACATTCATGTTCAATTCCAACATTAACCAATGACAACATTGGTTGTTAGGATGCCAGCAATTGACACAAAAGGTTGCCCAAGGCTGCAAAATGAAAACCTATGGCTTTCCGCAACAAAATAGCAGATTTGATCCACCCACTGGCTTGTACACAATTTTTGGTCAATTTGGACCAATTTTTAGGCACTTTGCCTAGGCACCCCTGAGGAAACCAAAAGGCACCCTGTTTGAAAAAGGCTGCCCTAATCTGTATCATGTTTGTGTCAGGGGTCAAAGCAGCACCCCTCATAAGCATGCTCTATTGAGTTGAAATAATAAATTTTATTTATAGGTGCATTTCGGAACACCCAAGGTCACCATGTAGACTACTATTCCTCACCCTGAGACAGTCCTTGTTGCCTGGCTGTAATACTAATCCCCTGCTGTCAGTACTTCCTGAGTCACTGACCGTGACTGGTATGCATACTAAATTAAAATCAGAAAATACTCATTAGTCCTTATCTGCATATTTATTTTGGTTTACTGACTCCAATAGTGTACATTTCTAGTTGTGTGGGGGAGGTTTAGAACCTTAGTTAAGATTTATTGCTGTCTGTGTGTGTACTTATTAGTTAGATGTACTTTCACTTCCTGTCCAGGAAGTGACAAAAAAGGAAATGAAGAGACTGGACACGGGCAGAATTTAAAATGAGACTGACGTTTAACCCTTTCCTAGCTTATGTACAATAAAAAAATGCATGAAAAGGAATCCGGTTTTAAATAAGCCGAAAACAATCAGTAAATTGTACAAGGACCATAAAATTGTCCCTTAAGTGCTAATGCATCTGTTGTAACCATGAATGATGTTCTTGTTTCAGGCCCAGTCAATATTCATTCCCTGCGGTCATGTTTGTTGCTGCACCAACTGTGGGGATGCCCTCCATGCCTGCCCACTGTGCCGAAGAGATATTGCCCAGCGCATCAGGATCTACCACAGCACCTAAGAACAGCCTCCGCAGGGTGAGGACGCGATGACTGCTGGATATGAAAGCCATGACGGAGCAAGACTGGGAAAAAATTGAAGCTGCTGAGTATTTATCTGTGATATTTCCTGCTTACGCTGTGAATTATATACACTATAGACCAGTACTGTGTACAACCATCAGTCCATTCATAATATGTCAGTTTTTACTCTATGCTTACCCCAGTGGAGGTCTGCTATATCACAACACTGTGTGCGTCCACATTCAATGCACTTATGCTGTGCTGAGTCTTTTGTGTGTCAAGACTCCCAAATGTGATATTTTGGTTTCTGGTGCAGCTTGATGGACAGAGTCAGCCCATGGCTTTTTATATAGTCTTGGACACTCCATCAGTGAGAGCTCCCCAACAAAATTCCCAACTCTGCTTCTATCCATCTGGGATTTTTTATGTGTTCTTGCCCACCTTTGTGTGCTCCAGCAACCTCCTGTTACATTCTCTATAATTTAATATAAATAAGAATCCAGCAGGGATGGTGAGAGCCCTTTAGAGTGAGCATAAAGCCTGTGGACCTGGAAACTCAGCACGGCCATTTCACCAACAGAGACAGATGCAAGAAGTTGTCAGGGGTAACACTTCATCTAGCATCTACATTATTAAAGGAAAGCCTATGTGTTTATGTCTTTGTTAAAGGAAACCTTATGTATTTGTCTATTTTCATTTTGTGTGGATGGAACCTTTAACTAAATTCCTCCTTGGGGTTCTATGTTCCATTGGCAAAATCAGTTGCAAGCTGTTGTTTTCCTTTTCAGGTTTAAAAGCAATAGAGGTAAAATCTGGTTGCTGGCCAATATCAAAGTTACTCAGTGCAGTAATTCACCTATATCCCAGTTTATTTGTATAGAGATCCAAGCAGGAATATTTAGTGGGATGTGAGAAAGTTATTTTGCTTTATGATGTTATTTTTATGTTAGTGTACATATATGTAGTTTTATTTATTCAGTGTATGATGATGCAGAGTGACACTCGACTGCTGCAGGCTGGAATCATTGGCCTCTGCCTGTTGATGTACTAGAGCTTCCAAAGCAGCCATTTTGTCCACTGAGCCAATTTTCCTGAACAAGTCACCCACCCACCACACCACAAGGAACCAGCAGGAAGTCCATTCCAGTTGACATTTTTTCAGTGCTGGTTTTAAAATGAAATGTATGTCCTGGCTCTGTAAAATGACAGCCTTGGAGATGAATAGGGGGGTACAGGCAAAGGATTTACCGTTTTTTATGAGAACACATTTGAACAGATTTTCACTCTCTTTGAAAACTCTCTTTTTATTTAGAATGGGATTAGGACCAAGTAAAGGTCTCTCCCACTGCCAGCTCAGCTGTAATAGGCTGAGATTGGATTTTTCCAAGATTTTGCAAAGTAATTTCTAGGGGCAGGAAACAAATCCTGCATTACATACTGTATGGTGGACTGTCTATAGGAATTTAAGGGGGTAATTGACCTTACATGAACCGTGTCTGGATGGTGGAAGGTTTCCCTGCCTGTAGTGCTATGGATACCTAGCAGGGGGAAGTGAAACAGTGGGTTTGCTTGTTTTGGCCCCCAGCTGGTCCTTGAGCTGTGGTTTTCCCTATGAAGTATTTCAGCATTTTAGAACAAGGCAGAAAAGTGCAGTTCAAGCATGGCTCTGTCTCTCTTCCTGGACTCCAGGCAAATCATTGACTGGCTGTTTATTTGTACAGATAGATGACGAGAGCAGTTACACTCTAAAAGTTGAAAGTTAACAAGAGAAGCTCTGTAGGAGGCCTCCCCTAAGTGCTTGTGGTATGTAAAATGAATATAATCATGTAGCCATGATGGAAATCAACCTTTCATGGTGTCTACAAGGGAGATTCCTTTTGGAATATACCAACTTAGCCAGGGCTGCTGGTAGGGAGTACCACCAGGCCTCCTGTAGGGGGCACAGACAGCGGGGCGGATCAGTGCGGTGGAACGGGAAGACAATTATAGAACAATGCACTGTGTCTGTGTCTCTCCCTCCAGCAGCTGAAAGCTGGTTTCTCCCCCTCTCACCCGCTTTCAGCTGCTGGAAGGAGAGACACAGTGCATTGTTCTGCAATTGTCCTCCCGTCCCACCGCACTGATCCCCCTCCTTGTGCTGCCGATATCTAAATCCTCCTGTGTATTTCTTCCAAGCTGTAAAAAATAATGTAAAAAAAATAATACTAATAATTGTAAAATAACATTTAAAAAAGGAAAATAAAAATTGTAAAAAAAGAAAATGTAAAAAAAATTGTAATTCGAGAGGGGGAGGGTCGGCTGTACAGGGCCCCATGATTTCCAATGGCAGCCCTGCTGTTAGCCTCCAGATGCCACAGTTGAGCTGTCTCTACCAGGAATAAAAACGGATACCCTTGCCTCATACATCAGTAGTTGTCAAAAAATGGAAATCTTGTAGGTGGACCTTTTTGTCCCAAAGCCTGTCCAATCAAATGCAGGCCTGTTAATAGTGCCTATCCAGTCATGGAGCTGCACACTTGGCTTGGAATAGTACAGCTTTAGTTTGCAGGAAACCTGTGATGAGAGAAATGTATGGGGGCAGCCACTGCTGAAATTCTGAAAATGCTGATTATCTGGCTATCATGGTGACCTTCTCTCTTCAGTACTGAGTCACTGACCTGGGGCAGCGATGCAGATTAGGAGACCAGCCTGTAATCTTGTTTCAAATCAGTAACTAGAAAGTTTTGCAGAGGGATGTCAGCATTGGCAATCACAGTAACCCGGGCAGCACAGTGGTGTAGTGGTTAGCACTCTCACCTAGCGGTAAGAAGGGTCGCTGGTTCAAATCCCAACCACGACACTACCTGCCTGGAGTTTGCATGTTGGGTATCAATTTACTCAGCGTAACATTATCTTTAACACTATAAAAAAAAAATTGGGCTAACTTTACTGTTTTATTTCTTAATTCAAAAAAGTTTATTTTTTCCCAAAAAAAAGTGCGCTTGTAAGACCACTGCACAAATACGGTGTGACAGAACGTATTGCAACAACTGCCATTTTATTCTCTAGGCTGTTAGAAAAAAATATATATATGTTTGGGGATTCTAAATAATTTTCTAGCAAAAAAAATTAAAATAAAAATGTTTGTAACTTGTAAACAACAAATCTCAGAAAGAGGCTCCGTCCTTAAGTGGTTAAGCTTGTACAGGAGCAGTGTGTATAGCACGTTTTTGTAAAGCGTTTGCAAAGATTTCAGCTTTTAAAAGTGGTTGTAGAAAAAATTTCTGTGAATAATAAACATGTTATACTTACCTGCTCTGTACAATGGTTTTGCACAGAGCAGCCCCGAACCTCCTTCTCTGGGGTCCCCCGCTGGCGATCTTGGCTCCTCCCCTTCTCCAAACAAGCCAGGAACTCATGTGGGCTCAATCCTCAGCTGGGCTGTTTGCATCTATAGACGCACACAACGCGGCTAAGCCCACTCTCTCTTCCCAGGAGTTTGACTGACAGCAGCAGCTCATGTCAGAAGACTGAGATGGGAGAAGACCTGCTTTAGATGGGCACAGCGCCTGATTGAGTTTGCACTCAAAGCATTTAAGAGAAGGCACGGCTTTTGAAAGGTTTTTTCTTTTTTTTTTTTTTTTTTTTACCTTAATACAGAGAATGCATTAAGGTAAAAAAAAAAAAAACTGTCTTTATAATTACTTTCACATACTATTTAGCTCCAGTTTGGGCGTGTTAAACACAAGTCCTAATGGGAGTGCTGACTGTCACTTTAAACAAGCTGCTAGTAGACTTCAGCAGTACTTGAAACTTGTAAAGAGTCTGATACCTGCTTGTATTAAGTGATAGCACTCCCATTAAGAAAAAAAAGTCAATGGTGGATCACTTTTCAGGAGTAGATGGCGGGCGGCTCAAAGGCAGCGTTGTCTCCTGAATGCCTGTTTTACCCATTAAAAGCCCACTGCATCGCATCCTTGTGCATTACACATGGTTGTGGTGTATTATCATTCACTTGAAGAATAGGTCACATTTGGCAGAGATTCCATCTGTCAAATGCAATGTGTATGAGTGTTGCCATGCTGCAGCAATGTCTTCTAATGCTGGCTTTGTTAAATTATAATTTGGTGGTCAGGGGGTGGTAATAATACAGACTGAACACCTGTGTTTACTATCCCTTGACTACAGATGTACACAAGGCCTGAAGACTTCAATAAGGCTGCTTAGATCTAGTCTCATTATTTTATTGTTGTCTCATTTGCACATTAGGGAGAAATATCTTCACTTCCTGTCTAATTGATCAATCTCAGACAAAAGAGGAAGTGTGGGGAAATCTCAGGAACAGGTGCAGAGACAGCATTTAAAATCTCAACAGGGCACAGAAAGCATTACCTGACCCAGGCTTTAACCCTTCTGTACTTTAAGGACATTTACCTTCTGGATTGGTCCTGTGTCCATTGTTACAGTGAGAGAAAGCAATTGAAAATCCCCAAACTGAGTTGTCATTAGAGCAAGTTAGGGAAAATCCTATAGGCTAGATTCACATCTGTGTGGGTTGGTTCTGCTGCGGGTCCCCACCTGTTTCCGCAGACACCCACACAAAAAAAAAAAAACACTGGATTAATCCTAATCACATACTGCACGTGCTGGGACATGTGCAGTTCCCGTGCGGGCTGCGATTTCTAAAATGCTGCAAGGATCTCTTCCCTGCATTTTAGGAGGCATGGCAGCCTATTCAAATGAATCGGCTGCCGTGCCCATGGAAAATGTGACTCGCAGAGCCGCACATGTTGAACCTAGCCTTATTGGGAATACCCACACTTAGGACAACTTCTCTAAGGTATTATTATTATTATTATTAACTTTTTTAATAAGATTTATATAGCTCCAACAGTTTATGCAGCGCATTACAATGTATAGGGGAGACAACACAATTACAGTATAATACAAAAGGTACAGGAGGGCCCTGCTCATAGAGCTTACATTCTAAAGGGAGGGGGTGGTGGTACAAAAGGTAATCGCTGCAGAGAATGATTTGATGGGGGCGGCTCGGGGACAGTTAGGTGGGTGTGGGATAGGCTTCCCTGAATAAATGAGTTTTCAGGGAACTCCTAAAGGTGGACAGGGTAGGGGCTGAGCGGACAGACTGGAGCAGGGAGTTCCAGAGGATGGGAGAGGCTCTGGAGAAGTCTTGAAAGCGAGCATGAGAGGAGTTAACAAGGGAGCTAGAAAGCAGGAGGTCGTCGGAGGAGCGGAGGGGACGATTTGGGCGATATCTGCAGATGAGGTTGGTGATGTAGATGGGGGCGAGGTTGTGGATTGCTTATGAATTTCCACTTATTTCCTTTTGAGACTCCAGGACCGAAAGTGAAGGGAAATCCCCCCAGTGCAACACAGACAGCAAAAATAACTTTACAGTGGTGTTAACCTTTTCTAGTTTATTATGGCGTACATGTTCTCTGTAAAGGGAACCGGTCATAACAGATGATGATTGTGACATCTCAGGATGTCATCCAGGATAAGGAGCCCCATTGGCATATTTTGGTGGTAGATTCAGGGAAGATCTCGCACAGCCCTGGCACTGCTTTCTGGAGCAGGACAACAGAAGCCACAGCACTAGGCAAGATTTGAATACATATGTTGTAATGATGAACAAGGGGGGCAAATTACATTAGGATGACTTACCAGAACTACACTGCTGTTGCAAGAACAAAAAGAGTTTAGAAATACCTTATTGGCCAAAACTGCTTTTAATGTGTCAATTTCAAATGCACTTATTTTTAAAATCTTACATGTCTGTGACCCACAGGTTTTGAGTGCAACACTGTGCTGTAAACTCCATGCAGCTTCCTGAAAGTTGTATATTGTGTGTGCTGTACCACTGATCCATTGCATGGTGGACATTCCCCCCCTACTTTATCCTGTTGTTGTAATAAAATAAAGTGCCTTTGCATGGATGACTGAAGTTCTTTGAATTGTTATTGTGCAGAGTTCATGTCATGTGTTCTGGTAATCCGCTAGACAGTTCTAGTTGAATACTAGGCAGGAGTCGTCGTGTTCCCCAGGTCTCAGTGCTACAGTTATTATCTCCAAGGAGGAATCAAAGTGCAACTGCTAGTGTCCAGATAGGTGATTGTAAACTTAGGCTGGCCATACACGGTTCGAATCTCGTCTGATTCACCAGGGACCGCCTGAGTGAGATTCAAACCATTAATGGGCAGGCTGAATGACCAATCAATTTGGGTACAACCAGCCTGCCGGATTCGCTTCCGATCATCGTAAGCGGCTGCTATAGTCGCTAGTGATAATCACTGCTCGCTCCCGACGGGAACTGCTTCCGCCACCTGCCCCCCCCCCACCGAGAAAGGGGAATCCCTCCTGCTGAGCATTCATCCTATCTGCACTGTATGTGTTGATGGGGGAATCATGATCATTTCTTTCTTGCAACCACAGAATCATACAGGGGAATCCCTCCTACTGAGCCATTGTATTCTCCTAGCAGGCAAAGCTGTCCCTGGCTGGAAAAGACATATAGCAGCCGCCAACGATCATCGTATGTAAAATCCGTCAGGTTGGTAGTACCCAAGTTGATTGATCGGCCAATTTAGTACATTCAGCCTGCCCATACATGGTTCGAACAGTCTATAGCAGGGATATGCAATTAGTGGACCTCCAGCTGTTGCAAAACTACAGTTTCATCATGCCTATGCCTCTGGGAGTCAGGCTTGCTATGCCTCATGATAGTTCTGCAACAGCTGGAGAGCCACTAATTGCATATCCCTGGCCTATAGCCAGCCTTACTAAATTAAAGGGGGTGTCCATTTACATCCACCTGCCTATAGGCTTACTTGGAGCTTCCAATCAGGTCTGTCTGAAAAACAGAGCGGTGGGTCCGATTGTACCACTCCCGTAATAGGATCCTAAAAGAAGTATTTCCACCCAGGTCCAAAAGATAAAAGGGTCTGCATCCTTTTCCATTTTTCTCGACCTAAACATGGCGCATCTGAGATGGTCTGATGTAAACAGACTCATGTCTGTTTTCATCTGGCTGCCCATAGATCTAACATGGGTCTGGAAAGCTTGGTATGTAAAGGATGAAGGAAAAAAAATATATATATATATAATATGAACAGGCACATATGTCATATAAAAAAAAGTGGCATCCATCTTATTTTGCTCCGATTCAGCAAGAGCCCTCTGTTCATGGATTCTCTGCTGATCCAACCCGACAGCCCCTGAATGAAAGAGAATACTCTTATTTTGTGTGTGCTAATGCTAAGCTCCTTGTGTTGTCAGAAATGTCTCAGACACAAAGTCCCACTTTGTACTTCTTTAGTAAAGGTCAACAGTACCACTGGCCACATGGTTTGGGGACTGCCTTTGTGGGTTTCTAGAAAAAGAAACTTAAAATAAAATGCAAATGATAAAGAGAAACATCAAATGGACAAATTTACAGAAAGCTGTACAGTACACAGAAATAATCAAAATGGCATCACAGTGTGCTGTACAATGCATAGTTACAAAAGTGTCTCTTCTTCTGCAGTGTGTATTCTTGAGAGCCGCACATTTTCTAGGCTCTGCCTACTTTCAGAAGGGATGGGTGCTTAGGCAGGGTCTGCACCAATTTCATTATAAAGTAGCTCAGTATAGCCATCTCTGATCCTTAAACGTGACACACACCACCTTTTAAATGTATATAAAGCTGGAAAGAAAAACTATTATAAATGAACACTTAAACACAAGAGGAGGAGTTGCACTTTAAACGGGTCTGACGGTGGAACACCACATTAGGACAAAGGATTTCTCTGCTCCATAGAGTATAAACCGTATTAACCTAACAGGCTTGAACTTGTGTTCCCTACTAACTCCAGGACAACATCAGGCGATAGGAGTTTGAACAAAGTCCGACATCAGACATCACTCACTTATACATTTCCTTGGCCCTAAAGCATAAACATGTTAGTTAGTGATAAATCCACTGACCATGTTCTGACCATGGACTCGAAGTCCACAATACGCTGGACATAAGGATCCCTGCAACGTTCTCAAGCTTCCTTTCAGCTGAATGCTTTGCAGCCTGATGGTCAGAAGTGCTGAAGGTATTGCATGTTTTCTGTGTTACTCCATAGCAGTTGTCTCTTCTAAAGAAAGAACTACTCAAAGCTGCAACACATCAAGAAGAAGCTGCAGCCAGAAGAGAAAAAGATCCAACATTTGAGAATTTGTACCCTTCTCTGAATTTCTCGCTTGGAGTTCTGGACATTGATCATTTGGCCTGGAGAAAAGTTTTGTTAATGCTTTGTGTCAGCCTGCTGATTCCCCAGACTGGGTAATATTTAATTTCCTACGCATTTCTAGGAAAAGTGCTGAAAAAAAGTGAATGTGCACAATGGCAAGAGGTTGGCTTTCAGCCTGATATTTTTTAGAGACTCTAATTTTTGGTTTGGGACAAAGTTATTATCTACGTCATATAGTCAATATTAACATATTTCCTATTACATAAGATATAAAACCAAACCTAAAGAAATTGCCAAACTTTGCCAGAATTTGGTACGAGATATGATAAAGTGACCAAAGGTTTTGGGGAAGTCAGCTAACTAAAGCCAATACACTCAATACTATAGTTCCCCCTCATAAGCAAATCTTACAAGTGATGGTAGTGGATGTACAAGAGGCAACAAGTACAAGCAACGATTGGGACGTACATTAAATGTACTGCCATCTAAATCCTGGTCAACAAGAATCCTGAGGAATCCCTGGCATCATGGACTTGCCATCTGTAGAAGCTGAGATTGGAGTCAGCCCGGGAGAATGTCCTATCTGTTATGAAGCTTATAAGACCACTTTACAGTCACGAGCACCCAAAACTTTGCAATGTGGCCACACACTGTGTCTGCACTGTCTAATAAAGCTGGTTTGCCACAGCTTGCTGATGACCTTCGTAGTGTGCCCATTTTGCCGCAGTGTCACCATGATACCTGAGGAAGGGGTCCAAGGCTTAAAGACGGATGAGGAGACCTTAAGCAGGTCCCCTGTGGCTACCATGTTCAGTACCACCTCTGATGATGCCTTGTCTCAAAATTCAGATTTTTCCAGCCCAAGAGTGTCTTTTTCTGAAGGCCATACTTCATCACCTCGACTATCAATCTTTACAGTCAGTGACGTCCTGGTCCCTGACCAGGGCCAGATATGGGGAGGAAGGTACATGCATGACATTCAGAGCACTTATCTCCTAGGAATCAGCCGTCGAGTAGCATTGTCCCAAGTCCATCCATTTCCAGCATCAAATTCTTTCTCTGCACACAGCTTGAGACTTTGCTTAGCTTTGGGACTGATCATAGGTCTTGCTTGTATCTTCTTCATTATCATTTTTTTTAAATAAGCATAAAGTCTCCACAAACAAGACATCAAGGAGGAAGTTGTGGCATCTTGTCAAGGAAATAACAATGATAAAACTGTGAAAAGCTTTTTAAACTTCTCTGAACTAAAGACTCTTCTAACCATGCCACATCAGGTAACACAAGCATACTCTAGCCAAAGAGGTGCTATTAGTGCAAATTCAGTTTTAGTTCTTCGTTCTTTGAATAGGTTGTATAGGCTACATATTCCATTCAGAGCTGTTATGTATAGTGGTCTGTTGGCTGTACGATGGAAGCACCTTCCTGACAATAATGGCTGCAAATCTAGCTTTCACACCAGGGTGTATGTCAGATACACAAAACAAGGTCTATGACTGCCCATGACTTGTTTGATGTTACATAGTCAGGTTGAAAAATGACACAAGTCCATCTGCATGTCCATGATCTGTTGACACATAAATGTATTTACATTGATATACACACCTCTCTACTATTTTTATACATCAAAATGCACAGGAGTCCTCATTTTTTATGTTGAGCCTTCCACAGTTATTTTTGTCACCTCAAAGTTAATTGTTGATTTGGATGAGACAAACTGCATTAAATAAGTGTAAAAAAAAAAAAAAATAATAATCCTCCTTTATTAATTTACCTGTTATATCTTTTTATTCTCCTAGTAGTTACTTGGCAATTACAGTTCCTTGTTTGTTAACCTTCTACAATCTTACCCGAAAGCACGTGCATCAGACATCAAGACAGCCAAGCTCAGCCCTAACCAGTGTTTTTCACATTCTGAGTGGAAGCTAGAAAGGATTAGCTGTCCATATTTCTGGACAAAAACCTTGAAGGTTCTATACCTTCCAAATGCTTTGCATAAACTACAGTACATAAACCACCATGATAGGCAGAAACATACTATTTCTCTAGCACAGCCCCGGATCTGGGTGCAAAGTATACAGTATCTTTTAGGCTCCAAAATGAAACTCGGCAAAGAGAGACCACATTCCAGTGACTGGCTGAGAGACTCGGGCTCCGTTCACACATAGGCGATTTGAATTGGGGCCAAGGATTTGCCACAATTCTTCTTGTTATTCTAGAATCGTGGCAGGGTGCGTTTGCAGTGTCATTAGTTCTTATGCCAGCTTCTTTGGAGCAGAGGGAGGTTTTTTCAAATGAATGATAATGCTCCACTATAAAACACAAAAAAACACAAGCTGCAGCAGCTGTCACTGCGCTACACTCAGGTGTGAATGAAGTGTTAAGCTGGATAGTGGATACACACAACACAATTTTTATTCAATTTCAATACATTTACCTTCAACTATGTAGTGCAAGGGCCTGCCTGATTGCATACACATTAAAAGTGTTTAGGTTTGGCCTCATATTATAAGGTTTTGGTAAATATAAAGGAAAGCTATACAAGAAAATTATACAATTTTCCTTTAGATTTACCAAAACCATAAACACCTAAACACTTTCAAATTATATGCAATTAGGCAGGTCTTTGTACTACATAATTGAGGGTAAATCTAAAGGAAATTAATTAAGAATATTGTATAATGCATTGCCAGCTATAGACAGTTCGAACTATGGTATGGGCAGGATGATTGATCAACTTGGGCATGACCAGTCTAATGGATTTTACCTGCGATTATTGCATGTGGTCGTTATAGCTTTTAGCAATAAGCATTGTCTTCTCCCACATCACACTTTCATGCTAGTTCATACTGTATTTTATTGTGACAGATAGATTATAGATTTTTTTATATATATATATACACACACACACACATCTATCAAAAAATAAAAAAGGGGGCATGACATAATACAGTAGGCTCAATTTACAAAGCTTTAAACACAAGGCTAAAGCTCTTAGATTTAGCCATAGAACTCACTGGACTAATCTGAAAATAATTGTTGCCATTTTAAAAATAAGTCTCACTTTCCTGGTGTGTTAGCTTTGTAAAATGAGCTATATGTATGGTTAGTTGTGGCAGTAATCTTTAGCAGGTAACAACAAGGCCTGGGGAATACCCAGGAAAAATCCGAGCCTACTTACCACCAGCTCGCAGACAACCAAATTGACCTAACAGTACGTTAAAAACAGGGGTTTAGTCTGCACGCATTTGCAAATGCATGCCTAAGCCACAGAGCCTCGTCAAGGCACCCTTGTATCTGTGGTCCTAACACTAAAGTATGGGTGTCCCCATAGTGGAGGCACTTGCATTCTAATGGATAGTTTGCAAATGCGTGTGGACTAAACCCCATGCTTTTCTTTCAGACATTCTAGATCCAAGTGTTAGTCACGGTCTGTCATGTCACTATGGTAGCCTGTTGGGCTGAATAAATAATCAGGTACCATTTCCAGCATTGCTGTGTCACTGCATACTTTGTGATATTACACAGATCTAAAACCCTGCTATGATAATGCTTTATAAATGATCTATCCCTATTTAAAAAGCAGAGAAGTCAGTCAGGAACAGAAAAAGTCATGTTTCATGGTTCTGACGTGAAAAATGACTGGCTGCACAACATATTGGATTATTTAAAGACTAGGTGCACCCAAACACTAAAATCGCTACAGTTACAGGCATCCACAATCTACCACTAACCTATCTAGAATTGTAAAGAAGAAATCAGTGTACATACCCCTTTTTGAAGCCGATCCCACGCAGAGATGTCAGCTTTGCTGTGTAGGTGGGTGCAGAGGACATCCCACAACGGAAGCCCCACATTAAGTCTATGGGGGTCATCGCTCCCCATTCATTTCATAGTCGTGGGCTGTGTTCTCTGTTGAGCTTCCGCCGCTGGAGACCGGATTGGATAAAAAAAAAAATGTATGTATACTCATTTCTCCTTTACAGGGCTAGATAGGTTAGTGTTAGATTGTGGATGTCTGTAGATGTAGTGATTTTAGTGTTAGGGTGGACTTATTCTTTAATAATACAGAACAACGGTCTAGGTGTGGCTGCTCTTCTTCGAAGTATAATGTGATTAGCTCTTATGGCTGACGGAGCAGCACTTCTTTTGCAGTGTATTAGGGAAAAAAATAAACACTGGGACTACAAAATTAGTACCTCAACTTCCAGGACAGCACATGAGAAAAGCTTTACCTACCTAAACCAGGAAACACATCATCTATCAGCAATCAAAATCGTATAGTCCCTAAGCAAGAACTGACAACGGCTAACATGATAATACAACACAGAACAAAGGGCGGGAATCCCTGCTGTCCTGGAAGATTTCTAGAAACTGTGTTACCAGGTGACTAACTCTGATCTCCCCAATCATGTTCCAGGATAGCACATGAGAGGACAAGCAAGAAATAGCCTCTTGGGGTGGGGGCTACTGCATACAAGATCTGTTCCACAAGGCTTAGTCCTACAGGAGAGTAGGACACTCCAGATGTGTTACTGAACACCTCTGCTCCCATGTCGCCAACACCCAAGGAGGAAGAGCATGGACCTACTTTAACCGTGCACCACCCCCAAATCAGTGGTATACATCAGGGGCTCAACTGGCCACAGAGGGCTCCCCACTATCCCCCCCCAAACCTCCTGAGGCAACACAATAGAGGACTCAAAGTCTGACAACCTCTGAATAAGAAGGTAATAGGGAAACAAAAAAATGTTAGTCCAAACCAAAAAAAAGCCTAGATATGCAACCCCCTCCACGTGCACAGTCCTGGAAATCATGGTGGAGAATATACCAGGAAGCCACTGGAAAAGGCAAGAAGGCCTGAGGGAAAAAAAATTAATTATATATAATATTTATTATATAAATATATTTTGATGTTCCAGTAAGGACAGAGGAAAGAGAAATTGTTGAGGAGACTAGATGACCATGCTCTTCTTATGAATTCTGCAGGATGCGTTTCCTTTTTTAGGCAGACCAAGCCTCTCTCATGTTCTGTCCTGGAGGAGGATTATGGAAAACAGTGTTCTAGGAATAAACACTAGAGGTAGGTTTTATAAAGCAACAGAATCTGACATTCACAACAAATGAATCTTCCTGGTGCATGTGTTTAAATGAGCCATTAATCTACCACCAATGAATGTAAGTCACATTTACTGCTTTATGTTAATACCCGAGACAAAAGACCTACTTCCCTGTTAAATGTGAGCAATGTAAGGGCTATTTATTTGGTTCGTCAATAGAACAGAGAAATGTTTCATCATCTCATTTTATCCTCTTGCAGAGATTTCGTCATTCTTTATGTGAAAAATCAGAAAAAAGTTAAGTTTTTTTTTTCTGGAGTTTAATTGACCACTTGTAAGTAAAGAAGCTTTTAGGGAATCAGTATAGCAGTCAAAACCATTCCACCATTTTTGATATTTTTTTTTTTTGTATTTTTTTTTTATAATAGTGAGAATGTTAATAGGAGAGGTTAGAACACATAAAAGTGGGTAGGAAGGGAACCATGAAGAGGGAGCGGGGCCGAGTTACCCTGTCTGTCTTAACAGACGCAGACTGGGTGGCTTGGGAGCGACCATGCACGGGTGACCCCAGAGAAAGTGGCTTTCCCTGGGAGCAATCGCAGAAGAGTAGGGGCCTGGATCGCCTATGGGGGATTCTAGAAAAGGAGGATCAGGGCTGCACTGTGCACAGAGCAGGTAAGTATGACATGTTTGTTTTTTGTTTTAACTAAAATAACAAGGGTTTATAATCACTTTAGGGTAAAACTTTACCTTTTATTTTGGATAGAGTAAAAGAGGGTTATAACTATATTTATTTTTGCTGGGTCCCATTTGGGAAATTTCCCTTCACTTCCTGTTTCACATGCAAACCAGGAGAGGAAATCTCTCCAAAGTGAGGAAATCCCTTCTCACTAGGGTGACAAAAACTAGTGACCCCATTTGAAGATTTCCTCTATTGGTGCTGTGGGGACAACCCAAAACTTCAGATTAGTCTTTTACTTTCAAGGATAACATTAGGCAGGACAAATAAGGTGAGTCTCCCTAAGGGAGAGGTGTCAAACTCAATTTTGTTGCAGGCCGCATCAGCATTATGGTTGTCCTCAAAAGGCCAGTTGTATATGTAAGACTATATAAAAAGTTATCCAGGGTTTTGTTTTTACCTCAGACTATATGCAAAGGAACTCTAACAACCCCCCCCCCCCCCGGTGTGAACCACATCAGATGGTGGGTGTGACCAAATTGCAACAGTGGGAGGATATTAAAGTGGCAATAAATACCAGGAGTGCATTAAGTACGGAGGTAAGGGATGCACTTTGTGCAGAGTTCAGGCGTGCGCTATGTACAAAGTGTGGTTTCAGGGGTGTGCTATGTAAAGAGTTCAGGAGTGCACTTTGTACATAGTGCACCGCTCAGGAGTGTTTCGTACAAAATGCACTCCTAAACTCTGCATTATGTACGAAACACACCCCTGAACTCTGCACTGTGTTTGTAGTGCAGAGTTCAGGGGTGTGCTATGTACAGAGTTCAGGGGGCCACTGTGTACAGAGTCAAGGAGTGCGCTACATATAGAGTGCAGGGTTGCAGGTTCAGCGGTCTTTTACAGGCTGCCCACATTTCACTTCCACCCTTCCTCAGCTATGAGCTCAGTACACTCCCCCATCTACCTAGCCTGGCTGAGCTCTAGTATCTCCAGGAAGTGTAGGCGGCTCTGCCTCTCTCTCACTTACTCTCTCTCTTTCAATTGCAGGGATATCATTGTTCTGCATCTGTACACCCAGGCACAGATGGATATCACAGTGCAGGTTACCAATTGATGCCCCCCATTCACACTAAACTTGCATCTCCCTTGTCCATGCCATGAGTGAAGGGCAGGCAGGTATCTGTGAGACTTACTGCAAGGAAAGGCTTCTGTGTTTACAAGTGACAGTAGTGAGCAGAGGGCAAGAGTCGGTGGTGGCAAAACGACTTGGAAACCCCCCCCCCCAAAAAACACAACCCTGGCTGTGAGGGTGGGCCTTGCTATTTGACATATGTGCCCTAAGGGGAACACAGCAATAAAAACCTGACAGGTGTTCTAATCCCTCTCCACTCTATCAAAAAAAAAGGGTTTTCCCTTTAGGTATACTTTAGGCTTTGGGGTGCAGACATTGAAACCACTTGCAAAAAAAATAAAATAAAAAAACCTATACAATACCAGAGATTACACACACAGTCTAGTGACAATTATCGAGGATGGAAATAACACAGTATCGTTATTTTTTTTATTTCAGCATAATGTGCTTCTGGCTATTAAAAAGAGGAATTAGTAAATAATAGTAATACAGATATGATCAGAAACAGTAATTGCCAATATTGATTGATGCTGTGATTGGGTGGCACCAAACAGGACACACAAAGAGGAACCATTTTTCTCTACTGCATTGCTGTCAAGGCCTGCTTTCAACCACATGTTGCACTTTAAAAGAACCTTCTGAATAGCATTAAGTGTCCCCACCTAACTACAGCCGTGCATTTTTGGTTCCATCTGCTTCTGGACACCTTTAAAGAATTTTAGCAGTACATTATGAGCCACATTGTCCTTCTTGCAAGAAGTGTGAGGGTTCTTGTAGTTTGGCACTGCAATACCACTCTGGCTGTTATTCCTGCAAAGCATTGTGGGTCTTCACATTGGCCTTTGCAAATATCCAGTAGTTCAATCCAGTTTCCAAGATGGCCACTGCAATGAGTACATAAGACAGAAATAGGCTTTTGCATTCTTGGCTCTAGCACAGTCAGGCAACACAGAGATGGCTTTGCAGGTTCCAAAGTGCAGAGGTCGCATTAGGACCCACTCTGTCCATAATACTGTTTGCCACAAACGTCTGTGCTTAGGTATTGAGGCTCATCAGTCTAGAAGTGTCGTCTCCAAGATGGACACCAATGTCATTCTTATCCTAACCAATCCAAGTCATCATCTTCATCATCATCGTCGCCAAAGAGAGGAGCTGGAGGCGGACAACCCTTCATACTCTGTAAAAACAACAAACCGCATGCAAAATTATAAGAATCTAAAAAAAAAAAAAAAAAAAACACAAACTTTTATGCTCATCTAGGTAGACGCAGTATTGATCAAACGCTGCAACCGCTGGCTCTACACAGAGATTAAAGACTGCTGATTACTCAGTTCTCCACCCTCTGCCCTCAGCAGAGAGCTCTCTGATCTGCCCCTTCAGCGCTAGGCTGTGGAGGGGGCAGGAGGGGCTGACTCAGTCTACTAGCAGATCACTGAGAAGCTGAGCCAGCTGCCAGTCCAGGCATGTGGGTGGATGCCGACTGTAAAGTCATGATCGATCGAGTGCCTGACATCCGCCAACAGTGTACTTTACCCTGCCGTCGACTGAAAGGGGGTCATTGGAGTGTAGAACGAACTTTACTCCTTTGATCCATAGAAGTACAGCCAAAATATATCTTTGGCCATACTTCTGCTTTAAGACCTACAGCTTAGCAAGAAACAGCAGACGGACACATTGGGGTTGATGGACTAAAACTAGAGAATGCAAAATCTGGTTCAGCTGTGCATGTTAGCCAGCTTCCAACTTCAGCTTGTTCAATTACGCTTTGATTAATAAAACCTGTAATCTGATTGGTTTCTGTGCAGAGGTGCACCAGATTTTGCACTCTCCAGCTTTAGTAAATCAACCCCAGTATATATCTCCCTATTTTGATTTGTGTATACTATATAGTTTGATTTGGGGGGGGGGGGGGATAGCCTTTCAAAAGCTGGCTGTAAAGTTGTGTTTGACTCTCTGCTCATATTTTGAAGCTGGATGAACTGTAAGAATAGTATAAAAGTTACTGCAGTACATATGGAAATGTGATCAGTGAATGCAATTATTATTTAAAATCTTGTTTCTATAAAGTGCATAGGTGTACAAAACCTGCATTCAAGTTTGCTTGGGCAGACTAAAGCCTGGTACACACTACTAGTTTTGTTCAACCCAGCAAGTTGAATGGAAAAAAACAAAGCAAAAAAAACTGACAATTTAGGAGGAGCCGCTGTACTAACTATGCGATGTTGGTATAGTGATCTCCCCCGCTGAGTTATTGTGTTTTGATAGTGGAGCTGCCCCCCCCCCCCCCGCCAGGACACACCTGTCAGCGCTCTCAGCCATTGCCTGAGAGTGCTGATCGGATGCCGTCCGGCAGACCTTTTTTGGTCATGTCCCTTCGGATTGGCTGCTGTACATACAGGCCAAATGTTTGCTGGTTTCTACTGAACTGGCTAATGCTGCCTGATATCCGGCCCATGTGTAACTCACTCCTTCAGTTGACTCTTCCTCTCCAGTTTAGGCCATAAAATATGGTCATCTGCTTTGTCCAGCTGTCTACTTTAAGCCTAGGTTAACAAGTCAAGTGATGTGGGAAACGCAGAGAATCCTGTGCGTTTACCGCACCGCACTGAAATTGTCCATCCAATCTGCCGCTGGTGTCACTGTTAAAATTAATGACACCCTGGAACAGCTTGCAAAATGCAGCGACCGCCAGAATTGGGTTGTATGGGTGTTCACATTTAGGTGCAGCAAAAAAATGCGGGTGCAAAATGTATGGCTCAAATCGCACCACACAGACATCGCATGTGAAGTGCACAGGAATGCGGTGCGATTCCTGTTCAAAGCACATGCGATGTCCTGCATCGTACAAGTGTGAACCAGGGCTGAGATTTAAAAAAAAACGTTTCCTCTGTGAATCTGTGTAGGGAAGCGAATCTCTGGGTCAGGAGAGCTACTGGTGGGCAGTATGTGGCCAAGATCTTGATTATCCTGCTTGCACAAGTGGATTCTAGTGGCCAGTAATTCTCCTGATCTAGAAATAAGCTTTCTTACACAGATTCCAACAGGAAATCTCTATATGGAGTTCAACCAAGGTTCTCATCTTAAAGTGGTTGTAAACCCTAAAGCCTGGTACATACTAGCTGAATATAGGCTGGTTCAACAGAAACCAGCCGACATTTGGCTAGGATGTACATCAGCCTGTCTAACAGAAGCTGTCTTCTGTCAAATGGGCATGCTAGAAAAACTGCATCCAATCGGCATCTGATCAGCATTGACAGCCAATGGCTGCAAGCGCTGATGGTGTGTTCTGAAGGGGGAGCTGGGCCCTCCCAGAACACAATAGCTCAGCGTGGAAATCACTGTACTAACTTCGTATAGTTAGTACAACAAGCTCCTCTGCTGGGTTGAAAAAAACAAACTAATAGTGTGTACCAGGCTTTAGATACCCCCAATGAAGTGGCTGGCCTCAGGTGATACAAATCATCTTACATATGTTGCATCTGTTTATCTACAGTCTTCTCTTCAACTTTTCAAAGTCCAGAATTTATACAGCTTGTGTAAAAACTTTCAGAAAGCATGGGGGCGGGGAGGAGACAAGAGCTGATTGGAGGGAAGGGACACACCTCCACGCAGCACACAGGAACAGAGCTGAGGCTGTCAATCAGCTGGATATCCCTTCCCTGTCACCATTTTTCTCTTGGTGTCAGGAAAAACTTGTCAGCAGTGACTCATGCAGATAGCAAAAGTAACAAGGCAGTAGACAGAAATGACACTTAGTGTTCTGGATTGAGATTAGTACACACTATAGAGCAGGGGTGTCCAACCTGTGGTCCAAGATGGCTATATATCCAGAACACCACAAATGTGTACACTTGCTTAAAAATTTAGTTTTTTGTTTTTTTTAGGGGGGATAATTTTCTGTAAAAATGAGTTTACACATAGAGAACACATGCAGCCAAAGAAAAAATTGAGTGTCTCTTTACTGGACTTTTATAAGTTTAATCTTCCCAAAGGAAACGCTCCCACTCTTTCACAATCATGCCTTATTCATGTCATCAGTTTTTGGCAGCACCAACTATTTTCTAGGATGAAATCACACGAAGGGCAAAACTAGAACCAAAATATCTGATGAGCACCTTGGGAATTCATTGAGGACTGCTACTCCATCCATCCAACCAGATATTGATGCGTTAATTTATCAAATAACATGTGAAATATCCCACTAGTTTTATAATGCCCTCTTTTACTTTTATAAATAAAGTTTTATTACTCAGATAGACAGATTATATGTATAGATGATCATTAACTTGTGATCTCGCCCCGACTTCTTTTGCTCATTAACTATCCTTATTGTTGGTATATTTTATGTTTGGCCCAAGACAATTCCTCTTCTTCCAATGTGGCCCAGGAAGGTCAAAAGGGTGGACATCTCTGCTATAGAGGGATAGGCTTTGTTCAAGTTTCATGTCTGAGGTTTACAACCACTTTAACTGAAGCACTAATAAAGGTTTTTTGTTTTTTTTTGACCCCTGAAACATGTTGGCTTTTTTTTAGTATAAACTAATAAATTAATTCAGACTCATTCTTTAGGGCATGTTTTCTTGTAACCATGTTTATTACCTTTTGTACCACTTGCCCCACCCTATTAGATTGTAATGTTTTATGAGCAAGGCCCTCTTAACCCACTTGTATTGTAACTGTACAGTCTCCCTTTATATTGTGCAAACTGTTGGTACTACAACATAAATCCTTTATTATAATAATAATATTAAGAACAATAACCTGCTAGGGGTAGCTACTGGAAGGTAGCCTTGTCTGTTGTGAGCAGCCGGACCTGAGCCAGTGAGCTCTCCAAATGTATTTGTCCTCACATTACTTTGTACAAACTCACATCAAAGTCCCAGGGCCTCTCGGATGCCTTTTTACTTCCAAGTCATGTGACCAGGTCTCTTCCAATCACCGAGCTTTCACCGCTTGAACTCTCCAAGAGACTGCAGTGTTCATGCTGCACCCTGCATTTTATGAATGGGTACAGAAAAGCAGGCTGTGGTATGACGGAACCCCCTCTCCCCACTATGACAATATGAGGACTCAGGCCCCAGCTGTGTTCCTAATAAATGTTAAAAACGATTGTGAATGTAAATTCTGGCCTCAAGGAAGCCAATTACAAAGATAGTTACATTATTTCCCCCACAGGATAAGATAGGTAGTGCAAAGGGATTTGAAGCTTACCACTTCCTCCTCCTCTTCCTCTTCTTGCTTTGTCTTCTGTTTTGGAGAGGACTCTTTAAATAAATCTTCATCATCAGACTCTTCTAGACTGAAAAGAAACAGGAAATTTGGTGACTAATTTACTAAAAAAAAAAAAAACTTCCATATTGGCTTTTACGAATATCAATGCCCTGATTATGAGTGCAGCCCCATCAGTGCATCGCCTCATCAGCGCACATCAGTGAAGAGGAAAAATGACTTAGTTGCAAAATATAACAAAACGAAGAAAAGGTTTTTTATAATTTAATTTTCAGTCTTTATTTTATTAACCAGTTCCCGACCAGTGCACTACGATGTACGTCGGCAGAATGGCACGGGCAGGCATATTGGCGTACAGGTTGGCCAGCGGCACGCTCGCTTCCGGGTCGGCACCCCCGTGAGTCCGGTCGCAGGTCCCGTGGACTCAATCGCCGCGGGGATACCCGCGATCGTCTCACGGGAAGATGCCGTTGTAAACAGTATCTCCCCGTTCTGCCTAGCAACAAGTGACGCTGATCTCCACTCCATGTTATTGGAGCAGAGATCAGTGTTCACTAACACAAAGCCCAGCCCCCCCACCGCTAGTAACACGCCGTTAGTAACACTTAACCCCTACACTGCCACCCCCTGGTTAACCCCATCACTGCCAGTGTCATTTACACAGGAATCAGTGCATTTGTATAGCACTGATTGCTGTATAAATGACAATGGTCCCAAAAATGTGTCAAAAATTTTGATGTGTCCGCCATAATGTCGCAGTCACAATAAAAATGGCTGAGCGTCGCCATTACTAGTAAAAAAAAAAAAAAAATTATTAATAAAAAATGTCATAAAACTATCCCCTATTTTGTAAACGTTATAACTTTTGCGCAAACCAATCAATAATCACTTATTGCAATTTTTTTTTTACCAAAAATATGTAGAATACATATTGGCCTAAACTGAGGGAAAAACAATGTTTTGTTATATATTTTTGGGGGATATTTATTATAACAAAAAGTAAAAAATAATGTGTTTTTTTCAAAATTGTCACTCTATTTTTGTTTATAGCACAGAAAATAAAAACCGCAGGGGTAATCAAATACCACCAAATGAAAGCTCTATTTGTGGGAAAAAAAAGGATGTCAATTTTGTTTGGGAGCCACGTCACACGACCGCGCAATTGTCAGTTAAAGCGACGCAGTGCCGAATCGCAAAAAGTGGTCTGGTCTTAAGCCTGCAAAATGGTCCGGTCTGAAAGTGGTTAAGCAAAAAATTTAAAACCCAGTGGCGATTAAATACAACCAATAGAAAGTTCTGTCTCAAAAGAATGATGAAAATGTCATATTGGTAATAGTGTTGCATGACTACGCAATTGTCAAAGTACAAAAGCAGTGAAAGCTAAAAATTGGCCTGGGCAGAAAGGGGTGAAAGTGTTTGGTAGGCAACTGGTTAAAAAAAAGCTACTAGATTTGTAGAAACAAAAACAGACTACTGAAAGCCCTTAAGATTAATAAACTGCCCATCGGTTGCCAAAAAAATCTGAATAGACTAAAGCAAGCCCATCAGGATTTTTACTTGTTAACCACTTCCCATCAGTAGGATGTCATATGATATCCTTGAGTTGAAATGGTTATAATGGGATGATGCCTGCAGCTACGGGAATCATCCCAGTATTAAAATAATTTTCAACTGACAATTTTCAATAAGGGATTTGAATGGCTATACAGTCACTTGAACACTTCTACCCGCGGCAGAAAGTGTTCTCCTCCTGCTCCCCTGCCTTTACCGGGCTCTTCTTTCCGATCGTGGAGCCCAGTAAGGATTTAACTGCTTCAAACGTATTCCCTAGGAAAGTGGAAGGAACAGAAGTTCCCGCCCCTCTTCTGTGATATCAGGAACGGGAAAGCATGACCGTTATGACCTTGTACAGCATTTGATCAAACCGATCTCAGTTTGATCAGATTTTTGGAGGCCAGAGGAGAGATCTAGGGTCTAAAAGGCCTCAGATCTCTCCTGTCACCTGTCAAAAATTCTAGCACCAGAGCTCCTGTGTAACTCTAAACTGGTAACCTGTGAAGAGCATCTACTTAAACAGCCAAGTGAAGAAAACACAATTTTACTTCTTCTTGAAGCATTCTTTGGGTGACAGTGCAGACATATGCGGTATAAACCCTGCCCTTAGGAGGAGGGACACTGAACAAAAGCAAATGGGTATGCTACTCCATATAGGAAGTGAGGTCTGAGTTTTAGCTCAGTCCCTAAAAGGTTAGAGATTTGCTTTTTCTCCTTTGCTTTCCAAGCTGAGTATTTACTCTTTCTGGTTTCCATGAACCTTTTTCCCATGGCTCCTAACAGTGTTAATAGTGGGCATACATGAAGTGTTTCCCAAATCTTTGGTTTAAAATGTTGTATTTGCAGTATAGTAATCTAACCTGGGGTCTGTCCTCCCCTCTGGCTTAGCAGGACTATGCGTTACATGTATTCCAATTGATCCAAGAGCAGAGGTCTCCTCTTTAGGTGGAACTGGGCTGCTACTATCATCATCATCATCATTTCTTAAAGGTGGCGGAACCTCTTGCTTCTCCTCTGTAGCTGTGAAGTCATTTGATTGCTGCGACACCTCATTCTCAATAATATTCTTATTGGAAAATGTGCATGATTGAGCACTGGAGCTTGGGGGAGGTTGCCCTTGAAGAACATCTTTTTTACCCGACATTACTTGGTCCTCTGCCATGCTCGATTCAGGCATATCACTGGAAATCATGTGAACAAGAGCTGATGGAGCATCCAGATCTTCCTGGATGACCTTGACAGATACGGTTTCACCTGCTTCCTGTAGCTCTGTGGACGCAGAAACCATTTCCTGATTGCCTACGGTTTTTGTAGGCTCTTTGACCTCCTCGTGATTCTCCTCTATAACACCAGGGACTTGCTCCGAAGTGGAAGTTTGGTTTTCCTTGACATCTGCATGCACCTCACCTTGATTTAATATTTGTTCTCTCTGTAGTGCAGGCTGAACCACAACTTCAGTTTCTACACTTTCATCTTCCTCCTCCTCTTCTTCACCACTGCTGCTTGCTGCTACTGTCTCCTCATTCTGTGGCTTACTTAATAGTTGTAGTGTTGTTACCTGGCAGAAAATGAAATTACTACATTAGTACAAATAAACACCCACACCTAACGTTTTGTTACGCTTGTGTGTTTAAAAATGGTCATAAAAAACAGTTACAATTTATTATTAAAGCCTAATGTTAAAAAATAAAAAATTACACATATGCTTTAAATGTCATGTATGGATTGTTTCATCCTGTTTCTTTAAGCCTTGCGCCACCAGGGCCAGCACTTGGTATAACTGGCACTGTGATAAAATGACCCAGGAATACATTTCAACACAACACATATTGTGCCAATATCGGCATGTGAGAGGTCGTGTCTCTCACAGCACTGTGCTTGATTCTGCTCTGTGATCATCCCCTGGCATCAATACCTCCACTGTTTTCAGCTCCACAGCTGGTGACCGCTCCACTGTCTCACCCGGACCCACCGCCAGCCCTCTGCACGAGGGGCATGACTCAAAGGCCAGGAAGAGTCAGCGGGCCTGGACTCCCAAGATGGCTCCGCCCCTGCGGCCTTGGCCCAGCATATTACACAAGCTGCAGAGAAGCTCAACGATAACAGTACCAGAAGACACAGAAAAACCAGGGTAAGGACCAGATAAATATGCTGTATTACACACAAAAACTGACAGGGAAGGCTGAGGCAGATAGTGGGGAGGATATGAAGAAGAAGGCTGGGCCTGCAAATCTGGTTAGCAGGCCTGGTGATACTGATGATACAGCCTCTCCTATTCCACTGCTTGCTGACACTGTACAGGATGAACTGGAACAGCTTACTCTGGCAGAAATACTGCGTGCAGTGCATATCAGCACAGCATCGGTCAACACATTAAAAGATCAATTTGGGGGTCTGCGGGTGGTGTCGCTGCTGCGCCAGGACTGCCAAAAGATCCAGGGGAGGACAACTGAGGTGGAGAATAGAGTCAGTGATACTGAAGACAAGCTGCCACCTATGGCTAGGGAGGCCCGGGTAACTCAACTGGTACAAGACACTAATAACAGGGTGGAAGACATGGAGAACCGTCTGCAAAAGAATAAATGTCCGCATTGTGGGGCCTGCGGAAAAAACCTTTGTAGAGGGCTGGCTTATAGAAGTGTTAGGGATGGAGGCTCTCTCACCTTTTTTTTTTACTGTTGAAAGAGCTCATCACATTCCAGGCCAACCACTTCCTCTGGGGCACCCCCCCCCCCAAACCAATATTGTCTCGACTTCTCCACTATCGTGACCGAGTGGCGATTTTGAGGTGTGCAAGGGAACGTGCTACCATGCAATATAATGGCACCAGAGTGTCTTTCTATCATGATTTCTCTGCGGTTTTGCAGGTAAAGAAGTTTGTGTAGGTAAAGAAATGCCTGCGTAATTTTCAACTTACTTATGCTATATTATAGCCTGCAAAACTGTGTGTAACAGCCAGCGAGCAGGCACACTTTTTCGAATTGGCCAGGGAGGCCTCTGCACAATTGGATCACAATGAGCAAGCTCTGTGTTACTGCCAAGCCGGTGACACTGGCAAGTGAACTGTATGAAATCCCTTGGTGCTATGCTTAGCTGGTATACAGTCATCTGGAGCATTTTCCTAGTCTATTTGCTCACTCTCAAAATACTTTTCTATTTTGCTGAGGGACACAATATTTCCACAAGAGCTAGGAAATCCAATGCGACTTTACGATGAGACAGCAGATCAACTGCTTAATTTTCTGTCGCTTCAATGCCTTCCAATCTTTGCTGTTAGCAGATGGGAACTTTGCTCTTTTTTTTCTCCTCTTTTGATACTTGCATAGATTATTTGAGCGTCATTACAGGCCTGGATACAAGAGTTGGCACAGTTGTGCCGCACTGGTTGTTAATCTAGTTTATGGCCCACTGTCCGTGGCTGAGCAACATATGGAGGGCTTCTACAAATTTACTAAACCAGAATGTTATTTGCTCAGGTTGCAACCACACTGCTCTGTACGGTTATAATGCCTACTATACTATTTTGAGAGTTATGTGCCTGCCTTTATTACTGACTGCACACCCACCATGACTGAGATCCTTGCGATTTCATGGAATATCAGAGGCCTGAGCACCACTCTGAAACGAACGATGATTCATACTTACCTTAAAAAGTTTCACCCTGCCATTTTGTGCTTTCAGGAAACTCACTTGTCTGTGGCCCCAAAGAGCTGCTTAAGATATCCCTGGGTGGGCTGGATGCACTATTTCACTCATACCTCATTTTCTTGGGGTGTGTGTGTAAAGGTGCATGGTTCCTTACATTATCAGGAGTAGGAGGTTAACATTGACTGGATTTTGGCAAGTATCTTGTGCGAGTGCTCCGGCTTCTCCTGGCATGCCTTGAGGTACCGTTGTTGATAGTGGGGGATTTTAACTGCTGGTTGAATCCTTGTCTGGACAAACACCCATCCCCCAGTCGTCTCGCTCCCCAGAGGGAAACCCCTGGCCATTTTAATTCTTTAGATAAGCGTTTCGCCTGCTTTTCCAAAACCAACGGTACTATATCCATGATAGATTTGATGGTAGGCAACTTGGTTGTGCTCCCCTCTATCCCAAAGGTTTCGTATAGGCCCAGATGTGTTTGACCACTCACATGTGGTGGTATGCCTTCTTGTGGCCCCATTTTCCAAAGTGCCCAGGTCACCCTGGAAATTCAATGCCTTTTCAATGGCTGAACTTTTTTACCTTTCACAAGGAATTGGAATGCATCCGAGCATTCTTTACTGACCAACAGGGTACAGCGTCCATTCTTTTTCAATGGTAGGCATTCAAGGTATATTTAAGGGGGCTTCTTACAGCAGAGCTTACCAAGATTAAAAGGCACTCAGAGGGGCTACGGGTGGAGCTCCCGGGTACAATCCCTGCAGAGGCAGTATATGCAAGATCCTACTGACTCCGCTTGTGAGGTTTGGCAGTCGGCTCAATCTGCTTATGAGCGTCTCTGCTGTCCTCTTCGGCAGAGAAAAAAAAGGTTCTTTTCCAAGCTGGCATTTTTAGAGGAAGGGGAAAGCACAGGCCGACTTTTGGCAAAAATTGCCTATTTGCAACAACACTCGATAAAAAATAGCATGGGCCATCTTGTGCATTCCTCAGATCAAATATTACAGGTGCTGCCGAGTTTTTATGAGGAGTTGTACCTTCCTACCTCACTATATGCTCCAGAGGAATTAGAGGGGTATCTGTCTACAATTATGTCTCCACGCTTAACCGATGCACAACGGAGGGATCTTGATGCTCGCTAAAGCTGGAGGAACTGCAGATAGCAGTGGCAGCATTCCCCAATTGTAAGGCTCCATGGGAGGATGGTCTCCCCATGGAAACTTATAAACAATACTAATCACTATTACCACAATTATTAAACGTTTTTAATGCTGCAAGGGAACACAACACATTTTGTATGCAGCAATGAGCTGCAGGGTGCTGCTGCTCATAGCCTTCAATTAATGTAAATTTAAAAGGTTAAAAAAATTTTTTTAAATGCACGGTGATGTGCTGTAACAACACACTGCCACATGTGTGTTCACTGCTTTGGATTTTCATATGCAATAACATGCAACACATTAGGGAAGCTTATTCATAAAATCGCATATCATTTTATTTTTTTAAAAGCAGTAAAATGGGATTCCCTTGCCTTATCCTGGTTTGGCCACTGCAACACATTGATAATTAATGCTATGCCAAGGTTATTGTACTTCCTGCAGGCTTTACCAGTCAAGATACCTCAGGCTCTCTTTCATTCTGTGTGTTCAGTTTTCTTCAAATTTATTTGGCACAGCAAACAACCCCACATTGGCAGAAATCTGCTGCTTCGGCCCAAACAAACGGCGGACTGAGTTTTCCTGATCCAGCATTATATTACACAGCAGCCCAAATGACCAGAGTAGTAGATTGGTGTTGACACCAGACCCACAAATTATGGGTCACGTTGGAACAGGAAGCAGGGGAACGCGCCACTTGCAGGGTTACCATGGGCAGGAAAATAACGTCTCTCACCTTGCCGCCAATCCACCAAAATGAGCCGCACTTGTCGAAAAAGACAGATTTCTTTTCAACTGGCTTCCTTGGAGAGCTTCCCCTCTTCCATGACGCCAATAATAGGCTATCCAGGGTTTTCACCCAGACTTACCGACCCAAACATTCTATCTTGTCTCCTTGAGGCCTATTGCAAGCCTCCCATTTATTACAATGCACACTTTGCTCACTAGTTCATCTACACCTTCTCTGGATCATTGGAGGTCTCTCCAATTGTCTAATTTCTTGCATTCTCAACCCAAACATGGGCTTTTCCCTAGGAAATTGCACTCCTTCGAGGAGATAGGTTTGGGAGAGGACCTGATGCGAACATCCCGTTCCACTTCTTACAAAAACCTCTTGGAACTCCACGCTCAGTCCGATCCCCCCTTCCTTGTTAAATGGGAGAAGGACTTGCAGCTAACTTTCTCTTACCCTCAAAAAGGGGGCACATTCTTTTTGCACAGAAATCCTTGTGAAGCAGATACCAGGAGACCACCTACAAAACTGTGACCCGTTGGTACAGGACTGTCAGTCCTAGTCAAATGGTTTCCTCAACAGAGTGATTGCTGCTGGAGATGTGGTTCGTCTAAGGGCATTCTTACACATTTTTTGGACTGCCCTAAAATGCGCACATTGTGGCAACCTGTGCTTTAACTTTTCCACAAATTCACAGATATTGCTTAATCTCACTCCACTGTCAAGGAAGCTATATAAATATATGCTTAAGCACCTATTAAAAACGCAGCACGAGCTTGTATCCCTAGTATGTGGAAACAACAATCTGCCCCAACGGTTGCACAATGGCTCGCAAAAGCGAATGATATCGAACAACTGGAGGACCTGCCAGCGGCCCTTCGAGATAAAACTGAGGAACATAAGACCAAGTGATTCTAGTGGAATCTCTTCAGTTTCTCTAAAGAAAACCTACAATGTGTGTGTGACTCACACAGTTCCTTTGTTCCAGCTTCCTATTGGGTCATCAATCCCGGTTCCGATTTCCCCAGTGGTGTTTTTTTTTTCTCCTCCCTCTCGCCTTTTTGTCCTATTCTCTTTAATACATAGAAAACTCATTGAATGCGCGCAGATTCAGCAAGCATAGGTATATTTGACTTCTACACATTTTTTGTATACTGTACTTTGAAGTTTTCTGAGCATTCATTTCTACCCTATGATCATTCTCTGAATCCCAGAGGCCCTTTGACACCCAAGTAACCAGGTCATTTTGGTTTGAATATGATGTGTATATGTGTGTATATATATATATATATATACATATACATATACATATATACACACACACACATACACATATATATATATATATATATATAAATGTGGTCTCTATAGGTGATGCTGTATTCCTCTGTAGATACTTTTTGAACTATGCCTTGCAATGTATACTCAACAATTGTATGAAGTCAATGTTTTTATTATCTGTTGCAATCCTCTAAATAATAATAAAAAATAATAATAATAAAAAATAAAAATAAAATTATTATATATATATATATATACATATATATATATATATATATATATATACATACACATATATATATATATATACACACACACATATATATATATATGCACAATGCATAGCGATAAAATTCCCACGTGTTAGTAATGTGCATTGGGGTGCCATTAACAATGAATGACACCACAGTGCACCAACTAGAACACCGCCTGTTTTTGTGTTCTGCCACAATGGCATGATTGTTCCTGCATCACACTGATGTGAATATGGATTTGTTCCTTTTAAAAAAAATAAAAATATATAGGATTTTAATAACAGCTTACCTGTAAAATCCTTTTCTTTGATGTACATCAGGGGACACAGAGCCATGGTAATTACTATGTGGGTTATATCGGCCCAAAAGGTGCTGGACACTGGCATGCCCCTAAAGGCGTGTACTCCCCTATATAACCCCTCCCATTACTGGGAGTCCTCAGTTTTGTAGCCAAGCAATACAAGTGTATCCCAAACTGAAGCGGGGAGACAGAACAAAAACAGGAGGCCATAGGACTCATACTGCAGCCTGCAGTCTACTGCGCCCAAAGGAAATATCCTCATGACCTTTAATATCGATTTGATAAAATCTGATAAACATATGAACCGAAGACTAAGTCACGGCCTTACAGATCTGAGCCTTAGAGACCTTATGATGCACCACCCAAGAGGCACTAATCGCCCTGGATGAGTGTGCTCTAACATGAGAACGAAGAACTTTCTTCTTTAAGCTGAAGCTTGAACAATCACTTTACAAATCCATTTGGAAAATAGCGGATCTTGACGCTGCCTATCCACATCCTGGACCCTCTGGCAGTACAAACAAAACCTGTGTTTTGCGAACCTGAGCAGTCGCCTTTAAATAGACTCTGATCGCTCTTACTACACTTTCTCTCTAGGAAGATTTTGGGGGAAAGAGATCACTCTCCCGGAAATAATTGTTGGCGACTCAAGTAGTATGCCTGCCAATTGCCTATTCCTGAAAAAAAGCTGATGGGAAAGGAATGCTGTGTTCTGCCCAAGCTAGAACATTATTCACCTCTCTTTGGGCTGCACGACCTCTCGTGCCCCCCTGGTGATTGATGTAAGCCACCGCCATGGCCTTTGTCAGACTGAATCCTGACAGGACAGTCCCATAGTCTGACCATCCAAGATTCTAGGGCCAGACATACTGCCCGAAAACTTCCACAAAAGTTGATAGGCAAGGTCCTCCAACCTGGACCATCTGCCTTGGACAGAATCCTCTTCCAGGGCTGTTCCCCAGCCTAGAAGGCTGGCATCTGTTGTTAACACCCTCCAGGAAAAAGATTTTCCCCTTTTCTGGATAACAACCATCAATTTAGGCTCTAACTTATGTCGGGAGCCAAGCGTATTGGAAACAAATAAGGCCTGATTCTTTTTTTATTCCAGATCGACAGGATGGTGTTTTGAAGCAGTTTTTGAGTAAAACTGCACGTAAGGGACAGCCTTGAAGGAGGCCACCATTTCCCCTAAAAATCTCCTGCACAGCGGAATGAAGATATTTTCCTTTGTTTTGATAAGTTGAATTAGTCCTACAATGAAACGTATTCTTGTCTGGGGTAAGAATACCTTCTTCTGTATGGTATCTATAACCAGCCCCCAAGTACCGTAATCTCCTTGATGGTTTTAAGGAGAATCTTCCTAGGTTGAGAATGGAACCTAGAGATCTCAGATATTAACGGCTGAGATCAGACTCTGGTTTTAGTCCTGAGATTGAATGATCTATTAAAAAGTAGACATTCTAATTGGCAAGGACCGCATGCCTTGAGCCCTTAACCTGGCTAAAGGAGGTGCCAGAATCTTTCAGAACACTCGTGGTGCTGAGTCTAAGACTAATGGCAGGGCCACAACTGACAAAATAATTTTATATTTCAAACCGCAGAAATTTCTGGTAAGCGGGAAACTTTGGCTCATGGAGATATGCAACTCCCCTCCTTGCAGGATGGACACAGCCGATCGAATTATAAAAAGGATCGGATGTTTAAGTGCCGATTCAGATCTTTGAGATCTAGAATGGACCTTAGCTTTCTGTTTGGTTCTGGAACCCTAAAAGGTTTGAGACAAAAAAACTTGTTCCACTAAGGGAACCTCTGATATCACCAAATGGGATACCAGCTGATCCAGAGGCCAGAAAGAGAGACTTCTTTTTTCTCTGGATCCTTAGGAACATTCTCCGAGGTGACGGAAACTCTTGCATAAAGACTGCCCCATCAGCAGCCCAAGGACCCCACAGGCAGCACCCAAACAGGGACCCGAACCCTCAGATCAAAAGCCGACTGAGCCATCGGGCTCTCGGAACTCTAGTCGTAACCTAGAGAGAAAAATAGCAGAAATCCCTCTGCTCTTGACATTGTTCCTGCCAGATCTTGAGAAGCGCAGGACCTTTCCCCTCACACTCAAATGAGTGGGGGTGCTCCTTCATGAGAAGGCTTTAGCATTCTGCTTTGTGGGCTTTCTGCACCCAAGATCCTGGTGCTGCCCTTGGGGACTTTCCCTTGAACCTGACGATTGAGACCGTCGAGACTGCCTAGAGGCAGATACCCCAGGCATAGGAGAGGCAGCACGATAAAAGGAGAAATGTTTGAACCTCTTTTTACTGGTAAAGAGAGCTTTACCCTTTTGTATGTACTTATCCACTCTAAATAGCTGTACCCCAGGAAGGGAAACAAACTGGCTAAGAGCTTTCACATGGTGCTTCAGCTGATCAATATTTCAGCCACAGAACTCTGCGAGAATTCACTAGTCCAAGCATAAGCCATAAGGCTTAAACGATAGAGTCTTTCATAGCATCTACTGTGAGACATAGTGCGTCAGATACACCAGCCCATTGCCAGGCCTGCTGATCAGGCAGAATCTCAGGTATCTCCACAAACTGTTCCTTAACCCTTTGAAGTTCACATTTTTCAATGAGTTAGCGTGACTCAAAATGTGTTCCACCAGAATGGTGAAACAGACGTTAAAGGATTAATGGACTGAGATACACCAATTGCAGCAAGAACTGCAAAAGACATCTTGTCTTTAAAAGGAAGTTCCAACTTTAATTTGCTGGATCCTTTAACATCAGTGCATTATCCACTGGACATGTGAGACTCTGCTCACTGCGGTGATTGCAGCATCAATTACTGGAACCCCCCCATTTTCTTCATAGAAATGTTCCCATTCAGAATACATAAGCCATGCATGAATAGGAAAAACATCCCCAGGTGGGGGAGGTTCTAATGAACCTAATTAGAGGTAGATACCTCAAGAGCCTGTGCTGCAGGCAACAAAAGGGTTAAGTAAGGGAGTACACAAGCACATGACTTGTGAGGCTACTCCCTCCATATATTAGGAGCCTCCGAAGAGGAAAAATAAAGTATCTTCCAATATTTGGGAAGATCTACCTCATCCCCAGCCTCCTGCACTTCAACAAAAGGGCCCTGAGGACTAGATGGGAATCTGCTATGTTTAGTGCTACTATGGAGAGACATCATAGTATTAATCTTCTTTCAAATTTTTAAATGGTAGAAGAAAAAAGACGTTTGTATGATATATACAGGAACTGAAGTGTTCTACCCTTTACGGCTCTATCGGACTAGCCGTATCCCTTTCAGAGGAGGATGACATTCTTTGGAAGTGCATTTAGTTTACAGTGCAAAACAAATAACCTTTTGGAGAAGTTCCTGGTCCCATTACCATTCATAGCCTGAAGCATGAAGCAGAGGCACTATGCATAAGAATGTACATTGCTAGGCTATAGTTCAGCACCATTAGCTGCTATTAACCCTAGCTACAGCAATGTAGAATGTGCCAAAGGAGTAAGCCTGTGTACACTAACCTGACCAAGCCATCCACCTGCTCTGTCCCTCCACAGCCAGCAGCAGCTTTCACATACACAGTGCTGAGACCAGCCTCCTCCATGTGTGGCCGACGTCTGACGCCAACAGCCACGCCCCCGTAAATTATGGCCCCCTCCCTTTCCTTTCAAGGAAGGTGTTTTCCTGCGCTAGAAGCGTCCTGTGGACCTGTAAGCATGGTGGGGGTGGGGGGTGTTAAATCCTCCGCTGATGCGGCCGCGGTCTGCCCTTTATATTTTTCTCTTTTTTTTCAAAAGAGAGGCAACTGTCTTCGCATGCCCCCCGAAGGGAAATAAAGCCAATCTGGGGGCACAGGAAGAGACCAGACCCCCCTTTTCTTACCAGAGGGTCTATTCCAGCTGGTGGAGAGGAGAGTGAAGGCTTCTGCTGTTTCCAGCGTCAGGATGGTGAGTGCTCAATACAGCCCCCAGTGGTGACATATAGGCATGACATCATTATACATAGAAGGAGAAATTCCTGAGAAAATCTCCCTTACCTTATCCTCGCAGCAGGGTTTTATCAGAGATAAAGACCCAATTATTCACCCTTCACGGTAGGCTCCGAGACCTTATAGAAAACCTTTAGGAACCGGGGAACTCTCAGGTTATCCCACAATCCTGGACCTGGGACAGCACCCTGCCAGTTAAACTTTATGGCCTCACTACCAAAAAGAAGTACTGGATCCCAGGGCCCAGCTCTCTAAAGAGAAGCGTTCGCAAGCAAAACCTTGTTTCTTCAGATACGATGCCCAGGTACCATTCATTTAGCCCATGAAAAGACATCAGAATGGATCCTGTCAGCATGGCTAGCCCTCATCAAGGATTACTACCCGTGGAGCTCAGAACAGTACATCTTTACTCGTGACCAACACCTTAGACACTGGCGAAAAAACTGAGGACTCCCAGTAATGGGAGGGGTTATATAGGGGAATACACGCCTTTAGGGGTGTGCCAGTGTCCAGCACCTGTTGGTATGATATAACTCACATAGTAATTACTATGGCTCGGTGTCCCCTGATGTAAGAAAATAAAAATGTATTACTTTTATATTTTACTTTTGAAATACAGAAAGAGATTTTAGGACACTCGCACATTCAACAGGGCTTTATTTACAGCGCTTCCTATTCATTCACTGAAACAGACATAGTAAAGACACATGACCATTTATGTACCAGTATACTATCTCAGTATTTGTGAACGAACAGCAAGCACAGGGGAGACAGCCGGATGTGTAGGGGAGATTGAAATTATTTGCTGGTGCCCTCTTGTCACTGGATCCTGCCACTGTTTTCCCTGTTGCAGGCCTCAAAGGATACATGGGGTATACGGGCTGTGTAGGGGACAAAGCATATTTGTTACTGGCAGCCAGCAGGAAGGATCACTGTCATTTTTGAATGAATTGCTACAAAATTATTGAATTTGAATGAATGGTTTGCTATGATCAGTGGCTTAATAGCCACTGATCACAGCTGTTCAATCATGCAGCGGAGTCAGGAGATTTACTCTGATATAAGTTAATGGTCACTGAAGTAACTATAAGCTTAAAGCAGAGTGGGAAATGCAGCTGATGTAAGGCATACTGACTCGTCAGCTGGAAAAGTTTCTGCAGGTCCATATACCTTACATCCACTGCAGCAAAATGGTTTAAAATTCTGTGCACATTAAATCCCCATAAATACCTTAGAATTTTCTTTATTTCTGTGTCTACAATTCATGTTACCCTCTCACGGTCTCCCTTTGTAGTTCCCCCATTCAGATGTACCAACAGCAGAAACTGTAAGTGATGACAAGGGATGAAGCTGGGTGAAAGAGCACATCCTTGGCATCCCTATAGACCAGCATATTCCTCTCTGCTGGTCATTGGATGGTGCAGCCTTTAGCAATGTTTTGTTAATCAGCTGCTTGGTTACTGTTCCAGAAGCAGGTCTGATAGAATGTAATCAAGCAACTGATGGGGCAGACTGTATGACTAAAATAGACACCATTCAGTGGGGATGAGGATGTGGTCAATATTGCTTAAAGCAAGACAAACAAGGTCATTCATATCCGCCTAGGAGCCCCACCTACAGGTGTAAGGGACGGACTTCTTTTGCAGACCACTGGAAAACCGTGTTAAAAATGAACTAACAATAACTATATGTACTGCTTCTTAAAAATCAATACACACTGTGTATGTATTGCTTATTAAACCATTTACCTTTATAGTATTCATAATGGTGCCCAACACAACTCGCCCACTGTACATCTCCTCCAGATCAAACTCCTTCCTGAGAGACTGAAAGACTCCATTCATAATCTTCTTCACCTGATAGAGAAATCCAACACACACATGTAAAGATCTACATGAAAACAGGTGTTGAGAACACAGACATTATGGGCATTTCTGAGTCCCTCTGTTGTGGGATTGACAACTGCGTGCACACACAAAAGAAAAAAATACCTGTCCACATATTTATGTGCAATTTATTGGTGTCAGTACCCTGCTCCTAACCCTAGCTGTTAAAACAGTAGCAATTACCAAGGTTACCAGAGCTTGGCAAATCATTTAAAGTGGCACTCCATCCAAAAGGGGAAACTCCGCTTGTTTGCATCGTTGTGCAGCAATCTACTAAACTTCCGCCCCCCCCCCCCCCCCACCATTTTCTGGGAGACCATTCAGAAGAGACCATTCAGAAGGGACCATTCAGAAGGGACCATTCAGAAGGGACCATTCAGAAGGGACCATTCAGAAAGCGCAGCGTGACTTGCACATGTGCAGTAGGAAACAGGCTATGAAGCTGCAAGGCTTCACTTCCTGTTTCCCTTAGTAAAGATGCCAGCACCTGCACCTAGAGCCAATGGATGGATCGGCTTTGGGTGCTGACATGGTGGTCTCCCTGGACAGGTAAGTGTCCTTATATTAAAAGTCAGCAGCTACAGTATTTGTAGCTGCTGACTTTTAATTATTTTTCCCCAGGCTGGAACTCCTCTTTAAATTTGGCTTGGCATGAACTAGACTGGCCTATAAAAAAAAAAAAAACACTATAACGCAATGTGGGCTAAACCTCACACATGAAGTCTATTGATAAGCACTGATGGGCTCAGTCGTATTAGGTTTAAGCCTGCCAGGAAGCCATCAATGCACACCTCCAATCATAGGCAGTAAGACATTCCCGCTGCCTATGACTGGCGGTGTGCAGTGCCGACTTCCTGGCGGGCTCAATCAAAAAATGCCGGAGCCCATCGCTACTGATTGGTTTGCAAGGCTGGGCTGCACTGTGCCTAAGAAAGTAAAACAGCTATGAGCACTGGTAACATCAGAACTGTTCACAATGAGTACGTTAAAACAACTAAATCGTAAGGTTTCCAATAAAATACAGCAACGTGGGACAACAAAACGATACAAAGTTATAGCAAAAAAAGTAATGTGTTTACTATATTAATCCATCAAAAGTTTTCCTTTAAAAACTGTAGTACTAGCTTATAACTCAAATGTATATGCCAGACCTACAGATTTTAAAATAAAACTCTTTATGGATATAAACATATGAATTTTATGATAGAACGTTGTATTGTACTGGTACCTGAAAGCGTCCCATGTTGGTGTATTGTTTGTTAGGGATGGTGGTGCTCAACCCTCTAAGGTTGAGATACTCCCTGGAGCTCTATATTATTTAAAAACTTTTTTTCCTCCAGTGAAAATCAGCAGCATAAAAGAACAGAGTTATATATCCAAGTTTTTCATACATTTTCCTAAAAAAGAAAAATCCTACGTGAAGCCATCAGCCATTTAAACATAACAGTCTAAGGTTCCGGCTATTAGTTCCTGTTCTGTTAGCCAGAATACCCTTAATGGTGTCCTGCTAAACCTGGTTTTACTTTGTTGCTAAGACTTTCCTGACTTCAGACCTAAGCCTCATGCCATCACTTTTTTTTTTATCAAATAATTTTTATTGGGTTTTTCAAGTTAAAACACACAGACACAAGCAAGCCATGTTACATTCCCCAGAACCCCTATGTCAGGAGCAAAAGTTGGAAAGAAAACAGAGTATACATACATAAGCTTAATAAAATAACAAGCGCGAGAGGGAGACACCGTTTGAGCATAAACCATGTGTGATTAGCTTGGAACTTAAAGAGGGATTTCACTGTAAAAAAAAAATATTAAAAGCCAGCAGCTACAAATACTGCAGCTGCTGACTTTTAATAAATGGACACTCACCTGTCCTAGGATCCACCGATGTCAGCAGCCGAGGCCGATTGATCTCTCGGCCGCTGCCGCCGCCATTCTAGGTGAGGGAATCAGGAAGTGAAGCGTTGCGGCTTCACTTCCCGGGTCCCTACTGCGCGAATGCGTGAGTCGCACAGCGCAATGGGAATTGTCCGCGCTGCCTCTGGGACCCGTGTGTGTCCCAGCAGACAGCGCGCCGGGACAAGAAGAGGCATAGACCCTCGTGGGAGTCTATGCCCGGAAGTGGGTGCAAATACCTGTCTTAGACAGGTATCTCCACCCCCTCCCCCCTGAAAGGTGCCAACTGTGACACCGGAGGGGGAGAGGGTTTCCAATGAGCGGAAGTTCCACTTTAGGGTGGAACCCCACTTTAAGAAAAATAATAAATGCACTCACAAATTGTGAAGAGGAACACAGCCTGTTATCAATAGGAGAGTGGTCATCTGGAGGAATGCAGAGATTGGCAGGCAAGTAGCTGGCATGTGCAGAGTTTGGCCAGGAAGGTGCTATGTGGATGAAGAGGAGAACCGCCATTTAGCCACCACACAAGCCAGGTTGCCTGTGCTTTTCAGTCCCCAATGCAGTACATTTTAATCCACAATGCACAGGTTCCCGGCTGAAGTTTATATATACACACTCACACACACACATATTATATATATATATATATATATATATATATATATATATATATATATATATATATTTTTTTTTTATATAAAATAAATCTTTCCACGTGGTCCGTCATAGCTGCACCGGAACACTTACATCCTAAACAAACATTATTTAATAGCTACATTCAATGGAGTAAGAGAGTATGTAGAGTAAGGGAAGGTTATAACCCTTATCAGGTTTTTATTTATTTATTTTTTTGCAATCCGTGTCCCATTGGAGAGATTTACCTTCACTCCCTGTCTCAGTCATAACATAAAGTAAGAGGAAAGCCCTCCTAAGTAATGGCAATCCTTGGTAAACACCAGAACCAGAGTCCCTTATTGGAAGATTTACCCTCTATTCCTGTTCTGGTGACCACTCAAATTTATAAAAAAATTTTCTCTCTTTTTCGATGATAGCAGTCACACAGATAATAAAGAGGGGGAATCTCCCTAACATGCACACTGAGCAATAAAAACTGACAGTTTTTCTAATCCTTCTCCACTCAACTAAACAACTAAAAAAAAAGCAAACAAAAGAAAAAAGGAAGGCATTTTGCCTTCAGTTATACTGTAATTATAAGCTATACTGCTAACATGCCTGTTGGGTGTCAGACCCAAAAGCTCACCTCTTCCGTGGGGTCCGTAGCCAGATTTCTGTCACCATCCCTCGTCTGCGTGCCTTCAAGTTGCTCTGTTAGGGTAATGACCTGAGCCTGGAGCTGGGCGCACTGACAGGAGACACAAGAATGGCATGTAAGTAGATAAGATTTGGGATTCTAACTTTGCAAAAGAATATCTCTTAAAGCAGGGCTCAAAATTTCCAGTCCTTAGCTACTAGCCTGGCCTTAAGAATTACCACCAGTTGACCCATCCAATCCTTACCATGCCTCTCCCCTAATTCCGCCACCTAAACAAGACCTGTAAATTATCTCATGAAATTACACTGTTAAACGTTTTATGCAGCATTAAGTTACAAAAATAAATATTAACAACTTTAACAATATTAACATAAAGCAATGTAAACATAAAAAGGAAAATAAGTTCTTTAAAAGGACATGGCACAAGAGATGGTCAGGGACTGCGGACATGGCACAAAAGATGGATGCTAAAGTGCAAAATACTCAAGCACTGGTATGGTGAATAAATAATCAATATTAAGAAAAACAATAAAAGCTGCACCAATATCGGTGAACCCTCACTTTTTCAAATGCAAAAAAACTATATAAATTATTAGTGCGCCAATATCAACAATCAATACAATAATCTAGTGCCATAAAAAAAAAATCAATGATCATGTAAATAAATTAATAATAAATAACCATGTATATAAATGAATAAATGAATTAAAATTGAAAGTGAATTAAAAATTAATCAATGTTCCATAATTAATACTCTGTGTATATAAATAAATTAAAAATAAAAATATAATTATTGCATTCCTTGCGTATACAAGTCTGCTCCTGATGGAATGGGTGAATCAAGGATCTGATCAGCTACAGCTCTTCTATCCAACTGGTGATGTCCACAAGACTCAGGACATAATCCTCAGAATTATTCATCACTCAGTCCCTTTCACCGCTGTTCCGCATATACCACTTATCTCTTGCTCTTTAACTTTTAAACTTTCATTTGCCATAAAATGGCAAGGAGACAGGGGATAGTGTACTACTGTGATATACAAAATAGACTTTATATATGCACGTCGATCCACTAACAAAACCTTTCCAGTCAAAGCATGGGATAACGGCAAAACATCAGATTGTACTCCTCCTCACAGCCTCTCCGTGCCTCTGAACACTGTGGGCTTGACGTCACTGGCTCCTATTAATTTATTTACATGATCATTGATTTTTATGGCACAAGATTATTGTATTGATTATTGATATTACCGCACTAATAATTTATAAAGTTTTTTTTACAAAAGATGGATGGACGTAGCACAAGAGAAGGTCAGAGACTGCAGGCATCCTACAGGAGATCGTCAGAGACTGGTTTAGCAGATCTTGCCCAATTTACTCACTGTGTCTGTGTTGTGTCCCTCTTCTCAGCATGGTGGTGTGTCTCCTCTATCAGTGCTGAGCCAACACCATGCTTTTTCTTTGGTGTCATCCTTTTGGCTTAGAGACTGCACTGGAGGGCACAGTGGTCAGACAAACTGCAGGTAGAGACAGAGGATGGAGCAGCACCTCTATTGTGGCTGGAGATGTCAGCGCCGGTGAAGTAGATCCAATTCCATCCTTGCTCTCAGGCCACGCTTGACCATGCACCCTCCAGTTCTGTGAAGTTATTTGTAGAAACCGCTGAGCTGCACCATCACATCACTGGTTGCACAATCGGTTGGTACACCACTCCCCTCCCCCTGGCCGAGCGCAGCGGAGTCCTGCAGAGTGGCACGTGCAGTCCCATGGCTGGCCCGAGGCCTTTTTTATGGATGTATGCCATGGCTGCCTTATGCTGGTGCCGCACCTGCTCGCCCTCAGTTTATTTCCACTCATCTAATTGGAGCAAGCGAGTGTAAATTTTAAGGGCTGTCTTAAAAGATAAGTTCACCTTTGGGATACATGTTCCACCTTAAAAATGGGTGGAATATGTAACATGTTCTCACTCCTGCAGCGTCTCCCAGATCCACTACATCTAGTGACAGGAAGCGGGTGATCTTCTCCCCCTGCCCTCATCTGGGCATGTCATTCATTCACAGTGTTCTGTGAATGAGAGAACTAAAAGTACTGACAGCCTTTGTGGCTGTCAGCTTGTAGTTCTCAATGAACTACCATGGCGCAGTTGGGTGCTCTGGTAGTCCATTGATTCTTCCTGTCTGTGTGTATCTGCCCACCCACCCATACGAGGTACAAGCAGACAGATACACTGACAAGTCTGCAGGATTTCTGCATAGAATCCGTGATCTGCTGATCACAGGTGCAATGCTTTCCAGGCTCCTAGTAAAAAAATATAAATAAATGCAGAATTTTTTTACCTGCAAAAAGATGTACATGTATTACATTTTTAAAAAGGTGAACTTATCCTTTAAGGCATTCAAGCTGATCATACTTATCGAATCAAGTAGTACAAAGTATCAAGAGCTGTAAAGAAATCCATGTGTATGCAGTCATGAGGTCCAACACAAGTTATTCCATTTATGTTATAGGCCCCTTTCACACGGGCGCTCTGATCAGGTCCGCCTATCAGTTTTTTCATGTAGACCTGATCGGACGCCTTATGCACCTCTATGGAGCTGCAGATGTCAGCGGTGACATGTCTGCTCCGATCCGGTCTGTGGAATCCAGACGGATGGAAACCCTATTTCCCCATCCATCTGGAGATTTGGGATTGGATGAAAACGGACAGGCGGTCCGTTTTCATTCGATCTCCATAGAGGACAGTGGGGCTTTTGAGTCCTTACACAAACAAACCCGTGGGAAAGAGCCCTTATACTCCAACTAAAATTACTTGTATAAAGTGGAGATGTTTTTTGCAATCTGTGTCTGTTTGGGAGAGTTCCCTGACTTCTTATCACAAGAGAATGTAATGGGAAATCTCCAATGGGAGTCAGACACAAAGTAGAATGGGGAAATGGTATTTTTCTGCCCCAATCTTCCTGTATTGGGGACAACCATTTCCCCCATTTTTTGTAAGGGTGTCACAGGAAGTAAGGCAAAATCTCCCCAATGGGGGTCCCAGACAAACACGAACATGACAAATTTAACTCTTCCCTGCTCTAGACATTACAAATCATTTTGACTGGATGTGGGCTTTACACAGACTGTTACACATGAGGTAAATATACAGTTGTAGGTAATGTTCTGTCAAAATTACTGAATTTGAGGAGTAAGAGAAAGACTCACCTGCTGTCTCAGAGGCTGGAGCTGAACTACTTTCTCCTGGAGCTGAGACACCATCTAATAATATAACAAATGACACTTATAAAAAAATGTAAAACACATTAGAAAAAGAATCCGCTGGGAAGTGGCTTCATATAGAGGACATTACACATGCAGATATCACTTGGGATTGCTTACCAAGACTCTGTGAATATTCTGTGGATCGCAGCCCACACTTAAAAAAATACAATTGGGTGGTACTGGCGCAAGCTGTTAAATGTAATACTTAAAGCGGAGTTCCACCCAAAAATGGAACTTCAGCTTTAAGCACTCCTCGCCCCCTTACATGCTACATTTGGCATGTAATATTTTGGGGGGGGAGTGGGGGCTTCATTAGGAGTGGGACTTCCTGTCCCACTACCTCCTTCTGCCCAGGGACCGCCAAGGCGACTCCTCCTTTCGCCTTAGATGGCCCCTCCCTCTAGGGGGGCGATCTCCTGGAACACGCGACAGGTCCCAGGAGATCGCCTGTCCACTCTGGGAGTGCAGCGTGACTCGCGCATGTGCCGTGCGTGCCCAGTCGTGAAGCCGAAAGCTGTCAAGGCCAGAGTGGCAATGGAGACGCCGGCGGAGAAGAGGGGGATAGGAGCTGCACCCTGTTCAGCCGCATCAATGGACCATGGAACAGGTAAGTGTCTGTTTATTAAAAGTCAGCAACTACACTTTTTGTAGCTGCTGAGTTTTAATAAACATAAAAGGCCTGGAACTCCCCTTTAATCTGACAGGGGATGAGGGAGTAAAAACATTCAATCAGGGGTCGGCAATCTGAGTGAGGCTTGTGGATGTAGATAGGGCAAATAAGTCAATGCACAGGAAGCAGATGACGGTCCAATGATGATTGTCGGGGACAGTTCTGTACTTAGAGCAAGCCTCTTGAGGGAAGCAGAAGCAAAAAACTCCAGGAACGAGTAAAACAAGGATAGAAGTGCTGTACACTGTATGACAACTTTTTTAACAAGGCATAAAAGCACTTACATCTAGTTAAGGTAAATGAAGCACATCCTGGAGTCCTGTAAGATGAGTCTCTGTGCTGGCTGGGAGCAGTGGTGGTTCAGTAGCCTTATCTCCCATGGGCACCAATTGCCATCACAGCACAACGCAGACTCATCTTACCAGACTCCACATTTACATTACCTAGATGTAAGTGCCTTTATGCCTTGTTAAAATAAATGTCATACAGTTTACTTCAGCGGTGCTTCTATCCTTTTTCCCTAAAAAAAAAAAAAAAGAAAGAAGAAGTGCATATAAAGATTTCACTCACCTCTTCTGCTTGTTCTTTTGCCAGATCAATGTCATTTTCTTTTGCACGGGATTCTCTAAGCTTCTCATTGAGAGATGTGATCTGGCTCTGGAGAAGTGTACACTGAAGGGGACAAAGGAAGGCCAATATGAAGAAGTTACAAGCTGGCTAGTGTCAGATGAGCTTTAAAAACCTTCTCTGAGCAAGTCAAATATTCTCTGTTCTCTAATATATCCTCAACCCTCTACAGTCCCTGCCCCCTTTTTAATTAATTAATTTAATTAGTCATTTCTGAGGTTCAGGAAACATTACCCAGCTTCAGGTTCTACTTCTTCCAGTGGCACATGAAGGAACCAGTGGGGCTACATCACATAGAATGCCCTGCAGAATTAGTTAAGGCAAGTCACCTAGGCAGCAGAGGTGAATGGTCCCCTGAACAGATAGCGCCATCACTAGAACACTTAGTAGGCAGCACTTTCTTATTAATTAGGAGTCAGCCAGTGGTTTCTTTAAGAATGGCCTAATAATAAGCTGAAGTACTTGCTTGAATTTTTATTTCTGCCCTGACAACAGTTTGTTAAACATTTATATGTTTATATATACATACAATCATGTAAAAAGTAAGTACACCCTATGACGAAGGCTTAAAAAAAGCCTTTGCTGTCTAAAAAGAACATCCGAGCAAGAATAAAATTTGCTATTGATTATATAAGCAAATAGACTTTCTGGAACAATGTGCTGAAGACTAATCAAAGATAAATGTTGTCTGGTAACAGTAGACACGTTTGCCACAAAACAGACAGTATTTCAGAAGAAAATCCTAACAACTGTGAAGCATGGCGATGGAAAGGTTATAGTTTGGGGTTGCTTTGCTACTTCAGAGCCTTGGTGGCTTGCAGTCATCAAGTCTATTATACATTCTGCATCAAATCAAAGTGTGCTTAAAGTAGAAGTTCACCTTTCGTAATGGGTCTTAGATTGTGAGTAAGTAATTGAAGGCATATAATAATGCTTGACTGTTTAGACTGTAATGGGAGGTTACCGCGGTGGTCAGGAGCAGTGTTGTGACAGGACGCACTGTATTTATATAAGCGAGTGGACCCTCACAGTGACAATTATGTGGTCTTATGGAATCTGTGTTCCATGGTCCACAGGAAGCAGGAGCGTCCGCAGATGCTGCCGACAGCAGTGGTGCATCCCGTAGGGTTGCCTAGGCAACACTAGTATATATAAAGGCTCAGGGTAGGCGGCCCGCCCATCTATTGAGGAATCCCAATCAGAAATCAGCATGCGTATAGAGGGGAGGAGCTGAGCCAGTGAAGTCACGTTGCCATCGTGAGTATATGCAAGTGGTAAGCGAGCAGATGCATATACACATTCTGTTTTAAACATTTGATCTTGTAAGTGTGCCTAATTTGGTGCTGTTTTAATAAAGCAACTAGCAGAGAGCACGATGGAGTCTGTGTTTGGGATATCATGTGAATTGAGAGAAGCGGAACCAAGCTGTAGGCGGGGAGTGAAGGAATGAGTTTCCTGATCTGTGAAGTTATCAGCGTAAGTATACAGCTGAGAGAGCGTAGGAGGATCTGCTGTTTTGGCGTTGAGGAGAGCAATCATGAAGGAGTAAAGGAGTGACCAATATTTGAGTTTTTTAACTCATCTGTGAGGTGAGCAGGCAATTTGGCTGGTGATGGTGTGCACATGTTATTGATCCCAGCGGCGGATGGTTTTGCGCCTTGATCTGAAAAGGCGGAATCTTTTGCTACAAACCATAAGCTTGAACAATTACTTGTCAAATCCATTTAGCAATGGTAGATTTTGATGCTGCCTGTACTTTCTTAGGACCCTCTGGCAATACGAACATAACATCCGTTTTGCGAACCTGAGCCGTCGCTTCCAGATAGGCTTTGACTGCTCTCACTACATCCAAAGAATGTAGTGACTTCTCTTCCGTAGAACAGGGACTTGGAAAAAAGGAAGACAGAACAATATCTTGGTTTAGATGAAAACCTGAGACCACCTTCGGTAGAAAACTAGGATGAGGGCGTAACATCACTCTATCCTTGTACATTATCAGATACGGTTCTTTACAAGAGAGTGTCGCTAATTCTGATACTCTTCTGGCAGAAGAAATGGCCACCAGATAAATTCAATTTCCTTGTCAACAGAACTAAGGGAATCTGATGTGTCGGTTCAAAAGGCTGCTTCTGTAAAGCTGGCAGAACCTAATTCAAATCCCAAGGGTTCAGAGGCGCCCTAACTGGAGGATTAAAGCGCGTTACCCCTTGTATAAAGCTTCGGACCAAAGAATGTGAAGCAAGTGGACGTTGAAACAGAACCGATAAGGCAGAGACTTGGCCCTTGATGGTACTCAAGGCCAGTTTCATCTCTAACCCATTTTTCAAAAATTCGAGGATTCTGCCTATGACATATTTTCTGGGGTGCCAACCCCTGGATTCACACCAGGAGACATATGCTTTCCAGACTCTATGATAAATCATTTTGGAATCTGGCTTTCTTACATTAATCAAGGTAGATATCACAGGGCCCGAAAGCCCATGATTCTTCATAATGTGGGTTTTAATAGCCAAACTGTTAAATTTAGCGTTTGTAAGGTAGGATGGAATACCGGTCCCTGGGATAGCAGGTCTGGACGGGATGGTAGGGTCCAAGGAGAGCCTACTGCCATCTTCACTATTTCTGCATACCAAGCTCTTCTGGGCCATGCTGGGGCCACCAGAAGCACAGACTTATTTTCCTGCCTGATCCTGCAAAGCAGTCTTGGCAGTAGCAGAATAGGAGGGAACGCATAAATCAGAGAGAACTGATGCCATGGAGTAGCCAACACATCTGTCCCGCATGCAAGAGGATCCCTCATTCTTGACACACAGTTGTTGACCTTGTTGTTGAACCTGGATGCAAAGAGGTCCACATCCGGAGCCCCCATCTCTGGCATATGGCCAAAAAGACATTGGGGTGGAGAGACCATTCTCTACCCCGAAATGAAGACTACCGATATGCACATGTATTTCTGCCCATATTAAGATCTGGTTTACTTCTTCCTGAGCTGCACGACTCTCGGTGCCCCTTTGGTGATTGATATAAGCCCCTGCTGTGGCATTGTCGGACTGGATACTGACAGGGCAACCCTGCAACCTGAGTGTCCAGGCATTTAGGGCTAGATACGCTGCACGGATCTCCAGAATGTTGATGGGTAAGGCCCTCTCAGTCCTGGACCATCTCCCTTGGACAGTCGACTGTTCCAGGACTGCCCCTTAACCCGAAAGACTGGCAGCTGTTACCACTGTCCAGGTAACTGGTAAAAATGATTTTCCTTTCTGCAGTTTTTCGGGTATCAACCACCAGCTGAGGCTCCGACACGTTGTAGGGGACAGATGCATTGGAAAAGCTAACGCCTGAACCTTCTTGTTCCAGGCCGATAGGATACGGTTTTGCAGTAGCCTTGAATGAGACTGAGCGTAGGGAACTGCTTCGAATGAATCCACCATCTTCCCCAACAACCTCATACAAAGATGAATAGAAGGACCCTTCTTTGCTCTGACTACCTGAAGCAGTTCTCTTATAGCACTGATCTTTGCTTTGGGTAGGAATACCCTCTGCTGGGCTGTATCTATGACCATACCCAAATACTCTAGTCTTCTTACTGGTTTTAAAGAAGACCTCTCTAAGTTGAGGACCCAACCTAGGCGTTCCAGGTAGTTGATTGTGGTGACCAAATTTTGGTCCAGGTGGGCTACCAACCGGTCTTATCAAGAGCAAGTCGTCTAGGTATGCTATTATCGTTATACCTTGGACCCTTAATCTGGGCAGAGGAGGGGCCAAGATCTTTGTAAACACTCGAGGTGCAGTAGCTAGCCTGAAAGGCAGAGCTACGAACTGAAAGTGGCGTTTTTCTACTTTGAAACGCAGGAACTTTTGATGAGCAGGGAAAATAGGTACATGCAGGTACGCATCCTTGATGTCTATTGATGCTAGAAGTTCTCCTCCTTGTAAGATGGAGACTATCGATCGGATCAATTCCATGCGAAAGGACCATATCTCTAGAAATCTGTTTAGATCTTTGTGATCTAGAATGGGTCTGACATCTCCGTTTGGCTTCGGTACCATGAAAAGGTTTGAATAAAACCCCATTCTCTGCTCTTGCATGGGACGCACCATGATAACTTTTTGCGACAATAGTCGCTCCAATGCTAGAAGGAGAGACTTCTTTTTCTCTGGTTACATTTGATCTGAGGAAACGAGGAGAAGGGAATTCTCAGAATTCTAGTTTGTAACCTAGAGTTATTGTGGAGACCACCCATTTGTCCTGAAATTCCTCCTGCCAGAGCCCTGAGAACTTTAGTAGTCTTCCCCCCCACTCGAGTGAGCGGGGGCGCCCCTTCATAAGGAGGTCTTAGCGTTTTGTCTTTAAGACCTTTTCTCCAAGAACTTAAGAACTTCTTTTGTCCCTGGGGTTGACTGAGTTTTAACCTTAGAGCCTGACGGAGGAGGCCGTCGTGACTGCCTGGAGGCTGATGCCCCTGGCACTGGAGAAAGCGCCCGTTTAAAGGAGGGACGTTTACTCCTTTTCTTGACTGCTTTTCCCACTAGAGATCCTGTGGATATAATTGTCCAAGTCCTCTCCAAACAGTTTTGCACCACGAAAGGGAAATCTCGCCAGGAGTTTCTTACATGGTGATTCGGCTGACCAATTTTTCAGCCACAAGATTCTACGCATGTGTACCAATCCAAGCATAAGGCGAGAGGTCTGAAGGATAGAATCTCTGATAGCAAAACACAGAGCTGCTGTCTCCCTTACCTTATCCAGCTGCAGAGTCTGAATAACAGACCCAATCTTCACATCTCACGGTGGGCTCCGTTAGGAAAAAACCTTCAGAGACTGTGGCCCCCTTGAATAGGGGGATCCGCAGTTCTGGACCCGTAAAGCACCCTGCCAGGAATATGGCAGCACAGTGGTGTAGTGGTTAGCACTCTCACCTAGCAGTAAGAAGGGCCGCTGGTTCGAATCCCAACCACGACACTACCTGCCTGGAGTTTGCATGTTCTCCCTGTGCCTGCGTGGGTTTCCTCTGGGTACTCCGGTTTCCTCCCACAATCCAAAGACATGCAGGTAGGTTAATTGGCTTCTGTCAAAAAAATTGTCCATAGTATATCAATGGGGACCCTGGATTGTGGGCTCCTTAAGGGTAGGGACCAATGTGAGTGTGCAGGGATAGGGACAATTGTAGACACTCAAGTTGAACTTGATGGACTGGTGTCTTTATTCAACCTAACTAACTATGAAACTATGGCTGAAAAAACCCAAATACTGGATCCCAGGGTCCAGCTCTCTAAAAAGAGAAGAGTTACAGGTTAAACCTTGTTTCTTCGGACACGAGGCCCGGGTACCATCCAATTCGGCCTGGAAAAGACACTTTGAATGGACCCAGTTGCATAGCTGGCCCCAGTAAGGATATTCCAGCGGAGCTCAGCACAGCACAACTTTACTTGTGACCAACACCTAAGACACTGGCAAAAAAATGGAGGTACCTCCAGTAGGGGGAGGGGTTATATGGGGGACTGAACTTCCTGTCTAGGGTGTGCCATTGTCCAATCACCTAGTGATACCCTATAACCCACCAGTAATTACTGAGTCTCTGTGTCCCGTGATGTACGAGAAAGAAAGTGAATTTTGGAGCCGATTGTAACGATACACTTTACACCAATAGATCCTCCAAGGAATAGTTTAGAAAGAAGAACTAGAATGTAATGAACTGCATTAGTCAAAGATTCAGTTTCATTTCTACTGAAATTTTGAAACAGGTTTTCATGCAAGGAAAACCACAAACCTCTTGCAGCTGAAGGAATTTTGCATGTAGTAGTAGCAGTGGTTAAGAATTTCACAGAAGCCAATATTAGAGACTGGTGGGTGGTTATACAAAACGTGTAAAAGAAATTTCTGCGACGGGACAATGCCAGCTCTACATGCCAACAATGTATTTCCACAGTACACCAATTAATATTTTTGTTGAGTAACTAATTGAAAATGCATTTTTTCCCCTTGTACACCACCACTATCTGTAGGCACTGTTTGAATAAAGATCAAATGTTTGCCTGTTCACATGTTGAAAAAAGTCCACAATTTCCATGGAAGTTGAGAACTCTGTCCTTGTCCCAATGTAACAGCACTGGAAATCTAACCTGATAATCAAAAACACCTGCACTGACACTTTAAAGGGGAGTGGGTGGCATGCTTCCCATAGCTGGGTACTAGGACCCTCATTAAAGTGTACATAATTCATAGCTCTTGCACAGGTTTGCTTGAAGTAAAAATATTAATCATTCATCCCAGTATATGGATCACCTTCTCTTTCAGTGGCTGTAGTTGTGTGGCTTGTTCCTCGAGCTCCAAGAGTCTTTGCTCATCATGATTGTGGGAAGAGGATAGCTATATAAAAAATAAATAATAATAATAATAAAAAAGGGGGAGGGAGAGAAAGAAAAAGATGATCAAATCTAAAGCATGGAATGGGTTTTCCAGGTGACAAAAACCTTTCACACAAATCAAAACCAAGAATTTCTTTTAGCCTTCAATTTCATGTTAGGCCATCAATTATTTAGAAGAAATACCCTGCCATCTTGACAAGCAATAGGGACAGTTTAAAACGTGATACATATGAAAATGTTAAAAAGAGACTCAACTAGATACGTGAAACAGAATGCCTAAACTGCAATTTAATTTGATGCCAGTGACATCTGTGACACCACTTGAGAGACTTCCTGATTTTCTGATACCAGGCCATGAAATTAGTAGCATAATGCCGCGTACACGCGATTAAACTATCCGGCGGACAAACTGCCAGACTTTCCGAACGAGCAGATCTGCCCACACAGTCCATTTGACTATGGCGAGAGTCTGCCTGACTTTTGAAATGAACGGACTTGCCCACACGGAGGTAAGTCCGTTCATTTTGAACGCGGCTCCAGGTAGCCGGGACTAGCGAAGGAAGTCAATGTCGCCTTCAGGATGTTGACTCGACGCTCTCTGTCGCTACAATGACAGGGACGCATTGTGCGGCGACTTATATTAGGGACAATGGGCGGGGACATCGGCTGATGTCCCCGCCCCTTATGATGTCAGAGTCCCAGCATCCTCCGGGACTGTGACATCATCCTGTGACCCTGCCCTTTGTCCCTATACAAGTCGCCGCACAACGCGTCCCTGTCATTGCGGCCAGAGAGAGCGTCGAGTGAAGAAGAAGGAGGAGGAGGCAGCGGCGACAGAAGACAGGGCCATCGCTAGTAAAAGAGCTGGAAGAAGGAGCAGAGGCCGGGCAAGAAGAACCAAAGAGGGGGACAAGACCCCCGAAGTCGAAAGAAGACCCCTGGACGGCGACGAAGAAGAAAGCCGGGCTCCTCCGCTATTAAAAGAGCTAGCAAAAGAGCAGAAGATAGCGGAGGAGTCCGGCGAGAAGACCTCCCAAGACGGAAGAAGACCCCCGGAGCTGTGCAATAAATTATTTTAAAACCTTGTGTTGTGTTTTAGTTACATTTTTTTCACCAGATGAATGAGTAGGGGTACATTGTACCGCATACTCCTTCATATAGGGAGGGCGGCCAGTATATGGGGGCCCCCTTTTTAAAGGGGGCTCCCGGATTCCGATAAACCCCCCCCTGCCCGCAGACCCCGACAACCAACGGCCAGGGTTGTCGGGAAGAGGCCCTTGTCCTCATCAACATGGGGACAAGGTGCTTTGGGGTGGGGGGGGTGCAGGACCCCTCCTTCCCCAAAGCACCCCCCCATGTTGAGGGCACGCAGCCTGGTACGGCTCAGGAGGGGGGCGCTCGCTTGTCCCCACCCCCTTTCCTGACCAGCCAGGTTGCATGCTCGGATAAGGGTCTTATATGGACCTTGGGGGGGGGGACCCCCACGCCGTTTTTTCCGCAACATTGACTTCCTTCGCTAGTCCCGGCTACCTGGAGCTGCGTTTAAAATAAGTGCGCGGGAATGTCCGTTCATTTCAAAAGTCCGGCGGACTAGCAAACAGGCGGCCAGACTGGAGTCCGGCGGACAATTTTTGAGTCAAAACTACTTTCCAAGTCCGCCGGACTTTTTGGGGAAAAAAAAGTCCGCCGGAGCCCACACATGGCGGATTGTCCGGCACACCAGAATCCGCCGGATAGTCTGATCATGTGTACGCGGCATAAGAGTCACTAGGAAAAAACAAACCAACAATCTTGCCGAAGTGGAGCTTTAAACACAGTATTTGTTCCTACTGACCTGCTTTGCAGCTGCTTGCTCTCGAGCTTTTTTCAGAAGCTGCCTTAAGTTTTCAGTCTCTTCTTGAAAACTTTTCCGCAACTCTTCCTGCTCTTCTTCTGCTTGCTGCCGCTCCTGCTGAGACTTCTTCTTCCGCTCTGCTAGGCTCTGTGTCACAAAACTGGAGGTTATTATAGATATAACCATAGACAGCTTATTACCTGCACCTTCATATGTGGGCAAGTCAAATTGAGCATATGGTAGAATGGTACATAGGCAGAGGTTACCGTCAGTAAAAACTGCATATCAAAACAATCAGTAGATCCAGAGATATAGGCAAATTACCTTTTACACTGAATATCACTTTTTTCTGTAAAAGCCAATTTAGACAGCAGTAAAAGCCCTGAAAGAAGTTCTAACCTTTCCCCACCCTACCAAAGCTAAAAGTAAAGTTATGGTCGGAGTTGGGCTTTAAAGCTGAGCTGGGATGCAGGCAGCTAATATATCATCCACATGAAGTATTGGTAAAGGGTTTATGACATAATTGAGGTCTGATACAAACAAGGTCACCTTTTCTACGTTTTTCTTCTCCACCTTCAAGTCAGAGATCTCGTCTTCCAGAGCCGCCAGTCGCAGCTCCAGGTTCCGCCGGCTCTCCTTCTCATTTTTGGCTTGGTTCTTGGTTTGCTCTGATGTTTCTTTCACCTCTGAAAGAGAGGTTGATATGTAAGATTTGATAATGTATACCTAGGGATGAAAGGCTTACACTACTACTTTCACCGAGTGTGGAGAGGTCACTGACCTATGAGCTGTGCCCGTAGAGAGGAGAGCTCAGCCTGACATTTCTCTGCCTCCTGCTGGGCCGCCACTAGCTGTGTCCGCTGGTCCATCTCCCTCTTCTGATATGCTGTGACCTCCAGCTGCAGACGTGATACTTGGCCAGTCGCAGCTGACAACTCCTCTGCCACCTTGGCCTGTGATACATAAGGGGTTGAAACCACTGATATATCAAATCTAGAACAGTGTGGTTGCCTATAGCAACCAGACGTAAAGGGTCAGTCTGTTAATGTTAATGTTTAGTCCTGGATGGACACTGGTGGACTAAATGACTCGCTGAGTTTTTGTTTTTTTTCTCTGGCAGCAAGGCAATGAAGTCTCAACTTTGTTATTCTCATTTCTGTCCTATGAGAAGAGTCACTTTTCATGCTGGAAGAAATACAATATATGTATATATGTGATCCGACGCACAGCTGACCCCCTGTAGCAGTGAAACTGCTATAGAGCGGTCCGCAAGTGGTTAAGAAAAAATAAATGAATAAATAATCACACACGCACACTAAAGGTAGTATGCTCCTATAACAAAACTGTTACACAATGGTACCACATCCCAATATTGAAATAATCAAAAGGAGGACAACAAAAGAGGATCCGGGACTTTACTGTAAAAAATAAAAAGGAAATTATCAAAAATTGTTTATATTTAAAAGTTTTACAATTCTTTAATAATAATAATCAAAATTAAAAAGCTCGATCAGCTGAGTACATATTGTGAAAACATAAAAAGTCTTTGATAAAAACATATATGAGTAATGTTATATGCTCTATATACACACACATACACACACTAAAAAAAACATATAATATTATTTTGAACCATCAAAGTGTAGGAGAAAACCCCAACGCTTTTCAACTTGTAAGTCTTCCTCAGGGAGTTTTGCTCTCTGTGAGGATTGCATTTCTGTCCATGCCCCACCATTATTACAAATCTTTTCATTTCCATTACAAACAATATATATCCCCTGAAGGCCTCTATCCACTTTGCTTACTGTGGACTTGAAGAAGTGCCCTTTTGTAACATTCAGCCTCACCTAAGATTCTGTATGTTTAATACTGGATGCAAGTGACATTAACATTTGACTATGTGTTTTTCTGAAGAATTGATTTATGTTTTGTAGAGTACTATGATAGGAGATGTACTGAGATAGATATAATCAGTGAACAAAAATCTCCTGAGGAAGACTTAAGTTGAAACATGTTGGGGTTTTCTCATACACTTTGATGGTCCAAAAGATTATTATATAGTTGCAATAATGTATATATAGCGTACAATACCCATTTAGGTTTTTATGAAAGACTTTTTATGCTTTCATAATATGTGACAGAGTTTTTTAATGCTGAACATTAATAAAGAGTTGTAAAACTTTTTACACACTATTTTTGTCAATTTCCTCTATTATTTGGTACTGTAATGTCCCAGATCCCCCTCTTTTTGATTATCACACACACAATAACAGGTTTTGATTTGCGTGATGTGAAAATGACATAAGTTCTGAAATATTACATAAAATAAGCAGCAAAGCTAAATGCAGAGAAAAAGAGAGAAGCCCCCAAAATCCTCACCTGGTATGTGCCCTCATCTATGTGCAAAGCATGCTGGGAAAGAGAAAGCAGCATCAGTGAGAACAAGCCAGCCAATCAAAGTTAAAGAAAGACAAAAGCAGCTTTTTCTAGAAAAAGAGGGATGCGCCAGGACCAGATAAATTAAATGAGTTTGTAAACCACTAATAGGAATCTAATACAAGAAGAATATTATTGCCATTATATTCACATAAAGAGAAGAGAATGTTAGTTTGCATCTAGCCACCAAACACTGAGAGATCGAAAAATACAAAGCCAAAAACACTGCACATATTTCCAAAGATAGCCATGCACTACACAATCTAACTGTCTAGCTATACATTCACCCTGCAAAAAAAAAACAATCGTCTCCCTTATCCCGCTGCTCTCAGAATCTGGTGCAGCTGTGCATGGTAGCCAATCAGCTTCTAACCTCACCTTGTACAATCAAGCCTTGGCAAAAATAAATAAAAAAAAACACCCGGAAGCTGACTGATTTCTATGCAGAAGTGAGGCTGATTTTGCACTCTTCAGCTTTAGTAAATAAACCCCAGTGACTGTATCTGATACACTGACTTGACTGATAAAAATATGAGCCTGCCTGTCTGGAGATTGAGTAAATTGCTTAAAGTGATTGTAAACTCGTTTAAAAAAAAATTATAACAAACATGTTATACCTCCTCTGCAGTTGGTTATGCACAGAGCAGCCCGGATCCTCCTTTTTTTGGGTCCCTCTTTGCTGTTCCTGGCCCCTCCCGCCTATCCGGTGCCCCCACTGTCAGCAGCATCTTATGGGGGCACTGGAGCAGAGTCACTGCCCTGTGTCCATTTAGACACGGAGCCCCGACCCGGCCTCACCCTTTCCCGATTGACAGCCGCGGGAGCCAATTGTGACGCTGCTGTGTCTCAGCCATTTAGGAGTGTTCCAGGTGCCTCAGACATTTGTGGACATCGCTGGAGAGAGATCGGGATCAGGTAAGTAATTGGGGATGCTACACAGAATGTTTTTTTTTATCTTAATTCATAGAATACATTAAGATAAAAAATCTTCTGCCTTTACAACGCATTTAAAAGAGGCTCTTGCTTTGCATAGTTGTTGGTGAGTTTAGATAAACTGTAAGAAGACTGTATAATCAAGATATGTATGGCCAGATTTAAAAATACACATACACAGACACCAATAAAGAACAAAAAAATATAAACAGTGCAAACTATACAATGAAACTAGAAGAAAAAAAAACACATGAAATTTTACTTGTACAATCTCAGTTTTAAAGGCTACATTCACCTTTAGGGCTACGCCCACACAGGCACATCATTCTTTCACAGGTTCCTGTGAATGGACTACAAGAACCATCAGCCTTTGCGGCTGACAGCTTGTAGCTCCCAATGAACTGTGGGAGACCTGGTTAGCGCTATCGTAGTTCACTGATCTTCCTGCCATTCATTTACTGCCTGCTTGCATTGGTGGTACGAGCAGACAGGATCTTGACCCTGCACCAACGATCCCGGGTGCAATGCTTTATAGGCTGAAGAGTAAAAAAAATATTATAAATGCACATTTTTTTACATGCAAAAAGATGTGCACTTATTAGAATTTTTTTTTTTTCTACAGAAAAGGTGAACTCATCCTTTAAACATTTTCCTGCAGTAATAGTTTTGATATGGCTCCACAATGCTGTGCCTTTTACGTTTCAATGGACAACAGAAAACAAATGACATCCCACTTATAGGCAACAGGTAAATAAACAGATGAAATACATGCATAAGAGATGTTTTACCAGCCAAAGGATTTTTATTATATCTATATAATTTACATGTACATGCACTTTTCTGTACGGCAGCTAGGCAAAACCAATCTGTTCTCTCCTCCTATAAGCATGTTTCTTGTTAACATGCAATTACAGCAGCACACGTGCTGCCTTCCCAGTTTGAGCCTTGTAGAGGGGATTGTAATAGGCCAATACCAAGTCAGGTAATCAGGCAGTTACAATAGTCACTTTAAAAAAAACAAAAAAACTAAATAAAATAAAAACGCTGTTGCCTTGAACTATTTAGATACTAATCTAGATTTTTCAAACAGCTCAAGATTTACATTCAATTTCTCTACCCCCAGATCCTAAAAGTTAGGGATTTTACCTGAGGACCTTGTTCCATCATCATCCAAGTTAATGTTGACCCGCTTATCGTTCCTTGCTGGTAAACTTATAACCCAGAAGTGGTTGTCTTCCTGCCCCCGCCCCACATATGCTCAATGGCAAAATGCTGTTAACACTATATTGGAGAGAGAAAAAACGGACATACCAGCATAGGGGCTGCCCTAAAAAAAAAATATGTCAAAAAGTGTGGTTTTCTTGGCCATCATCCTCCCTATAAGACTCCTCCCTCACCCTTTCGCTATACCTCATTAGCTGACCTGCAATTTCTGTTACTGTATATGCCTATATAGAAAATTGACAATTCGTATTGTTTGCTCATTCTTGTCTCCTCACTTGTCCTCTAGGGGTTATACCGAATCATTGTTTGAAATTTATAGATATGTTGGACATATTGTATAAGATGCTCTTGCTACAAAAATGTATGCTACCTGGGTGTATTACACTGTATACAAACACACAATATTGGCACACTCAGGCTGAAAAAGGCATAGCCATATACTCCTATATTGTAAAAAGACCGTATAATCTATAGTGAGATATAGGAATCCATAATTCCAGAAAGGTTTGCTGTCCTAGTGGCTGCTGGCTCTGAAGAAGCTAGAAGAAACTATGGAGGGGAGAGGAAAGAAAGAAGAGCATAATCTAAGTGTAGCAGTGGAGAGGTATGGGAGGAAACACTCACAAGATTAAGGCTCCAATGCACACATGACGTTAAAATACGTTTATTAGCTTTTTCTAGCGTTTTTCCATGTTAACATTTTTTCTTCATTTTTGCACTGTTTTTCCAATGGATCAAAAACGCTGGTGAGCAACGTTTTTGAGCGTTTATCAAGGTTTATCAGCGTTTGGCGTTTTTTGTGGTCAGAAAAACGACTCCTGAACACGATTTAAATACAGCCCATAAACCCCACTGTTTAAAAGTTCAAAAACGTCCATGTGTGTATGGACACATGAGATAACGGAGTGGAGTTTGTGGATTGTTTAAAAAAAATGCCCAAACTCCAAAAAAAAATGCCGTTTATGAGCTCCAGTGTGCATGGAGCTTAAGTATAAAAAATGTGTTGGATAATATTGTTTATCTGTTTTGCCCAAAATCTGTGTCGCTCCACGAGTGGTGCCAATCGATCCAGCGGCGCTGGCAACTTCCAGGTATCTCGGGTACACCTGGAAGACGATGATGACGCCACTACTGGGTCCAAAGTAAGCGGTCGTGGCCACGCTCCCTATTGCTACACTTAGATGGTACTGCTTTTGGTCTTTCCTCTCCTATTAAACTGTATACACATATAGTAGTTATGCACAAAATTCAGTATCTGTATTAATGCTTTTTGGATATTTTATATTCAGGATGAACTTGTATTTTCCTTTTTGTTTTCCTTTGTTATTTTGTATACTCTGACTTAAAAAAAAAAAAAAAAAAAACCAGAAGAACGAAACACTTAATGATTTTTTTTTTTTTTTGCAGTATTTTGTTTCCAAATACTGCAGCCAGGCAACTAGCATTTCAGAAGAATTTCAGAGATGGCAGTGTTCACATTTCTCTCAGTACTGGTTTTGTTTAAAAAGTGACTATCACCTAGAAATGCCTGCATAAACTCACAGCAGCTTTCATTGTCCCTTCTCTACTTGACAGGCCCCTCTGGGGAAAACGCTGGCACTTAATTATAATGTAGGAGCTATATTGACCGCCCCACCCCTCTATTACCCCACCACTAGGCAGCCTTTCTGTAACAAATTTATGGAGGGCAAAAGAGAGCAGAAAGCTATCCAGCAGTGCCGAAACTATGACTGTTCAGAACAGACCAGCATTTGGGCATAGAGGGAGCTATGAAAATTGCTAAAAGGTCTGTGCAGGCACTCTAGCTAATAACATTTTATACCAGTTAGCAACTTTAGTTTCTGCAAACAGGGGTTCTACGAATGACATCACAGTGCTGGCATACCTTTTCCTGCATAGCAGTCAGTAGTCTGGCTTGTGTGCTCTCAGTTGATGTCTTTAAAGAGTCATTTCTCTGCTCCATTAACATGTTGCTTTGCTCTACATACCTGCAAGAGAAAGGAGCCATAAGCACAGAGCTCTTTCAGATTCCATCCAATCTGTTGTATATATTCCCTGTGTATGTGTTTGGGGTATCTCCAGGATCCCCTAAAGACACTGGAATAGGCTATATACACAAAGAAAAGATTTGAGTGCTCCTCTGGTGCAGGGATGGATATAAAGTGTTTGATAGTTGTTTGTAAGCCTTTAAAATTAGTGTAGTGTTTTTGAGAGGAAAACCAGCAAAACATGCTGGAAAGTGCTGATGGTTGGCTGCGGATATCAGCTTGTCTTTAAAATTTGTGGAGTTTCATGTACAGCAAAGTCAGCTGGTACAAAACAATACAGAAAACATGGCATTTTACCTTTGGTTACGAGTTAGAAGTTCCCCAATCTTTACATTTTGCTCTTCTATGCGACTACTTTTGTCCAGAACCTCCTGCTTGAGCCGCTCATTTTCCTGAAACAGGCACACAAAAAAGAAGAGAAAAAAACTCCATTATTTTTCCTCAAATTTCTGAATATAGATTTCATAATTTCATATGCATATAAAATTAGAGTTCAATCTCCTATTGGTTTCTATGACTACTAAAGGAACTCTGCCAGCGAGATCTGAATCTGTTTTCCATGCTGAGCCCAAATGACTGGAGATATGAAAAATACATAAATTAACCACACCCACCAAAGTAAATGAAATAACATTTTCTAACACTAATCTTTATGTTACAAAAACTGTGAAAAGAGGGGGAGGGGGATAACGCCTTTATGGCTGGCGGAAAAGATAGATGTAAACTTTGGATGGTTGGATGTATAAAAGATTTACAGAATAGAAGATGTTTACTTTTCAATATTTTTTTATTGTTTTCCAAGAAGGTATAAAGCAACACATTATAGGAGGCATGACATTGGCATACAAATAAATATAGTACAAACTTTAGTCCATCCTCAAGTACACAACAATGACCTATGATAAATTGACAAGTGGGATGCAGACGTCCATTGGGACCCCGTCCTCCCACCTAGTTCCCCATGGGGCAATTTATCCCACCTCATAATCTTTTCTTCACAATCAAAATAAAATAGAAAAAAATATCATTGAAAAATGAAGCATTGCAAGACGATAAAGGATGTTTTATGGTATACATATAACGTATACAGTTTTTGTCGTACGTAGTCTAGACCAACCCTCAAAAATTCCACTCTCCTGCTTGAATTTTGCGAGTGGATTTTGAGGGCTGGCGAGCTATTGGCTGCCTGGGACGAGCACCGCCAGCAGCCTGAATTCTTGAATGGGAGTCCAGCGATTGCCGAGGGGAAGAGAAAAGAGAGCCACCCAGATGATCAGAGTGCAGGGAACACAGCTATAACAGCTTTCATTTCAACTGAGGTGTACACCGCCGCTTGCTGTCACATATAGCCCCTCCTCCTGGTCCCGGGACTTTCATAGACAGATCAGCCATCCAATCCAGTTCCTCTCTTCCCCTGCACAGCGGGGCTGCATGGTGGACACAGGCTGCATAGTGGACACAGGCTGCATAGTGGACACAGGCTCCATTGCTGGACATGGATAAAATTGTTGTTCATATTTTATTTTTAGAACTTAATTCTGCATAAAACATTTGTGTCATTTTATGAGTGCGTGTTTAGGGGCAGCATGCTAGTAGCTCAGGACTTGAAATTTTGAGCCCTGGTCTAGACCAACCAATATTTGTAGTTTTGGGCTAGTGAAATTTAACCCATTGAGTTTAGAGCACCCCATTATTAAGATGTTGATAATTAGTCTTAACATGGTTAAACAGCCTTGAGAACTTACAGAGACTTTGGGGTTGATTTACTAAAACTGAAGAGTGCAAAATCTGGTGCAGCTGTGCATAGTAGCCAGCTTCCAGGTTTAGGCTGGATTCACACCTATGCAGTTTTAGTGCTTTTTGCAGATTTGCACTACAGTCCATTTAACATTGTTTCCTATGGAACACGTTCTGTAGTGCAAATCTGCAAAATGCAAAAAGCACTAAAAAATGCATGTGTGAATCCAGCCTTACACTGCCGCGGGTTAGAAATCATCTGAACTTGCACAATTTCAAACCGGCAATGCAGTCTGACTTTGGGGGCAATTTGACAGACTGAAGAAAAACTGAAGCCGATTGGTTACAATGCAGAGTTACACCAGATTTTGCACTCTCCAGCTTTAGCAAATAACCCCCGCTGTGTCCTGTAGTGCCATAATATTGCAGTGGATAGAAGGACAGTAGGCTGCTGAAGAATTTTTCAAAAAGCTTTGCTTTCAAACAAAGCTTGAGTGACTAGTAGCAGGGCAAGCGGCAAGGACAGGTAAGTAAGCATTAACCCTTACTCTTTGAAGGCTGGGCTTTTTAAAAGATTATCTATCTACAGAGTAGATTTAATAAGCGGAGATGCATGAATGACTACACAGCCCTGATGCATTTGCAATTGTATTATTTTCTAGAGAATTCATATGAGGGCTTGTATTGGTGGCAGGGCCGCTGATAGGGCAGAACTGCCAGCCCTTCTGTACCGGGCCAGAGCTCCGCCACTTCAAAAGACGGGCCCGGGCACCTGTAGGAGAGGAGAGCCAGCTGTACTGCCTTGTGACACCTCTGGATCCTCTGCAGCACTGCCGGCTTTCTCCATCCAGCAGCTATGCAGAGAGATCAGTTCTGTATATTTGCAAATTGTCCCAATTTGGAGCAGAAGGCAAGAGATGTTGAATCTCTGCCTGTGTCTCTGCAGGGTCTTGAAACTTCCCCCTCGTCTCCCCCTGGCCCATAGTAGGCAGTAATATTTCCTGTCAGTGGTAATGAATGAACAGGAAAATTCCTCCCCCTTACTGCAGATCATGCTCTTGCTGCTGTGTTCACGGTGAACTCCACGGTTTGGATGGAGCAGTGCTTCTGCTGGAGAGGGCGAGTGGGGGTAGGAGTTGATGCTGGAGTGGCGTGAAGGGACAGAAAGGTCAGCATTTTGGAGAAGGGGGGGGGGGGGGATATGGAGCTAACCTGGAGCGCTGGAGCTAGGAGCCAGTGGACACATATCTCTCTTCAGTTGGCAGACATCTCTTCCCAACTATTTCTATATACCACCCCTAAGGCTACCTTTATATTTTGCATAGTGTGAACACACCTTAATTTTTTGCACATAGGGTAACTCATTCACTTGAATGGGCAGCAACCTGTGTGAAAAAACACATCAAAGAAGCTCTAAAACCTTTTACGGCACGCAACTATGCCACTTGACAAAACACAGGTCTGCTAATTACATTTGGGGTGCCATTAACAGCACCACAAGAGATATTCGCATTTGAATTTCCAAAATGCACTACAAAAGGCCCATTACCTGTGCACTGTCACCTATCCAGGAAATGTCAAATGCGAATGCGGCCTAATGCCTAGTATACACTGCTAGTTCTTTTTCCTTTTTCGTTCAACCCAACCGACACTTCATGTTGGAGCCGCAGTACTAACAATAAGATGTTAGTACAGTGATCTCCCCTGCTGTTCTATTGTGTTCTGACAGAGGGATGGCCCACCCGCCAGAACACTCCAGTCAGCACTCTCAGCCATTGGCTGAGAACGCTGATCGACAGATGGTTGGCAAACCTTTACTGTTCATGCCCCTTCAGAAGCTGGATAGTCAGACAGGACAGGTATCAATTAGCGAGGCTATAATTTCTGCCATGGCTGCAAAGCATAGCAGGTAGGATGCATGGGCCTTGTGATTTCTAATAGCAGCCCTAATTGGTGGTACCAGAAGATGCTAGCTTGGTTACCTGGATGATGCGTTGAATGTTGTTCATGATCATGGCACTCTCCATAGTGATGGATGAAATTCCAGGGAGGAGATGGGAAGCTCCAGCTGAGCTCTCCTTCTGCAGACCGTCCACCTGCACAGATGGACAAGGACATGGGAAGATGGCAGGGGCTCAGAGAAAAAAGCAGAAAAACAACTAACAGGAAATATTTCATACTTTAGAGGCCAAGTTGTCAATCTTGTCGACAACTTTGCTTATGGCCATGCGGATCTCTGTGTTCTGCTGTCGGGCTTCAGTCATCAAGAAGGAGGTGACGTCACCTGAGGCTGGATAAAGAAGATTTGTTGAGGACAATGTCAGATTGGTAACACTGTCATTCTTGGCAAGTCTAAATGGCAAACACTCTTTTCCACAAAAGAGGAGGTAGGAGAACAATCTGCTCCTAAAAACTCTACATGTAGCATTCCAGAGAGTCAACTTCAGAGATTAGTGATACTGCCAGGCGCCAGCCAACTCTGCAACACACCACCCAAATAAACAGAATGGTTTCAGTTGGAGCTGTACTATTACAATTTATTTATTCACCCCAAAAGCCAAAAATGTTAAGAACAGTCCTTTGTACCTTGATATGGAGCTGGCTGCTGCACAGGGGCAGGGTAGATATGTCCAACTGGCTGCAGCTGAGTTCCTGTGTTGGGGTTCTGCGTGTATGCATACTGGATTCCAGAGTATGGCTGAAAAAGAACATTTCACTAAATTCATGTAAAGGGCACAAGGACTGGGCTGAAGCACCACCCCAACGGCTATATAGTTAGGTTAAAAAAAAAAAAAAGTGCATCTGGTTTAGCCAATAGAAAAAATAAATGGAAAAAATAGAAAACCTCCATATACAGAAATCTCTACCTAGAGTATGGGTTCCAGTTTTGACTAACACATTGTAAAGGGGCATATGAGGTTTAGAGAAAGTTCAGAGCCAGGCAAATCAAAGGACTGAAAATCTGACATACAATGAAAGATTAGAAAAAAAATTCAGACATGCTCAATTCGAAGAAAAGAAGTCTTAGCCCTTGTACACACAGTCGGAGATTCCGACAACCAAATCCGACGGATTTTGTCCGAAACTGTTGCATACACACTGTCGGACAAAGTTGTCGGAAAATCCGACGTGATGACGTTATTTAGTTACGACGAGACTACGTTCACGCTAGTAGCCAATAGCTTTGGTGCAGGAATTTGATCTGAGCATGCGTGGCACTTTGTCCTATCGGAATTCTCTACACATGATCGGAGTATGTCCGATCGGAGCATTTTGTCAGAAAATTTTACCAACAAGTTGGAAAACTTGGTCCGTCGGATACTCCGACGGAAACAGTCCGATGGAGACCACACACAGTCGGAATATCCGACAAAACCGTCCGATCGGACACATTCCGTCGGAATCTCCGACCGTGTGTACAAGGACTTGGAGGCAATGCGGTTACCATATTTAATATATATTCATGGCCAGTACAAAAATTTGGGCAATAAGGTAGGAGACAGTGGTGCATAAAAACAAAATTCAATCAATTTAGGAAAGGGTATCTTCTTAAGAGCAGTTAAGCTGTAGAATGTTCACCACATTAGTTAGTAATGATAAAAATAGTTTAAAAAGAGCACTGCACAATTTTCTTGCTGCTAATGATATTCAGAATCAGAGTTGAGATCTTAAACTGAATGGACTTTTTCCAGATTTATAAACTATGTATTTATACGACCAACGATGGAAGCTTCTATATATAATTATTTTTTTATTTTTATAAAACAGACGCTTTAAAAAGGTGGTTAAACAAGTTAAAAAATTCAGCAGAATTTTTTCCTTTAGATTACCAACCAGTTGCCAGGGCTGGAACCGAATAGAAGGCTTAGATAGGCCTTGGCACCTAGTAATAATTGATATATCTGTGCATTTCTTAAGAAACATTATGGTAAAGGTTTATTTTAAACTTAAATACTAAAGTCTCATTTTTTTGTTCCTTTAAAGCGGAGGTCCACCCTAAAGTGGACCTTCCGCTCAGTGGAATCCTCCCCCCCTCCAGCGCCACAATTGGCACCTTTCAGGGGGGAGGGGGGTGCAGGTACCTGTACAGTACAGGTATCTGCACCCACTTCCGGGATAGTTCTCTGCGGAAAGGGGCGTAGATTACGCCCCTTTCCTTAAGTCCCCCGCTGCCTGCTGGGAAACACACAGATCCCAGAGGCAGCGGGTCCATCCTTATTGCGCAGCGCGACTCGCGCATGCGCAGTAGGGAACCGGGAAATGAAGCCGAAAGGCTCCACTTCCTAATTCCCATACCCAAGATGGCAGCGGCAGCACCCGAGAGACGATCAAGAGATTGGCTTCGGGTGCCGACATCGCGGGCGCGCTGGACAGGTAAGTGTCACTATTTTAAAAGTCATCAGCTGCAGTATTTGTAGCTGCTGGCTTTTAAAAAAAAAAAAAAAAACGCGGACTCCCGCTTTAAAGAACAAACATGTTATACTTACCTGCTGAAATGGTTTCGTACAAAGCAGCCTGGATTCTCCTCTTCTCGGGTCCCTCTTCAGTGCCCCCACAGCAAACCGCTTGTTATGGGGGCACCTGAGCTGAGCCACAGCTCAGTGTGTCCATTCATACACCGAGCAATGGTTTGGGCCCACCCCCTCTCTCTCCCGATTGGCTGACTTTGATTGAGAGCAGCCAATGGTGGCGCTGCTGTCTCTCAGCCAGCTAATCAGGAGGGAGAGTCCCGTATGACCGAGGCATTTGTGCACATCCCTGGATAGAGGCGGGGCTCAGGTTTGTATTAGAGGGGCTGCTAAAGCAGCAAAGAGGGACCTGAGAAGAGGAGGATCTAGGTTGCTCTGTGCAAAACCACTGCACAAAGGAGGGAAGTATAATATGTCTGTTATTTAAAAAAAAAAAAAAAAAAAAAAAAGGACTTTACAATCACTTTAATGCATAGGGTGCATTAAGATAATAAAACCCTGCCTTCACAACCACTTTAAAATTCTACAATGCTAAAAAAATAATTTAAATATTCAAGTCTATATACATTTCTTGCCAACTGTTCTGTCAGCAGAAACGATTGAGAGGGAGAGAGAAGACTGTGCCAATGATGTGACCAGAGGATCCTGGAGGATGAGGCCCATCTCCTGCTATGGTGCCCTATGTACTCAGCTGTAAATAGACACTTACTTCCTGAGACTCTCCACACTCTTCTCTATCCGGTTCCCAACCAGCGCACGACTATGTACGTCGACAGAATGGCACGGGCAGGCATATTGGCGTACAGGTACGTCCAATCTTCAATGCCGCCCTGTCATTGGGAGCTTGCTGGCTGCGCGCTCCCGCGCTGGTCAGGACCCCCGTGAGTCCAGTTGCGGGACCCGCGGACTCGATCGCCGCGGGCATACCCGCGATCGTCTCACGGGATGGCTGCCTAGCAACTAGTGAGGCTGATCTCTGCTCCATGTGATTGGAGCAGAGATCAGTGTTCACTAAATGAAAGCCCAACCCCCCCCCACAGTTAGTAACACACCCCTAGGAACACTTAACCCCTACACTGCCACCCACTGGTTAACCCCTTCACTGCCAGTGTCATTTACACAGGAATCACTACATTTATATAGCAGTGATTACTGTATAAATGACAATGGCCCAAAAAATGTGTCAAAAATGTCCGATGGGTCCCCCACAATGTCGCAGTCACAATAAAAATCGCTGATCGCCGCCATTACTAGTAAAAACGCCATTACTAGTAAAAACAAAATTATTAATAAAAATGCTATAAAACTATCCCTATTTTGTAAACGCTATAACTTTTGCGCAAACCAATCAATAATCGCTTATTGCGTTTTTTTTTATCAAAAATAGGTAGAAGAATACGTATCGGCCTAAACTGAGGGAAAAAAATGTTTTTTTATAATATATTATTATAACAAAAAGTAAAAATAATGTGTTTTTTTTCAAAATTGTCGCTCTAGTTTTGTTTATAGCGCAAAAAATAAAAACCGCAGGGGTGATCAAATACCACCAAAAGAAAGCTCTATTTGTGGGAAAAAAAGGACGTCAATTTTGTTTGGGAGCCACGTCGCACGACCGCGCAATTGTCAGTTAAAGCGACGCAGTGCCGAATCGCAAAAAGTGGTCTGGTCTTTGACAAGCAAAATGGTCCGGTCTGTAAGTGCCTATAGAAGAGAGGAAGAAACTCTACATTCCACTGGGAGAGGAGGAGCCAACAGTGAAAATAGCTGCACAATATATATTACAGCATGTCACAGACTGAGAGGGATATGAAAAACTCTGGGCTTATAAATCTCCTACCAGGACTCACCCCATATCTTCCTTTATAAATCCTGGACTAATTTCCTATTCCCTTTAGATTATTTGTTTTACCCCCAACAGTGTTCGAGCAGTTGTTCCTTAATCTTCCTCATTTGACCCATAAAAATTAATTTACTTTGGTAATGCTAACATGTAGTTGGTCCTTCAAATAGAGCCTTTTTGAATGTAACTGGATGTGAGCTAAATTGACTTGAGAGGACAGTGAGTAGAGAGGATCATCTATCTGTTCTACAATACCTGAAAGCCATGTGCCTGGCCAGGAGGGAAGGCCTGAGAGGCGATGGACGCTACAGGTAACAGAGCAGCTGATGAGGACGGTAGACCGGACAATGGTTGTTGCTGAGGGACTGTCAATGGAAAAAGTAAATAAAAGTAAAAACACACACAGATGACAACACTGTTAGTCACATTCAAATTAACTTGTTCTGTAATGTCAAAGGCAGGAATGTAATATGTAGAGAAGAATTGCGTACCTGGAGCAGGGATGTGAGCTGTAGCAGGAGTCTGGCTGATCTGTGGGGTGGGCCGGACAAGCAGAGGGGCAGCAGGATGTGGAGAAATCCTCTGAATATGTGGATCCTACAAGAACAATGCCAGCATTAATATGCACTTGTCCTCCAGAAGATTTACCCCCTTAATTACTAGGCCATTTTTTGCTATTGCGCTATTTTAACTAACAATTGTGTGGTCATGTAATGCTGTACCCAAACAAAATTTATATTATTATTTTTTCTTTTTTTTTTCACACAAATAGAGCTTTCTTTTGGTGGTATTTAATCACAACTGTGTTTTTTATAATATACATAAAAAAAAAAAAAATTCACAAGAAAAAAAAATAAAAAGTTTACTTTCTGCTATAAAATATATGCCATTAAAAAAAAAAAAAAAAAAAAGTAAAATTAATAAATCTCTTAATACATTTTGGCCCAAACGTATTCTACTACATGTCTTTGTAGACGCTATAACTTTCACACAAACCAAACTGGGATATATACACTGGAATTTTTATTTATTTTTAAATACTAGTAATGGCAGTGCTTAGCGATTTATAAATGAGACTAAGATAGTGTGGCAACCAATCTGACACTGGGTGGGAACTGCCACAGGCATCACCAGTGCCATTATTACAATGATCAGTGCGAATAATTTGCACTTTCACTGTACCAATGCCACTGGACAGGAAGGGGTTAACATCTAGGGCAAGCAAGGGGTTAAATGGGCGACTAACAAGTGTGTGTGTACTGTGTGCTGCTTTTACTGGGTATCTAGTTGCTTACACTCCCAGTCAATTATTGGCTGGGACCTGGAGATTGGCATGTGCTGTGACGTGACTAGTGTGCCCCCTACCAGAAAATGCAGAGATATATACACACACGATTCTACGCAGAGTGGCCGCCCTGTAGCAGTAAAGCTACATGGGTCGGTTGTTCAGTGACTATACAACAATCAGATCAAGGTTTGTATACATAAAGAGGAGCAGCAGTCCTAATGAAGGTTATAGAACTCACTGCTCTAAAAGAAAAAAAAAAAAAGAAAAAGCAACCAAACTAGTATGCTAACCCGACTTGATTAACCAAGCCAGAGATTTTAAGGTTTAGATGTCAACACAAATTTCCTGAGCAGATGTTTTAAAGCTTACTGATAAAGCAAACCTGCACTTTACACCTAAAAAAAGTAATGGGTTCATTTGATAACTAGCACCAAGAGGTAATATTTATCTTCTCTGAACTCACACCTTTACCATGTGACATGAAGACTGGCATTAGCCGTTTAGGCACCCAGATGTAGACATTGAGAAGTTGGGGAAGTTAGGAGAGGCGTGGCCGGACACAGCGAGGGGAGGACGTGCTCTAGCTGAGCTCCGCCGGCCAAATCCTTATCCACCGCCATCCGCCCTCATCGGGCTGGTTCTCGGCCGGCGGCAGACTCAGCGTTGTTGATAGACATCAGCGGGGCGTGTCAGGAGTGTTTTGGCCGTAATCTTTATCCGCGGGCCCCACGATCAGGCTTGCGGCCTGCTCTGCTCTCCGAGCCCTGGCCACCATCTTGAGGCCTGCGGAGGCGCCGGAGCCTCCGCCCTGGAGTACCGCACACCATACGGCGATCGTTTCGCCGCGGACAGGCGAGGACCCCTGCTGCCTGAGACCCGAACACGGAGGTGCCAGCCCAACCTTACTGGGAAGCAAGCCAAGGAGGAGCAAAATCAGAGGCAGAGGTAGGCGGCCATCTTGGTACACCCCTCATACCATTGCAGGCACCCTATGCTCCCTGGGACCAGGCCCCCCTCCCCAACATCCTCCAGCAACCTACAGCACCCAATGTATGTCAGTGGCCCTGGAGGGCCCTGAGACTGACTGACAAACTTGTGTGGGGGTGTATGCACGGACGCTAGTAGGATGACAGTGTAGTCCCTTAGTGTCACGCCGTCGGAAAATACCACTTGGCATATAAGGCATACCCAGTTATATTTCAGTGGCACTAGTGCCCCGGCTGTGCGCTACTGAGCAAGCGGCGGGTATGTATAAATACGCCCCGGGAATCGTTCCCGCAACAGATCACAACAGAAAGCATCTCCTTGGGAAGATGAAAGGGAAAGGCAAGATGGCGCCCGAACCCCCAGAACCTGATGATACCACCCAACATTCGGACGATAGTCTGTCACAATTCCCCTCAAATTTAACAACCCGGTGGACACCGGCTCGGAGGCCCTGCTTCGGAAATTCCGCACTATAGTGAGGGACGAGATCAACGCATCTTCCTGTAAATTATCTGCGGAACTGGTAAGGGGTCTCAAGGAACTGGGACACCGCACAAATCAGCTGGAGGAGAGGATGGACCTGACGACCACGGTGCTGGAGGGTCACGAGGAGGAGGTAGAAAAGCTGAACGCGGAACTCCTTGTTCTACAGGATAAACTTGAGGACTCTGAGAACAGGGCCCGCTGGGGCAACTTGCGCATCCGCTGCCCTCCGGAGACCATTATAGACCTCCAGGGAACAGCAACGGCATTCTTTCAGGAGCTTGCACCTGATATTCCGACCGAGCACCTTCAATTCGATTGAATACACAGGTCCCTCGCTCCCAAGCCCACGGAGGGCCCGTCCAGAGATGTAATTATAAAATTTCATTTCTACAGAACCAAAGAGCGACTCCTTCAGGCCGCCAGGGAACTACCTGACATATTGTTTCAAGGAAACCCCCTTCAACTGTTTGCGGATCTTTCCCCGGTCACTATCGCTAAGAGGCAGAATATGAAGCCCTATCTGCAAATCTTACAAACCAGGAACATTCGCTATCGGTTTGGGATTCCCCCTTAAACTTACTTTTTACCACCTGGGACGTCAGTTTCACGCTTCTTCCTTGCCAGACCTGCGAAGGCAATTTCAGGAACTTCAGTTTGACCTTCCTCCATCTCAACCTGAGGCCGCTGTGGCCCGCACGGGTCCTTCCAGAGACCCATTGCGATCCTCACAATCCTCTCAGAATGGATCTCAAGCCCTCCGTTCTCTCAAGGCTCAGAAATTCCAAGAGGCTTCCTCGGGTGGACATCGCTAGAAGCAAGTAAGAATCCCGTCTCTTTGCTTTGACTTGTTTGACTGCCCTTTTTTTCAACCGCTGCCGACACGCATCCTGCGGGCCGGTAGTGAGAGAGTCTGCTGCAACTTGGGCGCCCAGGCAAAAGAATGAGGCATCCAGGTATTCTTTCTTTATGACTCAAGTGGGAGCCACACTGAGCCCCCCCTTTACACCTTGGATGGACTAGGGCCTTCCACAACTCCGGTCTACTACAGCCCATCATTTCCATGAACACTGGTTTCACTCAGGGGGTGACCGCCTTCTTCCACCCCAGCAACAAAAGCCCAATCCAAATTTTTTCTTTTTGTGATTTTTTTTTCCAGCGCCTTACCTTATTTTTTTCACATATAGCCTCAGGTCTATCTACTACCCTTCTAGAAGTATATATTTGTATTTTTAAATAAATAATAAATTTGTACGTTCCTCTTAAGCTCCCTGCAGTATCTCACCCCCCTCTTTTTTTTTTGTTATCCCCCCCCCCCCTTTTTGTTTGTCGTTTTGTTTTTCCTGTTTTGCCCCTCGATGTAATGGGCGGTTGTAATCCATGACTCACGACCTCACGAAGCAGGGCCCCCCATTGCTACCCAGGAATTACTAGTCCAAGCGGTCTATTACCGTGACCATCTGAGGACTATCATCCTGCTCATAAGCTCTCACTTTATGGGCCTATACATAGACAGTTTTATTAAAGAAAGGGCGCGGCCCTCGGCCCGTCCCAAGGTTTTTTGTTTTTTTTTCTGTTTCACGTGTTCTTTGGTTTTAAGGCCTGACTTAAACGGTACTAGCTTCAGGTTGCTTGTTTTCTTTTTGGAACAGGGACTTACCGTCTAACCAAGGCAATTTTTTCAGGTCTCAGCTTACGGGTTCCATGTTCCTTATACCAGAATTATTTTCTTTTTGTTTATTCTTATTGCTGTTCGTATTATTGTTTATGCAATATGCAACTGTTGTCATGTTCTTTGACATTTGCAATAATTGTTAATGCTAAGCCAGGTGGTTTCCGACGGACCACCGCTCCCCCATGTGTTGGTTCTCCCAAACAACGTAGTGGGTTTTATATCCCACGACCAATAGCAAACTTGCTGTGTAATAATTATTGGTACCTAGCATTGCATGTCTCTACTATCCATGCTATAATGATGCTCTCTAGCCCTTCTCCACCCCCCTCTTTACTTCTTTCCTTTTTCCCTCACTCCTTCGGGCGCACAGGGTGTGAACTTCGGCTCCAGGTAAGCGATTTTCTGTTACTCTATCAATGACTATTAAAGAGGAAGTAAACCCTAATGGGTTTACTTCCTCTTTTTTTCCCTGCAAAGGTAAAGCATAATGGACTACTATGCATCGCATAGTAGCTCATTATGTGTCACTTACCTGACACAGGAGCCAGCGAAGTCGCCGCTGTCCCCTGTAGTCCGCCGCATCCATCTTGCTGGTGGCGTCTCGCAGCTCCGACGAATCACAGCGGCGAAGCCGCGATGACGTCACTCCCGCGCATGCGCACGGGAGTCGACAAATTAGGCAAATCCATTCTTGGACTTGCCGCATTTAGTGCGCCGGCGTGCCGCTGTCTACGGCGCATGCGCCGTAGACAGCGGTGCCCATTTTCGGGCAAATATCTCCTAAACCATATAGGTTTAGGAGATATTGCTTGGACCTACAGGTAAGCCTTAATCTAGGCTTACCTGTAGGTCAAAGTGGTTTGAAAGGGTTTACTTCCTCTTTAAGTGGTTGTCCCTGAATGTTCAGGGAATAAATTCCCCCCACAAGAGAGTTAAAGTATTTAAGTACCTTCGCAGACAACATATTGATATTGCTTGCTTACAGGAGATGCATTTTTCTGAGACCTCTCATCCTAAGTACTTTGATGCTCAATTTCCTCAAGTCTTTTTGGCGTATGCCCCAACTAAACAACGAGGGGTTCTCGTGGCGTTCCGCAAATCAGTTCCATTTAGATGCGCTAAACAGCTGATCCTGACGGCAGATATTTACTGCTTCAAGGCACTATCCATGACACGGAAGCGACTATACTGACGTATTACGTGAGCCCGGGACACTTTTTGACCCATGTCTGCGTGCTGCTGGCTTCCCACGGTAAGGGCACCCTTCTACTAGCAGGAGACTCCAACCTAATTCTTAATCCTAAATTAAATCTAAATCTCATGACCTAGTTGACCTATGGCAGGAATGTCATCCACAGGGCAGAGACTATACCCATTATTCCCACCCCCACCAGGTTCATTCATGGATTGGCCACATGTTTATGCTTAGACGACACCTACCACTGGTGGTAGCGGCCTCAGTCTTGGCCTTACCGTGGTCTGACCACGACCCTGTCTTGATTGTCTGCCATTCTATCCTGGATAGACCCCGACTTTCTCCCTGGGTCATGAACGACTCGCTCCTTTCCCATGTAGAAACTAGAAGAAATTATTAAGGCCTCTGAGGACTACTTTCACAAAAACCTGGGCTCAGTGACCTCGCCGGTGGTCCTCTGGGAGGCTTATAAAGCAGTTTTGTGCGGACGTATAATCGGCCTAGCCTCGGTCCGTAAAAAAACTAGAGAGAGAAACCAAAAAGGGAGATTGAGTCCCGATTGGCAGAGATATCAGAGGTTTAAGCAGTTTCCTACCCCGGGTAACCGTAAACTACTGGAACGTACCAGATCTGAGCTTGACGTGTGCCTAACTAAGGGGGCTGAGCGGATACTCCGCTGGTCCCGTCAGCGATGCTGCCAGAGAGCAAATAAACCAACTCGCATGATGGCCAACAGACTCCGAACATTTGCCCCAAAAATAACCCCAATTACGCTGAGAGATCGTAACAATGTCCTATCCGGGAACCCAAAGCATGTTCTAGAAGAGTTTGGGTTTCGCCTAGCAAAGCTGTATACGGCTTCAGAGGGGGCTTCAACTCAAAGAACGGCGGACTTTCTTGCGGGCCTCTTGCTCCCATCCTTGACGGGGGCCCATGTCACCCTTATGGATAGGGACATCCAACCCTCAGAAGTCCTACAAGCTATAAAAGAACTTACGGTGGGCAAGCGACCCGGGCCTGACGGCTATTCCGCACTATACTATAGGAAACTGGCACCAGTAGTGACGCCCCATCTGGTGGCTATGTACAACTCGGTAAAGAGAGGCTGTCCTCTCACCTCGGATCTTCTGACGGCAAATATAGTAATGATTCCGAAACCTGACCGTGATCACTTATCTTGGGCCAATTTCAGGCCTATCTCACTTAACATCAATATGAAGCTCCTGACAAAAATCTTGGCGACACACCTAAACTCGTTTCTCCCTCGTCTGATAAAAAAAGATCAGGTCGGTTTTGTGCCCCAGAGACAGGCTGGTGACGCAATCCGCCGTATAGTGCAAATCCGACACCTAGCTCACACTCGCTCTCTCGAATCTATGCTTCTATCCCTCGATATGACTAAGGCCTTTGATACCTTGTCATGGCCCTATCTCATGTTGGTTCTGCGGCGTTTTGGCTTCGGGTCCCCGTTTATGTCATGGATGTCGGCTCTATATGACTCCCCCAGAGCAAAAGTAAATTATGATGGGTTTGAATCCCCCATCTTTGACATTCGAAGAAGGACCCGCCAGGGATGCCCATTATCACCCCTTCTTGTACTGGCGCTGGAACCCCTGGCGGAAGTGATAAGAACGCACCCTGATATCAAGGGCATTGAAATAGCCGGTTCTCCCCATAAGATCTCCTTGTTTGCCGACGACATTCTCCTTTCTGTCACTTCCTCTAGAACCTCCCTGCCCAATCTACACACCCTACTACGGACTTTTGCATCACTCTCAGGGCTTCAGATTAACCCGTCAAAATCAAAGGCATTGTCGACCAACCTGTCCCAGGAACTATTGAGGGACTTGCAATCGGCCTTTCCCTATCAATGGTTTTCCTGCCTACCTTATTTGGGAATTCGCATCACCTCCACATATCAGGCCCCATATCAGGCCAACTACCCACCACTGTTCAAGCCGTTATCAGATATGCTGACATCGTGGTCATCTTTACCCCTCTCTTGGCTCGGGAGAATATCAGCCATCAGAATGGCATATCTCCCGAAGCTACTATATTACTTTTGGGTCCTTCCAATCCTGGTTCCTTTGCATATCCTCAATATTCATCAGAGTAGGGTCCTACAATTTATCTGGGGATCGTCTCGCCCCCATATCAACAGACAAATCATGTTCGCTAAAAGAGCGACTGGAGGCCTTGCGGTCCCAAATCTAAGAGACTACTATATAGCAGCCACCATAGCAGCCACCATAGCACCCCTCTCTCATCTCCACGAGACGTATTAGCTCCCTTTGTGGGCTGCTATCGACCTACTCGAAGTGGACCCCATCCCCATTTCCTCCTTACCCTGGCTCCCGCCAAAACACCGCCCCACGAGTACGGGGCCCTGTATGCTCCACACTTTGAGAGTTTGGGACTCAGTGAAGTATTCCTCAGGGTTGGCTTCTCCCCATTTCCCGCTGCTCTGACTCCTTCGTTGCCCTCTTTCCCCCCCGGGTCTCGATAACTCTGCACAATTCAATTGGTGGACCCTGAATGGTTTCGTAGACGTTCATTCATTACTTACTCCTACTAGAATACTACCACTTGCAGCCTCGAGCTCGTCTCACGATATACCCTTAAGGGAGTATTTTAGATATCTCCAGATCCATCACTTCCTCCAAAGCCTTATCAAATCCCAGGACGCCCCATACAGGTTGTCACCGTTCGAAAGCATCTGCAGATCCAGGCCTCACTCTCTTGGTCTGATATCTTTAATATATTCAGCCTTGATCTCCATGAAGAAACCCCCAGTGTGATCCTATCACCTGCAGTGGGAGAAGGATCTGGGGAAAAGGCTAGATCTGGAGGATTGGCAGGCAATGACCCTAACCTTGTCAAAATGCTCATGCAACGTCACGATCCTAGAGAACGCCTACAAGGTCCTATACCGGTGGTATTACACCCCGACACGCTAAGCCCGCTTCGTTCCCACCTGCTCCTCTCTCTGTTTCAGGGGGTGCAACCAGGAGGGCACAATGGCCCATATTTGGTGGACGTGCCCGAAGGTGTGCAGACTATGGGTCAGGGTTTACGCGTTACTTTGCAGTCTACTCCGGGTGAACCTAAAAAAGGATCCAATCGAGGCTCTTCTCGGCAAAGCAATACCAGAACTACTACGCCCAGAACGACAGTTGGCGCAGCATCTTTTTACCGCAACTAAGCTGACAATAGCGCAAGCATGGAGAACCCCGGCCCTTAGCTTTGAGGCAGTCAAAAACCGTCTAAACGAAGTCATGGTCAATGAAAAACTGTCTTCTGTTCTCTCTGACACTCATACCAAATTTCTTAAGAGTCTGGCAACCCTGGATAGAGTACCACCATTCAACCAGATTCAATGTCACCTTGCTGTCGCTGTAGGAGCCCGGTGGGGCACACCCCGTGGGCCCATACTCCTCCTCTTCAGTCCCCCCCTCCTCTTTCTGACTTCCCTCTCTTCTCTGCAGACCCCCCTATTCCTCTTTGGCTCTCCACACCATCTATCCCTTCCAATCTCCTCTTGTCCTTTAACTTTCCCCCTCTTTGCTTCCCTCCTTTTTTTCATCTTTACACTTCACCAGATATGATTACTATAGGCTTCGGGCATACTCCAGGCCATGTTTGTGTTACATTTATGTGAAACCCAGGGTCTGTTCTGATCCAGGGAATGTGTACATGGTTAGATGGAAATCTGCTTGAATTGTACTCAACTGAAACTACCTGTACCGAAACCCAACTGTAAGCCTATTGTATTGACTCAAAATTGTTACTTCACAATAAAAATCTTTGTAAAAGAGAAGTTGGGGAAGTATCAATAGCTCCAAAGCAGAACTACCTGGCAGCGAAATGGAGCAGTGGGAATAGTATGTTAAACCGCGTTGTACTTGCTACTAAAATTAGCCTTTTACTTTGGAAAGTCCAGGGAGAGAATACATGTGCCAAACAAAAGCTACATTGAAATGTAAGTTTATAGATTACCAAACATGTTGGCAGGAATGATTAAATAAAAAATATTGGGAAGGGCTGAAATCCTTTCCATTAAAAAAAAAAAAAAAAAAAACAACACGTAGATTCAGGCTTTTCCAGCAGCTAGTCATATAACCAATGCTGAAGCTCTTCACTGCATTCTATCCAGTGAAAATAAAATTGATGCCCTTTTTTTCCCCACAAATAGAGCTTTCTTTTGGGGATATTTGATCACCCCTGCGGTTTTTATTTTTTGAGCTATACACAAAAAAAAAAAAAGCATAAATTTAAAAAAAATAAAAAAAAAAGCATAATTTTTTTCCATTTTGCTATAATAAATATCCCCCAAAAATATATAAAAAAAATGTTTTCCCTCATTTTAGGCAGATACGTTTTCTTATACATATTTTTGGTAAAAAAATAAATTATTATTGCAAGAAGAGTTTATTGATTGGTTTGCGCAAAAGTTATAATGTTTACAAAATAGGGGATAGTTTTATGGCATTTTTATTAATAATTTTTTTTTTTTTTTACTAGTAATGGTGGCGATCAGTGATTTTTATCATGACTGCGATATTACGGCAGACACATCGGACATTTTTTAAACATTTTTGGGACCATTGTCATTTATACAGCAATCAGTGCTATACAAATGCACAGATTCCTTGGTAAATGGCTACGTGCGACACGTCACTGATCTCTGCTGCCGATCACAGGGAGCAGAGATCAGCGATACTGTCACGGGGGGGGGGGGGATGCTTGTTTACATTAAAGTGGAAGTAAACCCATCGATTTAAACAGTTAAAAAAAAAAAAAAGGCATGCCGGGAATGCTAACTGCACATTGTCTGTGCGCTCAGCCAAACTATCAAACCATCCAATGGCTGGTGTCATAACGAATCACATGTGCAGCACCATAGCAGTTGAAGATTAAATAGAGGCAAAGATGGCAGCTTCCTTGGCTGAAAACAATAGGGGTGTTACTTCCACTTCCCCGGTATCCCTGTGGCAATCGAGTCCACGTGATCCGCAACCCAACTCATGGAGCTTGCCACGGGCGCATGCCCGCTGGCCGCCTCTTAAAGGGCAACGTATAGGTACATTAGTTTGCCTATACGAGCCAAGCAGTTAAACAATCTTCCCTGCATCTGGTTAAGCATACTAGCTTAACCACTTGCCAGCCAAGTAACGTACATGCACTGCAGCAAAGTGGCGCTATTGCATAAAATCACATATCATATCAAATCATTTTGTGCAATAGTCTCCAGGGGGCACGCGCATGGCGCCGGAGACCCGATCACACGACGATTGGACAGAGGGGGAGCCAATCGGCGGGTCTACTGGCCACCGGCGATTGTTCCCGAGACAGGCAGAACAGAGATCTTGTTTCTGCTAAGCATGAACACAGATCTCTGTATTCACCCAGTCAGAGCATCCCCCACACAGTTAGCAAGCACTCCCAGGGAACAGTCCTGTAAAGCAAACATTCGATTTGCCTATGTGGGGCAATTTACCACTTAGGCTGCCAGTGCTATCATATGGAGGTGGAGAAAGTCCTCAGCCCTTTGTAGGGTTTAGGTTGGGACTTGGAGCTTATCCTTCTCTTTGGTATTGGCAGCTGAATGGATTGGCAGGACAGCAAAGGGAAGCAGAGTCTGTGCAGTTGTGGAGGGGTGACATTAAAGGGCACCTGTATTTTAGGTTCACCCATGAAGACATGACATGCTAAAAATAATACAATTTCACTTTTAGGAGGACTGAAGGACACTCAAATACTTGGGGATGACATTTTATATGTTTGAACTGTTAAAGTTTTACCTCAATTTCAGAGTCGCTGGAATCCGGTTGAGGGGTAGTGCTGCCAGTAATGAAAGGTAACATGGGCTGACCCATCTTTGCCATCCTGGAGATGAGTTTTGCTTTCGCCATGTCAGGGTTCTACAGGATAGGAAAACCCAGCTGACAGTTAATCTTTACAAGGCTCAAAGAATCAATCATAAAAACAGTAAGGTCATAAACATGCCCTGAGACAAGAAAACCACTGAGTCAAGATGTAGAGCCTGCACATGTAAACAGCCAATACAGTTATAATCAAGGAAACAAGGCCATTATATATTGACAAACATGGAGAAGTCTGGACACTAAACCAAACACTTTCACATATTTATCTAGAAAGTCCCTCTAATAGAGACACAGTGTCAGGACCTGGGACTTCTTTGGGGTCTGGTGTTGACTCCACTGAGCTATCTGGGATATTGAACATCTCCCTGCATGATCTATGGGACAATCCTATCTGATCGATTGGATAACCCCTGCCTTGTGTCTTGATTGCTGTTGAACCTTGAACTCCTTGCTCCTCCCATGAAGTTCCTATATAAGCCTTGTCTCAGCACTTCCTCTTTGCCAGGTTTTTGTGCCTTCTCAGCCAGTGCCTTGCTCTTGTCTTCCCTGCTGCATTATGTATTTTGCTACCACTCGTGATCGACCCTTGGCTTGTTCCTCGACTGCCTGATCCCAATCTGCAACTACTCGGTACTGACCTTTTGGCTCGTTTACTGAACACTCTGTTTGATCCTTATCTGCTCATTCGCTTCTGGACCCCAGCTTGCTCACACCCTTGTGGGGAAAACCCGAGGACCACAACCTGGTACTAGCACACAGCTAAATCCATCTCCACCATCAGGAGCTCTGGTGAACACTGGTTAGTACTCAGGACTCCACCCCTTAGATGAGCCTGTGTCATCTGTCAGGTTGACTGCCTGTGTACCTATCCTGCTGGTCGGTGGTAGTCCTACAACTGCTATAGCAACTGGTCTTTAAGCCTGACGCCTGATCGGGACATAGATTATTTCATAGCAAATTGTTTTGTAACAGAGAAGGCTTATTACTGTCAGTCTCCCCTTGTTCCTCATCTTGCTTTAATGAAAAGTAGCCTTCAAAGTGTTTATGACTTTTAAATGTTATGTAGCATACATACACCAAGAGAACTTACAGCCAGCTGTTCGCTGATGGAATTCGACTTGGCTCGAACTGCTGGTTCCCTGCAGAAGTGAGAATAAAAAAATAATGATAATTTTAGCAAAATTGGACCTTTATCTACCCAGTAGCTAAATGTAAAAAGTACTAATTTCTAGAGGAAATTCAATTGACCAGTTTTTCCTTAAACATGTTCAAGACTTTTTAAGGTTTGCAATTTCCTATCACAGATTCAAAAGGTCTCCATGAATGCTGTACAAACCATGGTGTCCATGTATGAACTGCCTGAAATCAATCTATATTACAGTAGTTCTGCACAGGACTACACATTGTTTATTAAAGAACCAGTCAAGACTGAGATCAAGCAAAAACTTGAATTTTCAATCTTCAGGTATTTTGTTAACTTAAGATTCATAATTTCCTCCAAAATACTAGCCTTGGAGTGAGAAGTATGTAAACAACAATAGGATTATGTTAGCAGACACAGATATGTGTGCTCAAGAGCAGAGAGATAAGAGTAAGGTCAGCAAGTCAACAAACCAAGAACTCCAAGTATACACGTAGAAAAATGGGCACTAAACCACAAAGTGAAATAGTCCGAAGTCCATTTAATTGTTCGTAAAAGCATCACATAAAAAGTGCAAATGTGTTTTGGGGTAACAAAACTCCCCCTTCATCAGGGTTTAGAAGAATAGAATCAGGACTTGAACAGTCAAAGAATGTTATAACCAAATGGATCGATATAGGATTTGGAGAAAAACCTCCTTTGAATGGAATTATAACTACTGTAATCTAATCTGATTGCAGGTTACCTCTAATATTCATATTCAAGCTAAGGAATTGGGCTTAATCAAGAAAATACATTCAAAAAATGACGGCGAAAAATTGAATTTTTTTTATTAAGGAGGACTGAACAATTACAATATTTGTATGCTTAATATTTAGATTTTTAAAGCAGCTGAATCATTGAGTGCCCTTTTTGGTGAAGAGTACAGCTTCATGTACACGGGATGTTTTTACAACCTCTCCTGAACGATTTAACTTGACAGATAGTAAACCATGTTTAAAATGCCTGTTTTGCCGCGTTTACACAATAATATATATATATATATATATATATATATATATATATATATATATATATATATATATATATATATATATATATATATATATATATATATATATATATATATATATACACACACACACACACACACACACACACACACACACACACACACACACACACACACACACACACACACACACACACACTACCGTTCAAAAGTTTGGGGTCACATTGAAATGTCCTTATTTTTGAAGGAAAAGCACTGTACTTTTCAATGAAGCTAACTTTAAACTAATCCTAACTTTAAACAAATATACTCTATACATTGCTAATGTGGTAAATGACTATTCTAACTGCAAATGTCTAGTTTTTGGTGCAATATCTACATAGGTGTATAGAGGCCCATTTCCAGCAACTATCACTCCAGTGTTCTAATGGTACAATGTGTTTGCTCATTGGCTCAGAAGGCTAATTGATGATTAGCAAACCCTTGTGCAATCATGTTCACACATCTAAAAACAGTCTAGCTCCTTCCAGAAGCTACAAAACTGACCTTCCTGTGAGCAGATTGAGTTTCTGGAGCATCACATTTGTGGGGTCAATTAAACGCTCAAAATGGCCAGAAAAAGAGAACTTTCATCTGAAACTCGACAGTCTATTCTTGTTCTTAGAAATGAAGGCTATTCCATGCGAGAAATTGCAAAGAAATTGAAGATTTCCTACAACGGTGTGTACTACTCCCTTCAGAGGACAGCACAAACAGGCTCTAACCAGAGTAGAAAAA